>NC_046155.1:155528664-155871517 GCF_011064425.1 Rattus rattus | reverse complement strand
TCTGCCAAAATCAGTGTCAATTCAGAGGTATACAACAGACCCTGGAAAGTCTGACAGATTTCTTTCCTCCAGTGTACATTACTTTGTAAAAGGCAGTAGGCCCTGTTGGGAAGGACTGGAGAAAGGCTAACTAAAACCTTTTAGGTATTTTATCAAGGTCCTTCCTCAAGGAAACCTTGCCCTCCCTTCATTCAAGGAGTTCTGGATCTTCAAACTGGCCCAAGTCGGGAAATTGATTCATGGGTGGAGATTCCCTTTTGCCATGACCCAACATACCCTTCCTTTCATCTGAGAATTTTTTTCATGTATCAAACAAAAATCCACTATGCTTTTATCTATTTCATTCTTGGAACCATAATGATTGATTAGCCAGCACCAAAGGACCATTCAAGTCGTGCCACTATAGAGTTCACTTTGCCTGTGCTGACCATTATGGGTTAGGCCATTGTGAACATTGCTTTGTCCATGCTGCCTATTGTGATAAATACCATCACCTGGTCTTTGGCAATTCAGTGCTGCCAACTGGCCTCTGCTACCTCCGGGGCCCAATTAAATCCATTGTATTTATTACTTTATCCAACTTGAGTAGCAGCATCTTCAACCCTAAGGCCTGGCACAAGGAAATGGGCAACAAAGAAACTCTTCAAATGTGCTGGCTCCCCTCTCAGCGTTTTGCATCTTGTAGGATCCATGAGAGCCTTGTCTTCTGGGCCTTCCCATTGTGGAGGATTAGGTTTTATATAATGTACCAACTCTAGCACTGCGATTTCCCTGAGCCCTAAATTCTCTTTACCAACACTAAGGCAAGGGATATTCGACTCCTTTTCAGTAGGCCATCCTTTAACAAATGCTCAGCCAACCAGTCGAATAAACTTTTGACACATTTTTTTTCAATTACAGGAACATACAAAACCTAGGATCTCCGTCTGGAGGACCTGTATCAATAAATTCAGCCTGATCCAGTTTTATGTTCCTTCCACCATTCTCTCTCTCTCCCTCTCTCTCTCTCTCTCCCCTCTTTATTCCCCCCCCTCCCCCTCTCCCTCTCTCCCTCCTACACACACACACACACACACACACACACACACACACACACACACACACACACACATATATAGGCAAAAAATTCATACACATAAAATATTTTCCTTTTTTACTCAGTTTTGTTCATACCATGTGTTCTGGAAGTTTCTCTTCCCTTAACTCCTCCCAGATTTTCCCTACCCACTCAAATCCATACCCTTCCTTTCTCTAATTAGAGAACAAATAGGCATTTAAAAAATAAAATAAGATGAAATAAAAAAATAGAAAACATTCACATTCACATAAAACCAATGAAAACTAATGGTAAACTGTAAGCAAAAGACCTGTTAATTAGGTTTTAAAAAAAACTCAGACAAAACATTATGAGACCAAAAAAAAAATTCCAAAAATACCATTGGGTTTACTTTGTGTTGCCTGTTTACTGCTGGGCATAGCGTGTGTCCTTAAATGTGGTTTGTATCCCCAGTGAGACTTACTCGGAGAAAACGAATTTTTCCTTTGCAATTACTTATCAACTAGAGATGGCTCCTTTGTTAGAGGTGGTGCTTGTGTCCACTTCCCCCTCAATGCTGGGACTCCATCTGGGTTAGATGTGTGCATTTTTAAAGTTTAAATATATGCTAAAAGGAAAAGAAAAGTGACTTTCTAGTTTCCTTATCTGTGACTCTGCCAGTTACCTCCTGGGAGTGAACTCATGCCATTCCTGTCCCATTTGACTGCTGGCTTCACTTAACAATGCAGTCCAGGTCTCTGTTTGTCACATACATGATGAATAATGTTCCTTTGTGTATGCCTCACTGCTCTGTGCTGGATTCCCATGTTGCTCCTTGCTGTGAGCTGTGGTGACATTGATATGACCACGGACCATGGAAGTTCCCTCAAGACTCTGGTCTCAGCCCCGAGAAGGCTCAGTGAGAGGTGGGGCCACTGGTTCAGCTCCTCGTGTCTGGGTCTATTTGGGGTTTCACCATGGAGCTGTCTGCAGCAGCTGCATCCTGTCGCATTCTCAGCAGAAGTACCCTGGAGTTCTAGTTCCTCTGTCGCCTTTAGCACCTGTCACTCCCATTTGCCATAGTTATTCTTGAAATGGGCACGAAGTGGTTTTTTACTGTGGTTGTAAGTTCTTATTGGCATATGCTCATTTCGAGGGGACATGTTGACATTTTCATGCATGTGCAGAGTGTGATTAGATCACATTTATCCCTCGACTGCTTTCTCTTACCCCTCAGTCCCACTCTACCAGCCCCTTTCCCCAATGTTCCTCTTTGTCTCTCTTCTACTTTCAGTTCTTGTGTCCTTTCTATATTATGCACGCAGCAGAAAACATTTCATACTTGTACTCCTCAGTCTGGTTTACATCACCTAACATGATAATGGGTGTTTTAGCTGCTTTCCAGGGACAAACACAAAGATGCTGGTTTTATTTATGTATGTGTGGTTCTCAGTCTGCGGACTCACTTATGCAGTCACAGATGATGTTGGGCTTCTGATCCGCTTACCTCTACATACTGGGATTATGAGCATGCTGTTTTTACGTGATGCTGGAGACCAAACCCCAGGGCTTTCCTGGTCTATGCAGGACAAGCACCATTTCAACCAAGCCCCCAGCCTCCAGTTCAAGGGTCTAACTTGCTTTTCAAAGGACAGTGATATTGAGTGTATTGTCGTATATGGGTTGCCAGTGTGTCCGTCTTTAAGAGATGTCTGTCCATATTCCTGGACTATTTTAAAATGCAATTATTGTTCCATCATTGTGAAGCCGCAACTTTAAGAAGGAAACAAAACAGGCAATGTCTACTTGTTTCCAGATTTCTTTAGGACAGGACTGCATTCAGTTCAAGCTGACCTTGAACTGGTTTTGTAGCTGGGGATGGCTTCAATGTTGTGATCATCCTACCTCCACCTCCTAGGTGCTGTGATGACAGACATCAAGCACAGCACCCAGTGTCTGCAGTGTTGGAGATAAAACACAAGCATTTCTATGGTTTTTTTTGCCAGTCAAGCGTCGAGGGACTACATAAAGGATCTTACAGAGCAGAGAAAAGTTTGCATCACACAAGTGAGCCTCACATCCAATCGTCCCCCTGTGAGAGAAGCAGAGGGAGATGGCTTGCAGATGCAAGGGGGAGTGACAGGGCAGGAGGTTAGCATATCCGTGGTCTCCAACACCTAGAGAGGTGAGAAGTGAATGGTCTCTGGCTCTCTAGAAGGAAGGCCGCTGTGTGACCCTGATTTCACCACAGGCAATCTGACCTCAGTTTCTGACCCTGAGTCATTGTACTGTCTCCCCGTGGGACACTCCCCACTGGGAATCCCACCAGACCTCCTGCTAAACTGCAAGAGGAAACATCTGTGTGTCAGACATCTGCTGTGTGTGACTGTGTCAGGGACCATCAGGGGCTTATCAAGAGGCATCCACAGAACAAATACCACTGGAGAACATACAGGGACTCTGCATTCCTGCCTCCCCTTAATGGCCTCTTGTTCAATGTCTTGTCATTATTTGCTCTAAATTACCACCTCTTCCTGTGGATAACATGAAGTACCAAACACAGATCCCCATAGGACCCTCTGGGCTAAGCAGTCAGTTTCTGCCCCCGAGGCACTGCACTGAACCCCCTCCCCCAAGAGTCCCCTATGGAAAATGCACCAGACCTCCTTGCTTCTGAGGGTACTGAAACATTACTCTATGCCTTCGCACTAAGGTATTGTCCCCAGAGTCACCAGCCCCTCTGAACATACATCACCCCCTGTTGGGAGTGATGCCCTTAAAACCCTCCATTGTTGATGTTAATATTATGGTTAGAATTAAGTATGACTGGGTTCATGGAAAATCCCCAGCCAGCTGCAGAAGACTAATGCAAGTCTGGTGGTCAGGATGACTATATGACAAACTTGTGACCTTTCTGAAAAATACATCTGGTGGTCAGGATGACTATTGATATGACAAACCTGTGACCTTCCTGAGAAACCAACATCTGGTGGTCAGGTTGCTCAATGATATGACAAACTTGTGGTGGTCAGGATAGGTAATGATATGACCTCTCTGTGACCTCTCTGACATGCTGTTGACATAGCCGATTGCCTGACCACAAGAGCTATGTCCTGGGCCTGTGTAAATGTTTCCTACTTCCCCCCTCCCTCTGTTACCCCTGCTATGGTATAAATTCAGCCTTGGGAAAAAATAAAATTGTCGCCTTGATCAGACTCTTGTCTTGGTGTCCTTCTTTGCGTCTCTTGTCCCCCATTCTCTTCCAGGTACCCTCTGCGCCCTCGTTGACTGCCCTGCAGGATGTCCAACTGGGCTAGACAACCCCCTAATTTGTATGAATTAATCAATTTATTATTTTCATGCCAGTTATGATCACTAGATTGACAATTTCCTACTGACAGAAGTCGGGTGCCATGTGTTGAGGCATCTCTGCCCCCACAAAATTGGTATTCCCTGGTAGACACTCTTATTAGTCAGCAACATGGTCCACACACAATGATGTCATTCCTGTACGCAGCCCTGTGAGCATCACAAGGACACAGCACTCTAAGCGAGGAGCAGGCTGAGTGTGAGGATGATTAGAATGAGGACAAACCCAAAAGGGGAAAGAGTATTTTGGAGCGGGAAAAGTGCATAGTCTCTTGTGCAGGAGGTGGGGGCAGGCTTGTGGGAGGATTATCATGCAAGATGGGAGGGCTCAGAATACAGAGAGCAAGAAGACCTCAGCACAGGCTGTCATGTTTTTCTGTCTATCCATGGACAGGTTGATCAGACTGTGGAGGAATGGAGTTATGGTTGTATTACAAGTACATCCTGGGGTTCAGTGCTAGGGAAACAGGGGTTGTAGGTGAGGGAGACCGGGGACCAGGGAAAAATTAGGTCTAAGAATGACCAATGTTGGGGTGGTTTGAATATGCTTGACCCAGTGAGTGGCACTATTAGGAGGTGTGGCCTTGTTTGAGTAGGTGTGGCCTTGTTGGAGGAAGTGTGTCACTGTGGCCATGGGCTTTAAGAGCTTTGTCCTAACTCCCTGGAAGCCAGTATTCTGCTAGCAGCCTTCAGACGAAAGTGTAGAACTCTCAGCTCCTCCTGCACCATGCCTGCCTAGACACTGTCATGCTCCCACCTTGATGATAATGGACTGAACCTCTGAACCTGTAAGCCAAGCCAATTAAATGTTGTCCTTTTAAGAGTTGCCTTGGTCATGGTGTCTGTTCACAGCAATAACACCCTAACTAATGCATACGCGAAGGACTGACTCTACAAAGCAGGATTTGAGAGAACAGTGTGGGATAATTTTTCAGGCCTTGTTTTAAATGTGCAAACTAGGGATTTTTTAAGGAATGTGGTTACATAGGAACTTGGCAAGCAACTTTACAGAAGCAGACAACAGATAAGATTATCTTGGAAGAACCTCTCAAGATATCTCAAGATTCCCTGGCAGAGCAGTCTATCTTATTGGGCTAGAGTTCAGGGTATGTTCATACTATGAGTTAAATTCCATAAAGTGGGAAGCAGATCAAATTCCAGAAATAGGTTAAAGCACAGCCAGACTTGAGTTTTGTAGTAGATAGAAATGAATTTATTCTAACATTATACCAAAATGGCTTCCAACCCTAACATGGAGTCAGGCTAGTCCATCAATGGGGCCACTGATCCTGGAGTATCATGGGACCAGGTAGGGATATGGGCTTAGAGGAGGGAGAGTAGTGGACCGTCAGTAGCCATGCTAAGCCAGGTCATACTGGATCCATCACAGAGAAGATTCCTGAAGAACATTAAATGCTGGGTTTCCACATCATAAACCTAAGAGAGTAACCCACAACAGTGTCTGGATAACCCATGTGCGTAGCTGGCTTCTCCCCTTTCTTCCTATGGGATTTCATGCCAAGTGAGGAGACTAGAGTGTTCAATGTGGGCATGTAAGGGACCAGATGCAGCAGCTACATCCCCTGAGCCCTAATCATAGGCCCTAAGGGTGGTTGAGGGAGAGATTGACACCCAGATCACAGGACCCAGCTGTGGAAAACAGCCTTCTTCCCTGCAATGACTTCTTAGCTATCATGCTGACTACGTCTGGAATTAAGCCAGTGGCTGGGCATTCCTGTGAAGGACTTTTCCTGACTGAATTATTTAAGGTTGGAAGACCCACCTTTAGTCCTGATCTTTTGAGGTGGGGAGAATTATCTTAAATCTGGGCCACACCTTCCTGTGGTAGCCTATATGAAAGACATGGAAAAAGAGCTTGCTCTTTGCCTGCCTGCGTTTGCTCTTGTTCATTTCATTTATTGGCAGCAGAATCTACTTCTTTAGGACCTCACTCAGTGTATGCTGAAAACATCCAGCCTTGTGGACTGAACAAACATTGGGCTCTTTCCATCAGAAGACAGCCATTGTTGGAATGCTAAGGCCATAGGTCATAGACTGTAACCTGTAAGCTACTTTAATAAATAAGTGTGTGTGTGTGTGTGTGTGTGTGTGTGTGTGTTCTGTTTCTCTAGAGAAGTCTAATATACTCCTCAAATGGGCACATATTTGACAGCTCCGGTGTGGTGAGAAACTGTCAGTACCCACAAACTTCCTGCCTGGATACTAACCCTTAAGGTGCTCAACACTGGGGGTCTAGGATGCAGTCTCTGTCTTTCTCGTGACTCTGCTTTGGTCCAGGAGCACGGCTCACCTAAAGGAGAGGAAGCAGATACCAAGAAGTGGAAATCTGATAGCAGCCTCAACCACAGCCACCAGAACCAACTTTTACCAGGGGCCCTGATTTCCCTGCAGAAATGAAAATGGAGATGAATTTTGCCTGCTAAGCCTTCTCTAAGTAGCACTTACATATGGTCCTCCAAACCTTAGTTCACCCATAGACCTGAGGGTGCATCAGCCCCAGCTTCCCTGACTCCCTCATCGCATTATCCAACAATAGATCAGAAAAAAATCACTTTCTATCGTAAATAAGCTTCAGTCACAGAGGCATGGTGGCCATCTGTGATCCTACTATTCAGAAGGATGAAGCAATAGGACTGTGATCCAAAGCCAGCCTGGGTCACTCTCCACGAAAGAAATCAAAACCAACGAACCAAAAGGGTAGGGGAAGAACTTGGGAGCACATGGCTAATTGTGGCAAGGGGTAGCTGTCAAGCACACAAAAATAACTCTTCAATATTTTAATATTTTATTTGCCTGTATGGATATATGTGCGCCATATGAATGCCTGGTGCCCTCTGAAGTAAAAATGGCGCTGTCAGACCCCCTAGAACTAGAGTGAGCTGCTGAGAAATGAACCCTGGCCCTCTGCAAGAGCAGCCGTCTCCCCACTAAATAACTCTAGCTTTTGTTTGTTTGTTTGTTTGTTTGTTTTATTTTGTTTTGTTTTTGAGGGCTGGGATACAGGGATAAGATGAAAGGGGTTATGAGGGGAATGGTCTGTGGAATCCACAGGAGACATGAGGAGGACCAAAGAAAGGCTGCAGCTGGTAGTGTGTTGCAATGCTGGGAAGGAGACAGAGGATCTGGTTTGGGGAACAGAGAGAGAAGAGGCCTGTGGCAGCCTATCTAATTATTTGCTTTCGAATATTACTTCTTATTACATATTTATTAGCTATGTATTGTTTGGTCATTTCAAATATCTATGTTTTAAGCATCTTGTAAAACTTATAGGTTTTACAGAGTCTCCCCAGCGGTGCAGGAGGGACGCTGTGCTGTGCTGGCGCTGGTCTGTGCTTAGGGATGGGTCTGAGGCGTCTGCTGGGGCCGTCTGATAGGGTGGGGGTTGATTGTTTCGTTTCACCCTGTTTTCCGAATTTTGTGTGTTTCATCACTTCCCAGTGTGCTCTCCTGTGGGATTTCACAGTCTTCCATGAAAGTTGTCATCTGAGGACATGAGAGGCAGGATTCAGTGAGGGGGCGCTGCGGGAGCGGGTGGGAGCCGGGAGCTTCAGGGGGAGGGCTTTGAGGTGGCTTGTGACCCACCCAGGGCTGAAGGAAATGGGTCTGGGGTCTCAAGAAATGACTACACAATCCAAAGTATTTCAGAAAAGCAAAAGTTTTACATCCGTAGAAGGGCGCATAGCTGGACTTAAGGGAGCAAGCACAGACAGCAAGGG
The DNA here is from genome assembly GCF_011064425.1 of Rattus rattus. NCBI lineage: Eukaryota > Metazoa > Chordata > Mammalia > Rodentia > Muridae > Rattus > Rattus rattus. The sequence goes on along the minus strand of NC_046155.1, from coordinate 155,863,375 downwards.
TTCTCCTGGGTTTTAGGCCGCCATAAAGGGGTCCTGTGCTGCTCAGTGCTCAGAGCTCTGTCTCAGATTCTTATGTTATGCACTAATACTGAGCGGCTCAATGACTTTGGAGAAATGAAAGGAGTGTATATTTTTCAACCCAAAAAGTTCCGACCCTGCAGAAATTTGAATTTCTGTCAAGCGGTTTCTTTACAGCGTTTTAAATGGAATTTTGTCTGAGTTACCCCTTTGGTAGAAAAGACAGTGTTAGAACACGCTAAGTGGAGAAAGTAGGATGTTGGTATGTCATAGATGTCCCACCTTTGGGCCATATCTAGTAGCTAGAATCAGGCCACGCCCCCCGTGCAGCTCTCTCTGGGACAGAGTTGAGAATCAACAGGAGTGAAACTTCTTGCCATCTCCAACAGGCCATAACAATCAAATCTTTCCCTTGTTCTGGTGACTGGCTACAGTTGGGAGAATTGCTGGAGGATTTGGTCCAAAGATGAAGGCTGCTTTCTTAAAAAAAGACTCCTCTGCCCTGCTGCCACCCACTTCTTGGAGGTGCTGAGCTCAATCCCCCACCCACCCAAGCTCCACTCGCTAGGTTTTAAAGGGAAGCCTCTCCTTCCCTTTAAGGACCTATCATATTTAGCTCTCCATGTATTATAGACTTTCTGTCTAAGGCTCTCCTTTCTACCTCTAGACCTTGAGACCTTTGCATTGCAATAAATCTCATTCCCGAAGGGATGTGTTGTTGCAGAATATTTGACCACACTGTGAACCTTGAGACTATGTTAGTTGCTGGAAAACCCTGTTTCTAGTTGTGGTATGACTCAGCCCTAGCATACACCTTTAATCCAAGAGCTTTCTGCTTATTGTAAACATGATTAAATATGTAAATGTGCTTTATTTAATCAGAAAAGGCACCCAGCTGACCTTCCTCCTCAGTTGATGTCCCAAAGGGAAAAGGAAGTTCTCCTTCTTCATGCTGTCTTAAAAACCCCTCAAACCAAATGCCCCTTCCTTTTACTCCCTTTGTCTCTCTATCCATCCTCCCGACTCCCTCATAACCTCTGTGGTTTCTTCCTGTGTTCAATCCCTGTCAACTGGCTGCTTGTGCACCTCTTGACCTATGGTTGACTTTACTTAATCCTGTTCACAATAAACAGAAAGCTAAAACTAAAGTGTCCACTGTTTGCACAGAACCTGGTGGCAGTCGAGGCATAGGGCAGGCAGTTTTCCCCAGGTTATTATTACCACAGTCCAGGTGGATTTGTCATGGCAGGGCCCCAACATTTTGGGGACCTCAGAGGTTACTGTTAGGAATGGTAGAAGAATTAAACATTTTAACTGCCATATTCATCAGATCTCAGAAAGGTTTGGGAACCACAATCTCTTAGGTAAATCTGAGGCAAACAAACTTTGTTCCTAGTTATCCGCTCCAGACTCAACCCTGAAAACACATATAGGAAGCTAGATGAAGCCTATTTCCAGAATTAATATCCTGTGTGACTATAAGTATCGCAATGAAAAGTTTATATATACATGATAATCCTATAGAATTTGAGATTATATATATCTTAAGAAAAGTTTGAGAGAGTCAAATGAAAACCAAAAGATTATGAGATTAAGGAATAGAATATTCCCTTTTTTCCCCCCTCTGTCCCATACCAGTTGGCTTTTCTGGTATGAGACAGAGATATTGGATTTTCCTTTTGACAAGCATTCATGGGTTTAGAGAAGGAGGGAGCCACATTCCAACCCCAAATCCAGCTTTAATTTTTAATTGAATTGAGACCACATAAAAGCCATTTGCCATTTATGTCTGTAGTATTGGGATCCAGAAGTTTCCCCACAAGCCACACAAATACTGGTGTCAGTCAGCCATGGATGGTTTATTGAACACATACCCTAAGATTGACCAATGAGGGCTGTAGCTCAGAATTTGAAGGCGGAGGCTATGACCCTGAACGTTTTTTCTAAGTCAGCTTACAAAGGCTAAAACTGAAAAACAAACAAACAAGCAAACAAAGAACAACAAACACACAATAAACTCATATGTAAGTGTTGGAAGTGCTGCCCAGTGGTTGGCCCAGACTCAAGCAGTTTTAGACAGAACAGTTCATATTGACCCTTAATTTGATAGTTTCTATATGAAGCTTATAGTTGTGGAATTTTTTTAAGATTAACAAACCTCATAACATACAGAACAACAGGGAACGTTGAAGTTGAAATTTCTGGTTTCTTTGGAAACTCAGTTGTGTCACGTGATGTTTTTCTGGACGCTGTCTTGTGGGAGGATGTTTTGCTGGAGCAGACACTTGAGAGGACATGTGGTGTTTGGAGAGAGTACAAGTAGAACCCCACAGACCATGAAAGGACACTCTTGCATGACTACACCTTGCAATGCTTTGCTAGTCTTCGCTGGTCTTTGCTGGTTTCCACTGATCTTTACTTCACAGAGAGAAACACGCCGAAGAACTTCTCAGGGTATTCCAGCTGATTCTTGCTGGCTCTGCTGATTCTTGATCTGCTGGATCAAGCCATCCCTACTAACTCCTGTTTCATGTTTGCTATTGAACTAGACTGCTGCTACTGACTCATGATTGGTGTTTCTATTGGACTGGACTGTTGCTATCCTACCAATGAAGATTGGAATTACACCCGAAGAACTACTTCTGAACAAGCTCTCCAGAAAAACAATTTGATGGGTTCTATGTGAAGCTTCTAGTTGTGGGAATTCTTAAGATTAACAAAATGAAATAGCTAGAAGGCACAGAACCAAATAGCCTCAGCTATGGTAGGGGGAAGGCCTCAAGATTGGTAAATTATCATTAGAAAATACTATTTTTTAATTTTTATTTTTGCATGCCTGATCAAATGAAAGGAATTTGTTAGTCTTTATAAGTTAGTTTGGACTGAATGGGCAAACTGTCTGACCAACTATCACCTCTCCTTCCTTATTCCTGTCAAAATCTTGTCTTTATCAATTTTGATGTTATCCACAGCTCTTAAACTGAAAGGGGGAAGATGTACAGGGATTTAAATCCAGCACTGTAACTACCCTGGCTGGAATACAGGCATCCCCTTAGCACTCAGCTTTAATCCTAAACAATGACAGTAAAGTTAGTTTGTTGAAGGAAGCACCTGCATTTGAAGTGTTGTCTATTGATTGGCAGACAAAGTGATGAATTTGAGAAAGATTTGACAGAACAGGATATGCCCAACTCTCATGAGAACAGAGAGAAAAGAGGGGTGACTAAAGAGAAGGAAGGAGGCAGTTTTACCAGGTCAGTTGTGCAGAGACAAGTTGCAGAGAGAGAACAAGCTAGACACAGGAGAAGGGAGAATGTGTTGTGGTAAAAATGAAAAAGCGGAGGAACTGGTTCCCGCGCATACCCTGGCAGTCACTGACCTGGGCCATTTGAACTGGGGCTAATTCATCTCAGATTAGTATCTCTCCCAGGGGCTCTGGTCCCTGCTTGCTGTAAACTCTGGTCCCAGACCAACAAACTGTAACCCAAAATCAAATTACAATTCTCAAACTGTAATCCCCAATAAAACAAATAAGAATTACTAGATAAGTTAAATTTCTCAACAACAATACATCCATCCCTTAAGAATAGTCAAAATCTGGAGAATTGTTAAGGATATAAAGGTCCTGAGTTCAATTTAGATAACCATATAATTTTGATGCCCCATCCAGACAACACATATAAATAAATGAATAAATCCTTTAAAAAAAAGAAATCATAACAACCTGTAAATGTGCAAGAGAGGAATCTTAACATCTGCTGCCATGTTCTCTAGGCTGCCCCTACCTTGCTCCCATCTCCTCTGCCTCTCTAAAAATTTCTCCCACCCATCCTTCCTTCTCATCCAATGACAGGCCTCATTCTATCCTGTACCTGCCTTCACCTGCATAATGACATCAACCTATAAGAACAAGCCAGAGAACAAAAAGGAACCAGATCAGAACATAATTGCTAAAGTTAGTATAAGGCTAAGCAGAGCAATTCAAGAGACGCTGAGAGAAGCCAGTTTGAATCAGTCAGCTTGGAGAGGAGTTTGAGCCAGGACATCTGAGTTGAATCAACCAGTCAGCGATCAGAAAGAACTCGGAAGGGGTGAGCTTATTCAGCAGCAAGTCTCAGGGCCTGAAAACATTCTAGGCCTAGGTTAGCAGACAGAGGCCGTAAGCTTCTGAGACAACAATTATATCAGACAAATAAAAGATACTTTTACAGTGTTTATGTGTTAGCTTTGCTTTGAGAAAACACTACTACAGTTGTCTTTGTTTTTGTGTTTTGGTTTTCTTAATCATCTTTTTTAAAAGGTAATCCATTTGGTTTAGATGACCATATCATTCCTGTCTGGACAGGGAATGTTAGGGAGCCTGTGACCTTAAGGTCTTACTCTGGGTCAGACATTATCCTAAGTGAAGAAAAAAATAGCAGGAGATATATATGAAAAATCAGTTTATTTATGTTTTTGTCCCACATTTGATAGACCAGCCATTCTCCATCAGCCTGTCCCTTCTCCCAGCAGAGCTGACCAAGAACTAGGGGACATATGTATACACTTAGCTCTGGGCATAGTCACCAGAACTGGAAGATGAGCTTTTATGCAGACATCAGGGCTTCTGGAACAGGACAAGTCATTTTTACCATGAAAGCTCTTGTAGGGGGCCAGAGATGCAAAACTAATGTTTACAAGGCAAATTCTATTCACTGGATCTGTCTCACATGAGTACTGCGGTCCTTTGAAGATGAGGTAGGTCAATGCTGGCTTCTGCTGGGTACATTGTGGAACAGTAAGGGTTGGTGATTGGCATTTGAGCAGAATGATTCTTATTGGATGATATCCTTAGGGGCTTGCTGTTGAGTTTATTGAAAGTTCTCTGGAAACCTTCTATTCTACCCTTTCCTATAGGCCACAATTTTTTTTTAATTGACGAATGATGCAACCATACAGTATACAAGACATTCTATTTGACTCAGCAGTTTTCTCCTGCACACAGATTAGTGTTTGCACTGTCAGCACACTGGTTGATAACCACGTGATATGCAGAAGGACCATTTCATTGCCATAATTTAATTTTCCTAATCAGAACATCTAGTCATATCTCTTATTAAGCTGCCTTTTCCATGCGTATTTTGCTTTTTGTACTGTTTTACCATTTTGTGCTCATGATTCTCTGCTTCTCTCTGTGTGTTGTATTAGGGTTCTCTAGAGCCACAGAACTTATGGGTAGTCTCTATACAGTAAGGGAATGTGTGGGTGACTGACAGTCTGTAGTCCAACTCCCTGACAATGGTCGGCATCAGCTGAGAATGGAAGTCCAAGGATCTAGCAGTTACTCAGTCCCACCAGGCAAGCAGGCAGAGAGGAGAAATCTTCCTTCTAATGTCCTTATGGAAATCTCCAGCAGAAGGTGTGTCTCAGATTAAAGGTGTGTGCCACCATGTCTGGATCTGGGACTTGCTTTCAAGGTCATCTGGGATATGTGTTCTTGAGTCATTGGCTTACTTCTCTCTCTGTGGATCTCTTTCTTCTGCTTCTGCTCACACGTGGCACCCAAGGCTCTGCTTGTTTCTCTGCTAATGCTTTTGTGTAGACCTCGTGTTAAGTGACCCATTCATTCTTCTCGGTCCTGTAAGTCTTGTAAGATTCTGGTGGGGTTTCCTCTGGTGTGTGTGCTTACACTGTACCTGCTATCTTATTTAGCTCCTGAAGAACACTTCCAGTGAGATATCCCAGCCTCGTCCAGGTCATACATTTTCTTTTTTGTAATAATTTTTAATTTATTCTTTGAGAAATTAATACATGAAATACATTAATACATGAGAGAGTGGATAATATCTATTCTCACTCTTTACTCCATAGCTCCCTAAGGTAGCCCTCTCCCAACTCCATATCCTCTTCTTTTGTTTTTCTTATTATTTTTCTATTATTTTATCTGTATAGATGTTTTGCCTGCACCACATATGTGCCTGATTCCCACAAAGATCAAAATAGGCATAGTTCTGGGATCCCTCAGAACCGAAATTACAGGATACTGTGAGCTGCCATGTGGGTTCTGGGAATTGAGCCATATCTCCCCTTTAAAAACATGAATAATTCATTGAGTCCAATTCATGTCTGTAATTATCCTAGGTGTGGGGTTAACTACTGGAGCAGTCAACATATGAGTGGCCACACTTGTTCCCCCAGCAGTCGGCTACCAATAGCTCCTCAGCTAGAGGGGTGCTTCATGAAGGCACTCCCCAGTCCATACTGGGATTTTGACTGACTTGATCGTGTGCAGATCTTGTACCAGGTAACCATAGCTGCTGCTATGAGTTCAAGACCAAAGCAACAGCCATGTCAGGTTCAGAAGATGGCACTTCCCCATCCTCCTTCCCACACTCCAGCTCTTCTTTCTGCTTCTTCTTCTTGCTCCATGAGCTTGGGGGATGGGCATTGGTATAGACGTCCTATTTAGGGCTGAGCACTCAAAGTTACTTATCCTCAGCGCTTTGACCAGTTATGAGCCCGAGTATTGACTACTGCCCATCGCAAACATAAGCTTTTCCGACCAAGGCTGAGAGCACAACCAGTGTATAGGCATAACACACATTTAGGAGACACTGTGACAATTACCTGCTTTTTTAAAATTTTGTTCTGATTTTGAGACAGGGTTTGCTCTGGCTGACTGCAAACTCACTGTACAGTCTGGCTTCTCAAGCTTAGAAGTCATCATGTTCCAGTCAACCAAGGCTAGGACTATTAGGCTGTCAAACCCGGACAAAAGGAAACTTTTTTCAATGACAAATTTTGTTTGATTTTTTGGGCCCTCTGGACTTTTCTTCTGTTTGATTTCTAATTTAATCTATTATTTAGAATTCTAGCCCTGTTTCTATTTTTTTAATTACATATATTCATTCTGTGTGCATGGGTGGTGCTCTGGAGCATGTGTAGAAATCAGAGAACAACTTTCCATAGTCAGTTCCTTCTCCTTCTCTCTACCATTTGGGCTCCATGAATCAAATACAGGTAAATTTGTCCACTGAGCAATTGTGCTGGTACCCACTTTTTTAAATATACATTTTCCACTTCATCTTTTATTCCTAACAGCATCACTCCAAACCAACTTTCTGTTTTCCTATTTAAAATTTTATTAAATGCAATTTTTAGATTCCACCTATGAGTTCAAGCACAAAACAACTGACATATCTTATTACTGTAAATATTCCCATTTTGTCTCTCTCATTTTCAATAGATTTTGAAATTGAGAGCCAAGCATTTAGTACATTTGTCTGTCTGTCTGTCTGTCTGTCTGTCTGTCTCTCTCTCTCTCTCTCTCTGCGTGTGTATTTTGTGTGTGTGTGTGTGTGTGTGTGTGTGTGTGTGTGTGTGTGTGTTTGAGGGGGGTCAGGTATATGTGTGTGTGTGCATCTGTAAGAAGTCAGAGATTGACAATGGGTGTCTGTCTCAATTGGCATCTGCATTGTGTATTTATCTATTTATTTACTGACTAAATGATTTGTTTATTTTTATTTTATGTGCATGAGTGTTGCCCTGCATGTACGTCTGTGCACCATGTGAATTTCTGGGGCCCTCAGAAGCAGAAGAGGGCATGCAGCCAAGCACTATGCCCACACAGGCTGCCAAGAAGAAGCAGCTGGCTCCAGACAGCTCTTTCTAAAAAAAGGGCTTGCATTGAAATTCCCACAAAGCTGGTCATGTCCAACAAGTATCCACTACACTGATGTGCTTCTACTTAACAAGTTAATGCTTTGAGTTTTGTAGAAACAGAAGGAAGGAGTGAACATTATTGAGCAAATACAATTTTTATAATTTCATAAATCCTCTCAACTTAAAGCTAAGTCTGTTTTGTTTTATAATTCAGTTCTTCTGTCAAGAATCATTATGTCTGTGTTCGTCCTTTGAAACTAAGTTGATATTTTATAATTGCTTATTACTTTAAGCAGCAAGTCCCTTTTCTTGTCAGCCATCTTGTAGTGGACTCCTGTTTACTTTCTTGAAATATTGTCATTTCTCTTGGTCACCAAAAACAACCCCCCTCTCACTCCCTCTCACTCTAACCATGGTAATATGGTGGACTCATCCCAGACTCTCACCCCTTGAGTGGCCCAGGCCTTTTGGCTTGCCTCTGGTGGTGTTCCCTGTGGCTCTTGGAGTTATGTCCCTACCCTCCACCTGGTCTTCCTCCTCAAAATCTATTTCTGTGGTGCATACCCCAAAACTTGTATCAGCTTTTAGATGCATTGTGGCATTGTGTGTGTGTGTGTCTGTCTGTCTGTCTGTCTGTCTGTGTGATATTTTTCAATGAATTGTTCCCTTCCATAAAATATGGTTTGAAATCTACTTCATAAGTTGTCAGGATGTAAGTAGTGTGTGTAGGAAAACCTTTAGTCAGAAGTCAGCACTGAACACACATCAGAGAATGCAGTGACTGTGGGAAGTCATTTACATAAACATCTCAATTGAAGATGCATCATCCAGTTCATATGGGGGAGAAGCCCTACAAGTGCTGAGACTGTGGGAAATCCTTTACGTACTCATTCACACTGAATTGCATCGCTGAATTCACAAGGTGGAGAAGCCTCACGAGTGCAGCATCTGTGGGAAAGCCTTGGCTACAAATTGCCATCTCCAAGATCATCAAGGAATTCACAAAGGTGAATTTTCCACATTCCACTAAATGCGGAAAAGGCTTCTACAAGAAATCATCTTTGCCTAGACGCCAAATCACTCACACCAAGGAGAGATGCTTTATCTGTCCTAAATGTGGGAAAACTTTCTTCAGAGTTCACAATTGTCATCTCATCAGCAAATTCACACAGGAAAGAAACCTGCTATATGCATGGTATATGAGAAGGGCTTCTCTGATGAGACATCTCTGCCTAGACCTCAGATAATTCACACTAAGGAGAGACCCTTTGTCTGTCAAAAGTTGTGTAAAGAAGACAGATCTAACATCCCGTCAGCAAATTCACACTCATCTGAAACCCTATGTGTGCCCTGGATGTGGGAAGGGCTTCTACAATAGGTCATCTTTGGCTAGACATCAGATGACTGACACTAGGGGGAGATCTTTGGTCTGTCAAAAGTTGGGAGAGTTCTTCCAGAAATCAGTGTTGAAATCCCATCAGCAAACTCACGTGGAAGGAGAGCCTTAAGACTGTCCTAGGAACGTGTTCCACTGTGCAACCTATTTGAATGTGAATCACCATACCCACTTCGTAGGACGTGTCACATCATACAGAGGTTTGCTCCATTGTTAGTGTGGAGAGAGGCACTGCAAGCCAGCAGACATGGTGCTAGAGAGGAGCTTAGAGCTCCACGTCTGTATTGGCAGACAGCATCAAGAGACACACTTGGCATGGCTTGAGCATTTGAAACCTCAAAGCCCACCCTCTAATGACACACTTCCTCTGTCATTCTTCATGGAATGGGGACTTATAGGTTCCATAGCTATCTGGTCCAAACAGAAATGGCCAAAATGGTAAAGCCTTTAGAAGAGAATTGAAGAGGTTTGGGCAGCCCATGCCAGCATCCCGGGTCTCATCTGCATTCATGGCAGAACTAATGCCAGCAGCAGGAGCAGGAGCCTGGTCTGTGTGGTGGGTCCAAGGTACAGCCATGAATGCGTTGGGAGAGAGAATCTTCCCCAAGTGTTTGCAGCTCAGTAAAAGAGCCATCTTCGAGGTTCCTTGGTGAAACAACTTGTGTGTTTCATTTCATGTGAATAGGGGCTTTATAAACATTGAGGAGTAGGGTGGGATCCAGGGGTAGATGCTTCCCATTGGTTCAGTTTGGGATGCTAGTGATGCTCTATTTGCATGGGGAAGGATTCTAGGCGTTTTCTCTACCTGACTGGTTGTTATGGTCCTCTCTCAGTGGAGTGTCAGGCTTACATGTTCCAGAACAGGTCAGCAACAAGTGGTCCCACTTTTACCATTCTCAATTCTGAGATTCACAGGGTTTGAGCTCACTCAGCCTTACCAGTTCTTCTGTCTAGTGGCACAGTCCATTTGCCCCACATTTCTCCAACAAGAACAGTGCTAGTCAAACCATCACAATCCATTCCCTTGCTCTATAATCGTATAGCCATATTATAATGCAAATGTGTTTAGTCAAACTCAAATTTCACATGATCTCCTCAACACTGTTTATTTTTTTTTTTGAAATTAGGACTTTTTTTAAAATCTGTTTATGTAAATCATTGGATGAACAAAGAAGAAAGCATATGCTACTCCTTATAGATATAATATTGACTTATTTACAGTCCTTCAAACTTGAAAATCGCCAACACAAACCCTGGCTATTTACTTCTTTTTTTTTTTTATCTTTTTTTCCATCTTTATTAACTTGAATATTTCTTATTTACATTTCAATTGTTGTTCCCCTTCCCGGGTTCCAGGCCAACATCCCCCTAACTATATGGGCTTTCCCCTCCCCATCCTCCCCCCATTACTGCCCTCCCCCCAACAATCATGTTCACTGGGGGTTCAGTCTTAGCAGGACCAAGGGCTTCCCCTTCCACTGGTGCTCTTACTAGGATATTCATTGCTACCTATGAGGTTGGAGCCCAGGGTCAGTCCATGGATAGTCTTTAGGTAGTGGCTTAGTCCTGGAAGCTCTGGTTGGTTGGCATTGTTGTTCATATGGGGTCTCAAGCCCTTAAAGCTCTTTTCAGTCCTTTCTCAAATTCCTTCAACGGGGGTCCCATTCTCAGTTCAGTGGTTTGCTGCTGGCATTCGCCTATGTATTTGCTGTATTCTGGCTGTGTCTCTCAGGAGAGATCTACATCCGGCTCCTGTCGGCCTGCACTTCTTTGCTTCATCCATCTTATCTAATTGGGTGGCTGTATATGTATGGGCCACATGTGGGGCAGGCTCTGAATGGGTGTTCCTTCTGCCTCTGTTCTAAACTTTGCCTCTCTATTCCCTGCCAAGGGTATTCTTGTTCCCCTTTTAAAGAAGGAGTGAAGCATTCGCATTTTGGTCATTCCTCTTGACTCAACACTGTTTAAAAGTTCATCATCTTTTTTGAGCAATAGCTTAACTGTAACCCCCTATAAAAATCAAAATGCAGATAACATACTTCCAACACATTGACAGAGGATATATATTACCATCCTAAAATAGGAAAGGGAACAATACGAGACCAAAGCCAGACCAAAATCCAGCTGGACAGACTCCAAACGCCGCATATCCATGCCTGATGTCAAATCACTCCTCAGATCTCCAGCTCCTTTCAGCTTTGTTTGACTGCAACACCTCTCTCTCTCTCTCTCTCTCTCTCTCTCTCTCTCTCTCTCTCTCTCTCTCTCTCTCTCTCTCTCCCACCCCCTCTCAGGCTGTTTCCTCTCCCTGTTAGAAGCTTTCCTTGGAAAGTATCCCACAGATCTGGCATCTCCAACATCTTGAAGTCTCCAGTGAAATCCAGGCTTACTCTTCACAGCTTCATGCAAAGACTTCTCTGTGCCTCCATGCAGACACACCCAAGACATACAAGAGGCCTAGACTAAGGAAAGCCTAGGAAATTCCACAAACCCTTTCTTCTGTTCTTGACCCTAAAGCCAGAAGCAAGTGGCCAAAGCTACTAAATTCTTCTGCTTGCCAGGAGATGGAACATGTTCCCCTCGTTCAAATATATTTTCACCAGCTTTCTGGTTTGGTTGATTTTCTTTGCTGCCTAAGCTTGGCTCTCTTGAAAGTTGGTCTATAAACCAGGCTGGCCTTGAACTCAGAGATCTCCCTGCCTCTGTTTCCCAGGTGCAGGGAGGTACCTGGTGCACTGCCATACCCAGCCATAAGCTTTTCTTTCATTCCTTTTCACAGGTTGGAACCTTAGCTGGGTGGGATCCTGTCCTGAGGCCACTACTGTCTCCAGTCCTCTATTCCATTTAGCATTATGTCCTTGAGCACTGGACTTACACTTCCTGGTGCTCCTTTCCCTCAAACTGTACATTTTGTATTTTTCCTTGCTCAACTTGCTCCTTTTCATTACAGATCTACATAAGCGTGGTCACTAATGACCAACCAACACAGTCAATACTAGACCTTTTTGAAATCTTCCCTGCCAATGCTATTAATCCAAAATCTTCCCACCCTCAGGACCACTGGCTTCCATGCTTCTACTAGCATGGAACCCATTAAGACCCATTTGTGGTGTTTAATTGCTTTTCTAATCCAAAGTCCACATTCCACCACCACCAACACCAACAACAAAAATGTGATTAGGCCTATCACAACAATGCCCCAGTCACTGGTACCAAATTCTGTCTTGGGCAATGTTCTATTGCTGGGAAAAAGTACTGTGACAATTGAAACTTTTATAAAGGAAACCATTTAACTGGGGTTGGCTTGTGTTTCAGAGGTTTAGTCCAACATCAGCATAGCAGAAAGCATGGTAGCATACAGGCGGGTGTAGCTGAGAGTTCTGCACCTGAATCCACAGGCAGCAGATAGAAACAGTGAGCCGCTAGGCCTGGCTTGAGCTTCTGAAACCTCAAAGTCTTCCCCAAGTGACACACTTCCTCCAACAAGGCCAAACCTATCCCAACAAGGCCATGGCTCCTAATCCTTTCAAGCATTATCATTTCCTAATGACCAAGTATTCAAATATATGAACCTATGGGGGAATCTTCTTACTCAAACCACCACAATTACCAATGCAGAAAGACTAGGAAATCATCCAATCCATCAACCACCCCAACTAAAAATGTTGCCTTTCATACTGAGGAGAGATATTATGTGTGCTCTGAATGTGGAAGCCCCTCATACCAGACACAGTTTTGGCAGGATGTACCCTGAAATCAATACACAGTCTAAAAGCCTATTTCTACCCAAATCCTAGACTTGAAGAAAATATGAGAAACAGAAATGATAGGATAAATCTATATTAAAAATGATTATATTAGAGTGGTTTACATGTTGTGGCCTGGTTAGTCCAATAGCAGCTATCTCCCAGTGGAAAAGCTAAGGATCTAATAGTTTTTCAGTCCACAGGACTAGATGATTAGTCGTTGGTCTGTTGCTATGAATTGTAATGCTAAATTCTGTATCCAAAGGTCTAGTTGCCTCAAGACTAGTGAATTTTCCTTGCTCCTTAATCTAAAACTATTGATTGAATAAGGATGCCTACATCTGTAGTTGTGCAGAAGAGAGGTAGGCAGGGCTTTGGTTCCTGGGCTTGGAGTCTGCAGAGAGACTATGAGACGAGGAGGAGCAGGAAGAAGTTTGTATGGAATAAGGGAGAACGTGAGTGCAAGGCTGGATCAAGCAGAGCATGGCGACTGATATCTCAGGATTATTGACAGGGAAGTAGATAAAAGAGCACAGAGGGCTGACATCTTCCCAGATCTAATGCTTTAAGGGTTATTATAAATATAAAGGTTTTGTGTCTTTCATTTGGGGACTAAAGGATGAAAGGTGAGAAAGAAACCCCTAAATAAGATTTACCTCAACTTGCCATCAAAAAGGTGGAGTCCAGATTTAGGGAGGGTCTTTCCACCTCAAATTATGTGATCGAGAAGAAAACATTTTGGATATTCCCAGGTGCTTAGGGTTTAGTTAGTTCCAGTCAAACTGACAACCAAGATTAGCCATTACCAACCCATCTCTTGTCAACTTGATCCGCAATCACCTCCCCTTATAGCAGGCTTAATTTCCAAATTAAAACAATAACCACGTCATACTTAAACCTAATGTGATATAACTGTCCAGCATACAACTGCAAACACACACTTCAGAACAGGTGGCAGTATTCCTTGAGGGACACCCTTCTAATGTCTCATAATGTAAATATGAGAGCCACTGACATCTTAATTGATATTACATTATATGATAAGAAAACTGAGGAAAGAAACCGCAAATACTTGCTTTAAATGTAGATGTATGTACAAACATTTATTTTTAAGAAAATACAAGACAAACGCTCATGTGTATTATAAGCATTTCTGCAACTGGTCATGTGGCCTTCACTGGTACTTATCACCACCTTCCTCCCTTTACCCAGACTGTTTCCTCCTCCCCCAGCAAACACCTCAGCAGGTCTTCACTTTTTTCTATTGCTATGAGGAGACACCATTGTAGGCATATTTATTTTGCAACCTACTTTCAATAAGGATTCAACCTCTCCTCTAGCCCACCACCCAGCAGAGGTAGTAGAGGAGAGAAGTTATTAGAATATGGGGGAAGTGGACTTGCTCAGCAATAGTTCTTTGGGGGCCAGCTTGATCTTCTTTGGCAGCCGTTCAGTCCCGTAGCAAATACCAAATACAATTCAGCATCCACAGACCAGTCCTCTAGGCAGGCAGACATCAGGCACAAACCAGCAGCTATCATCCAGCCCTTTCAGCAAGCAGACAGCAGGAAGCTGTAGTTCAATCCAGAAGAAACCTCCAGGCTCACTAACCTGCCTGAGGCAAGGGTGCAGAAGCCTCAAGCTGCCTCAGGAACCTCTTGAGCAGTTCTTTGGCAAGTTTCTATCAATGTCAGAGTTAACATGAGTTAAGTTCAACAATGCTATATAAGGAGAACCAATACCTGCATGTCTTTAGCAAAGAATAGAGAGGCAAACCAAACCAGTGCTTATCTCCCACTGTCTGTGGGGTCACAGTTATACTCCTTCATCAACAGTCCTTTCACAGGCTGGAGAGAGGGCTCAGCTGCTAAAGGCTAGGCTCACAACCAAAAATATGAGCTCAGTTCCCAGCAACCACAGCCACCTGTCTTATACCGCACCTGCTGATACAGACTACTGATATAGATAAAAATGAGTATGAAAAAAAAATGCAATCAGCATTTTAAAGTGAATAAGTAAATAAAAGACGTAAAAGAGTCCTTTCACAACATCTCTTCACCTGTGTCTGCTTCAGGAAAACAGTCTTTCATGTGTCTGCTTTACAAGACATCTTTTCACCTGTGTACCCCAGCAAACCATCATTTACTATAACTAACTTTCCAAAGAACCAGAAGTTTCCACTTCACACCATAACCAAGCTGACTTACAGGGAAACAAAAAGGGTTTATTAGGGGCTTACAGTTTTAGAGGGTGAGTCCATGAGCAGCATGGCGAACGGCAGACAGCATGGCGCCAGAGACCTACCTGAATGCTCCCAACCCATCCACAAACACAAAGTAGAAGCTAACTGGGAGTGGTGAGGGTTTACCTCAAAGCCCATTCCCAGTGACACTTCCTCCAACAAGCCACACTATCTAATACCTCCCCAAATGTCACCCCGTGGGCACCAAGTATTCAAATACATGCGCATATAGAGGCTACTCTCATTCAAACCCCCACAGAAGACTGTATTTTTTTTTACAGAAATCCCATTAGACATTGTAGAATTTATATTTAAGAAAAACATCTAGATGTGTGTTGTTCATTGAAACATGTAAGACATTATATGTGAGACAAATTACTCAAAGAATCTGTAAGGAAAAACACAAATGCTTTTTAGTGATGATGAATTCCCAGAAATAAATCCTGAATAGTGGATTGAGAAAATCCTTTCTTCAATAGATAGATAGATAGATAGATAGATAGATAGATAGATAGATAGATAGATAGATAAATGGTGAGCTGACTAGCAAGATGGCGAATGGGGTAAAGGTCTTTGCTGCCAACACTGACCACCTCAGTTCCATCCTCAGGACCTACATGGTAGATGCTGTCAATTGGCATTGTCCTCTGAGCATACATGGGCACCATAGAAGTACCCACACAGACATACACAAAAGAAATAAAAAGTAATAGAAAATGGCTTAATAAGAATTATTATGAGCTGGAGAGATGGCTCCGCAGTTAAGAGCAGTGACTGCTCTTTCAGAGGTCCTGAGTTCAATTCCTACCAACCATCTATAATGGGGATTCGATGGCTTTTTCTGGTGTGTCTGAAGACAGCAACAGTGTACTCACATACGTAAAATAAATAAATCTTTTTAAAAAATTATTATGTTTCCATGCTGATTTTTCTCATTCTAAACTATATGCCTTAATAGGCAGCTCAGTAGTCCATGGGTTGGAATGCCATAGTCCAGCCACTCTCTTGGATTTTATTACTATTACTATTATTCATTCTCTGACTTGTATGTTTTGTGTTTGCCTAGCATTCACAAAGACCTGTGTTTGACCCCCAACTCTGCACAAAACTGGGTGTGGTGGTACATGTTTATAATCCCCCAGCCCTTGGGATGTGGAGACATTAGGGTCAGACATTCAAGGTCATCCTTGGTTACAAAACAAGTGAAGGCCATCCTGAACTACATAATGTCCTCTCCATCCCTCCACCCCCAAAAAATACCTGTAATCTACTTTGACTAAGCTCACAGAACTAAGAAACTGTTGTGCCAGGGCTTCCCTGCCTGGTTTTCTTACTTACAAAAGGAAAAACGATTGTATCTCACACCACACATGAGAAATAAGCCATTGGGGGTTGGCAGTTCAAATCAGCTAGTCCTTGAACTCTAGTGCGACCTTGTGTTTCTGAGCCAACCTGTGTTCTTCTGGGCTGGATGTGCACCTGACATTGGAAGTCCTTAACAGGTGGAGAGGGTTTAGGAGGTGTCACGGACATCCTCAGCCCCAAGCCCTTTCAGGATGATGATAGGCCAAGGGGGCTTGTTGAGAGCAGACTTGGAGAACTAAGACAGCAATCAGTTGGAGGTCTTCAAAGTGAAACTGAGCACTGGTGAATTCCAACTGAGTTCCCTGAAAAAAAAATCTAGTGCAGTGAGAAATTTGTAGAGGAGCTTATTTCTCACAGCTGCTGCGATGCTGTCAATGCAAAGAAATGGAGGCCTTGAAATTTTTTTCTGTAGGTGTGTCCCAGTTTGCTTTCTGTTGCTGTAGTAAACACCATGACCAAAGTCAACTTGGGAGGAGATGGCTTATTTGACTAACAGGCTATGGCCTATCATTTGGAAAGCCAAAACAGGAACTCGGAGAAGCAACTGGGAACAGAAACTGATAGAATACAACGTACTGGTTTGCTTTCAAGGCTCATCAGCTTACTTTCTTACTAACCCTAGAACCACCAACCCAGGAGTTACATCACCCACAGCAAGCCAGGCCCTCCCACATCAATTATTAATGAAGAAAATGCCCCGCCCTCCCCAAACATGCAATGGAGGCCAATCCTCTATTAAGGTTTCCTCTTCCTAGTTGACTCTATTTGTCAAATTGACAAAAAGGTAACCAGTGCACCTGCCCAAGACCAAAATTTGGTCATGAGGAAATCTCAGGGTTAAAGCAGAGAGGCCAATCTCAATTCAATCACTGGGATTCCCACGGAAAACACTGAAAAATAAATAAATAACGCCATGTTAATTCATCAGGAAAATATGGCCTCCCTCACTTACAAACAAAACAAACAAAAAACAAATCCACAAATAAACAAAACTACTGCGTCTATCCCCTTAATGGTTCTAAGAGTACATGCACCATTTATTTTATGCACAGTACCAACGGAGCTTATGGCTTGGAGCCTGCCTGTCGCATGCCACAGATCCTGATCCAACTTTCCCCTCATTCTGTGAGCTTGGTCTCAAGCGTTATTTCATCAGCTGTGGAAATGATCACTTTGACCTTGAGGTTTCCCAGTATATTGTGCATTAGTCATGAAAAGCCAAGCATTTGAATGGCGACTGGCTACCCTAGTATTCACTCCACAAGGCTGTGGCCTCACAGTTCACCAAACACGAATCTGAAACTAACTAAGACGTCTTTTTAGGAATCGAGTCCTGTTATTCAAGACGGTGTTCAAACAGAAACTTCCATCCCTCGTAGTGTTTACTAGAAAGTTTATGTCTCCATTTTTAGTGTATTCACCCTACCCAGTACAAACTGCCAGATTTCTTGTCATGCCACAGCTGACTTCTACCAACGACGTCTGCTTGGAACTTCCAGACAATCCTCAGCTTGCCGCTTCTGAGGAAATTATAGCCAGCAAGAGACACCAAAGGTAGAAGCTACAAAAGGCATGCTTGCTGCCTACATGAGCTTTCCCGGAAGCCCCAGTCGTGGAACAGAACGGGTAGTGTGAGGTAAGGGGGCTGTCCCAGGTTCAAATCTGCAAAACTAGACAGCTGTCACAGGCAGCAGCAGATCCTGGGCTCTTTGTTCATGAGATTGGCCTTCATCCTCCGCGTAGGAGTGGAGAGTCCACAGGGGACCGATTTCCCCTACCACCTAGCTTTTGTGGGACATGCCCATTTGCTTCCTGTTGAGTTGAAGTTTATCCCTCTGTTGCATTTCTTCTGGAGAGGCTGTTTATACTCACCACAGACGGAGAGCAAATGACAGACCACAGAAATGACTGCATCGACGTCCACCTTAGTGAACCAGTGAGTTTATTGGCCTTACTTAAACATCCAGAAGCATGGGTAGCTGAAATAGCTGCCTTACTGAGCCATCCTACCCCTAACGTGGCTGTCAACTTGGAAACCGTATCTCCAAAGTCTCCTCACAGCAGCTGCTTGCTGGTTAAATAACCCTGAGGAGCAGCCCCTTTCAGCTCCCCTCATGATTCCTTTATAATAGTTGAGAAAATACTTCCCGAGAGAAGGGCCCCACAACATTCTTTCACGCACATATCTGTGGTTCCAGAGTCTTCGATCTTTTAACTCTTTCACTTGGTAGCTATTCACTGGCTTTTGAAAGCTGGGTATCTAGAAATAGTAATTTGGACATTTCAGGCTAAATCAAGTACTGTTACACGGACTCCATTTGTCTCTCTCTGTTCTGGTGTGAATACTAGAAATCCCTGAATTACTTTCAGGCTCCCTTTGTGTTCCCACTTGAGAACTCTGACCTAGAAGCACGGTCAGATTATAATTTGATGCTTTTTGTTTCTTCATAATCAATTCAGTGTGTCTAGCATGCATGACTCATTGTATCCCACCATGTGAGAACATGCCAGGTCATCCCTCCTCTGTGATATTGAAATTTATCACTACATCCGAGTCTTATCACTCAGTGCACTCTATAGTATACACTACATTATAAAGGTCTCAGTGCAGTGTCACCTTTATGGTTCAGAGATCACTGGTGAGCAGAAAAGTGATAGTATTGTAACCTCCATTCGGGCTGCATTTATTGTCTCCAGTCCTTCTGCAATGCAGATCTGGCCCTCGAATCTTCACTTAGCCTTACCTTGATTCCTGTAGAGAAGCTAGTCCTTTGGAAATGTGTCTATGATCATCTCAGTCTTGTACTTAAAACACTTATGTGGCCATTGACTCCAGTCCTCGCTGGGACTTAGCTCAGTTGGCAGAATGCTTGCCCAGGAGAAACCCTGGACTTGACCTCCAGCACTGCATACATTAAGTATGGTGATACGCTCCTGTAATCGAACCACCCAGGAAGTGGAGGCAGGAGGATGAGAACTTGAGCTGGTCTTTGGCTTCACAGGAGCTTTTAGGCCGACCTAGGACACATGAGACCCCATTCATAAGTGAGTAATTGCTTACACTCTTTCACAGTCATGTCCAGCTCTGCTCACTCTTTGGAATTTGGATGACATCTACAGTCCCACTGTCACAGGACCTCCTCTCTCACATGCAGCTCCATAAATTCATTATGGACTTCCTTACTTATCCACCTTCACTTCTCTGGAAAATTCTGTTCTCCTCCTCACGCTTAAAAACGTCTCAGTTCCAATTTAAGGTTTTGTACCCTGAGTATGCAGCAACTGCTTCCAGGTACCTAATTTACTCTCCTCGCCAGTTTGATTTGTGTACATTTAGGCTATTTCTTTTTGCATAGGGTCTCACCGTGTAGCCCTAGCTGGCCTGGAACTCACAAAAATCTGCTTGCTTCTGCCTCCCAAGTGCTGGGGTTTAGGTTGTGTTCCACCACGCCTGCCTACAATGTTCTTCAGGGCATCCATAGTTCAGCCTCAGATGCACAGGGATGTTTTATGGTATCTGCCCAGCAGCTCAGTCTCGCGGAGCACAAAGGAGAGGCACGCAGTTTCGCCTTCTGGTTGGCTTTTGTGCTTCATCACCTCCGCAGGGCAAGTGCCCCATCTTCCTGGTGGACTGGCTGTGGTTCAGGCTGCAAGACAGATGGGCACTGTCCCATGTTTACTGACTAGAAAGGTGAGCATAAGGAGAGAGCCTGTGGAAGAGCAAGGTGATGCCCCCCAGGCTGCAATAAGTGGGTGTAGGCATCAATCATATGCTGAGTTGCAGAGGACAAACGATCAGAAATTGATATTTGCACATCAACTTTTATGTAGTTTAAGATAATTTGGCATGTGCCGGTGGGTGGCTGATCTTACTCTTTGGGACCCCTGGCGCTGTATCTTTGGGCATAAAATCCTGGTCACAAGTGCACCACTACTATAATCTGTTCTCAAGATGATCAAAGTCATCTGTGAAGCCAGGCATGATGCCATATCCCTCCCAGACCTTGGAAAGCAGAAGCAGGGGGATCATGCCATGTTCAATGTCATACTCTGGTCTACACAGAACTAGAGAATGCTAACCTGAGATCCTGCACGCGATATTTCGTTTTATTCGAATATTCTACTTTGGCCTGTTGACTTATTCCCTCTACTGTACTGAACACTTTCACTACCAACTGGGCTCTCCCATTTACGATTATTTCCTTCTCCATATACCTCTGCACTATTTTCTATATATGCAAAACAGACAATAAATAATGAAGAATTAAAAAAAAAACACTTGTAATTGACAACAGATTCCCCCCCCCATCTCTGGTCACCATTAAAAGCCTCAGTATTTATTTCAGACCTTCACCTTTAAAGATTCTATATAGCTTCAATTCCCATTTCCCAACAAACCTACCTAGCTTTCTTTTCTTTTTTCTTTCTATTTATAATTTATTATTTATTTACTTTTTAGTTTACGGGGGAAGAAATCTTTTAAGTCCCTGAGAAAATACAGAAAAATTGTATTTTTAGTAATATGTAGCACCTCAGTCTCTTAGAAATAAGTGACATACACGTATAAATAGGAAATAAAATCCTCTGAAAATATGAGACAGCCTTAGCTGTCTGTGTGGAACTAACATACTGTGATGGTGGTCTCTGTATCACTGTATTGTGGGAGTGGCCATGACAGTTCCTAAAGGAACAAAAACTACTCGAAGAGCTATGAGAAGTATTGGCAAGCTGTACCTTTGCAAGTAGTAGCGCGCATGCGCTTCACCATCCGCCACAAGAAAAAAAAAAGGTTGGGGGGCGGGGAGGGGGAGAACCCTGATTCGCTGTAAACGGAAGTGGTCTGGAGCGGTCATATCCGCTTAAATCTCCGCGCAGATCGGTTCTGTAATTGTTGCCCGCACTGCGCGAGAGTTTGGATTCTAACACTGAGAGCCCGTGGGCGGAAGTCGCAGGGGCCCTGCGTGTCCTGTGCAGAGTTCTGCGGTGCGGTGAGAGGTGAGCTGCAGCGACACATGGAGGATGCTGTGCAGTTGAGCGTTGATTCGTGTTGAGTGACAGCTGACACCGCTGCTGGGGGAAGCCCTGGTTGAGCTAGCCCTGCTTTGGGAGTTAGGAGAGCAGGGTTGCTGCGAGAGACGGCGCAGCCAGCTACCGCAAGCCTGGGGCTAGCGTCTCTGAGGGTGATCGCGCTGCTTTCTAGTGGCCTGCGAGAGGAGAAAAAGGCAGATACAAATGGAAAATGAGATTATTTGTGGTTTGGGCTCAACTTGGGAAGGTCAGCCATTCTCTGTCAGCCTGTGGCGTCTGCCAGCGGGACTAATACTAAGAACACATGGAACAAAAGCCAGGGGATATACATGTGCACACTTAGAAGTGGGCACCACTGGCACCAGAGCTGGGAGATGAGCCTTTGTGCCGGCAGCAAGGCTTGCAAAACAGGACCATTTCATCCACAGCGTGCAGTCTCCTGTAGGGAGCCAGGGCTGCAAAACAAACGTTTAAATGGCAAATCCTAATCCCCGCTCCCATTTTACTGAGGGCTTGGATCCTTTGCAAATGAAGTGGGTCGCTGCTGTCTCTGCTGAGACCATATGGACACAGTAAGAGTCAGTGATTGGCATTGGAGCAGAGGATGCTGTGTCCTTATTGGAGGACGTTCTTTGGGCCTCGCTATTGAGTTTATTGAAGATTTCCTGAACACCAGTAAATTGCCATCTCTGGTGAAAATTTCTTGGCTGCCAAGGTAATAATGTTCTGTGGAACTAGGCATGCTCCTTTTAACCCTGTGTTAAACTAATCCCGTGGTCACTTATCTGAGGTTACTGAAGTCCAGGATGTCAGTGAGTATGTCCTGTTTACCATGAAGCCATTGTGGACGGGGAACAAATACTTTGTGTGTAGGGTCTGTTGTTTCTGTGCATGGCTTCCAAGGCAGGGAAAAGATCGAGCCATTGTATTTAAGGAAAGAGAACAGGATGCCGGTGTGGGAATAGATGAAAACAAAAATGTCTAGAAAAGCAGAGAGAGCCAGGAGTGGCCATCACCACACCACACTGCACCCACACCTCTGCTCTCAGGAGGCAGGAGGAACTAGAAAGGGTTCTGGGTGCTGGGCACACAGGGACCACACGAGATCATAGGCACTGTGTGTAGGGAAGGAACGAGACTGGTCCTGCTCTTCCTCTTAGGGTACATCCTGGAACAGTACATAACCCTACTTGTCATTTCTGAAAAAGAAATGGTTATGCTAATGCTTATGGCATGGTTAAAAGTGTCCTGTGAGAGCTGGGCACGCTGGCTCACACCTCAGCACTCAGCACTCAGGGAGCAGAGGCAGGTGGAATTCTGTGAGTGTCAGGACAGCCTGCTCTACACAGAGAGCTCCAGGCCAGCTACAGAAACATAGTGAGATCATGTCTCACAAAGTTGGGGATTGGGGTGGCCTGTATGTGAACAGCTTAACAAGGCTCAGAAAGAGCATCAAATACAGAAGCGAATGCTCCCAGCCAACCACTGAACTGAGAATGGGGTCCCCATTGGAGGAGTTAGAGAAAGGATTGAAGGAGCTGAAGGGGCTTGCAAACCCGTAAGAACAACAGTGCCAACCAACCAGAGCTCCCAGGGACTAAACCACTCCCCAAAGAGTACACATGGACAGTCCCATGGCTCCAGCTGCATATGTAGCAGAGGATGGCTTTGTTGGACACCAATGGAAGGAGAAGCCCTTGGTCCTGCCAAGGCTGAACCCCCAGTGTAGGGGAATGTCGGGAAGGGCAGAAAGGGGGGGTGGTTAGGGAGGGGAACACCCTTATAGAAGAAGGGAAGGAGGATGGGATAGGGGGCTTATGTCTGGGAAACTGGCAAAGGGAGTAGCATTTGAAAGATAAATTTAAAAATATCCAATAAAAAACAAAAACAAAAACAAAAACAAACAAACAAAAAAACCAAGGCTCAGAAAAAGGAGCAGCCTGAGAACTTGCCCGTTTTTGTGTGTATTTACATGCAGGTTCTGAGGGCGCCCCAAGCTTCGCATCACTGTAGCATCTCAGTGCCCATGACACACATGGCACCCTCACTGTGGAAAGGAAACAACTTAAGTTAATTCCTCATCTTCTCAGAAGTCAAAGGTACAGAAGGCTGCAGCGGCTAATCCTCCTAACGACCTGCCATGCTTACTTCAGGGAAGGGAGTCGTGGGGTTTGGGGCATGTGTGTTGTATGGAGTGTATGCATGTGGGCGTGGGCACATGTGTGAGTCTGTACGTGAGCCTGCTCTGAGGCCAGAGGAAGCTACAGAGTGCCCTGCTCCGTTACTCCCAGCCTTATTCCCTTGAGGTTGGGTCTGCCACTGAGTCTGGAGTGAGGCTGATAGCCAGTGAGCCCAGAGGTCCGCCTCTCTTTGTCCCACGCAGCGCTGGAGTTACAGCCAAACCTGCCTTTTTCAGATTGCTGGGGATTTGAACTCAGGTTCTCGTGCTGGTGCAGCAAGCTCTCTCTCTCTCTCTCTCTCTCTCTCTCTCTCTCTCTCTCTCTCTCTCTCATCTTTATTAACGTGAGTATTTCTTATTTACATTTCGATTGTTATTCCCCTTCCCAGTTTCCGGGCCAACATCCCCCTAACTCCTCCCCCTCCCCTTTGTGGGTGTTCCCCTCCCCATCCTCCTCCCATTACCGCCCTCCCCCCAACAATCACGTTCACTGGGGGTTCAGTCTTGGCAGGACCAAGGGCTTCCCCTTCCACTGGTGCTCTTACTAGGCTATTCATTGCTATATATGCAGTTGGAGTCCAGGGTCAGTCCATGTATAGTCTGCAGCAAGCTCTCTTATCCACTGTATCATCTCCTCAACCCCCAGACTATGGTGTTTGGGTTTTCTTTGTCATCACCCTGGTCAATACCAGACAGGGTTTTTTTGAGCATTGTCTGGTCTAGCACGTCTATACCGTGACATCTTGGCCGCTCAGAAACTCATAGGTAAAAGATGAGGACACGAAGTCATTCCCTCACTGGGGCTTTCTGCTGTCTCTTTAGACCTCAGTCAGGCCACATCATCCAGGCTGTGGGATTTTTTTTTTACCTCAACACAGATGTCCTGTCTGCTCAGCTGCTCTCCTGGCAACCTCTAGACCCTCACTCAGCTTTCGGTTCCTGAGAAAATTGGATCTGCCAGCAAAGAGGCAAGAGAGGAAACATACCTGTTGACATGAATTTGTCCCAGAAGCCCCAGAGGGTGCACCCACAGGAGCAGGATGGGTCATGTGAGGTAAGCACCAGCTGCCCAGGGTTCAGTTCTTTAAAACTGGAGGACAGACATGGGAAATAGCAGGTGCTGGCCCCCCCCATTCCAGAGGCAGAAGGTGTTCCTCCAGCTAGGAGCAGACCACAGGGGCCAGTGCTCCTGCACCTCCTGTCCTTTCATGTTACTCATTGTCCTGCCTCCTGGTGCTTAGGTAGATGCAGCCCTCAAAGCTGTGTCCCCTGAAGGGTCCTCAATCCTGTATCTTCTTGTCGCGTCTGATAGCCATTGTCATTTTGTGAGTCTCCTGAAGGAGCTCATTTGATGTGGATGCATGGCAGGTAAGTCTTAGAGACGATGAGTGTCTGAGAACGCCTTGCCAAAAACATACTGTTTGCTGCTCTAGAGGCAGTGAGACCTGGGAGAACGGAGCTGAGAAATGAGATTGTCTTAGTCAGGGTTTTACTGCTGTGAGCAGATACCATGACCAAGGCAACTCTTACAAGGACAACGTTTAATCCATTATCATCAAGGTGGGAGCATGGCAGCATCCAGGCAGGCATGGTGCAGGAGGAGCTGAGAGTTCTACATCTTCATCTGAAGGCTGCTAGAAGTATACTGGCTTCCAGTCAGTCTTAAAGCCCACATCCACAGTGATATACCTACTCTAACAAGGCCACATCTACTCCAATAGGGCCACACCTTCTAATAGTGCCACTCCCTGGACCGAGCATATACGAACTATCACAGAGGCAGACTAAAGTCTTTTGCAGTGACCAACTTTATTCCAAGGTCAGATAATTTATACTCAGAGAATTAAAGGGAGTCACATGCATAAGGTATCCAATCTCAAGGGACTTATGGTCCCTTGCTTATGGGGCAGGCAAGCTACACACGGCAAAACCATGTTATTCCACAGAGACACATAAACAAATAATGAAACCCAGTTGTAATGAGTAATCAGAAGTAAATTCACTGCTAACCACTTTACCTGGGAGGAGGATAAAAGTACATTCCAAGAACAACTCCACGGTTTTTGAGGAAATGGAGGTCACAAGATCTTGTCTTGTTTTCTCACAAGCACTCAGAGGCTTCTCACACAGCTCCCCGGTTGGATCAGATTCTTCCAATATACCATACATTTCATTACTTATATATGAAATAATTTGTCAGATATATGCACACATTTAGAGATGCCTTGGAAATATTTCTGTAGCAACACTTGTCCTTGGCTACATTCCATGTATAAGTTGGGAATCACTTCCTTATTCTCCCTGAAGCACCTGTGTGCCACACACGTCAGAAACTTATTTCCTTTTCACTTTCCCTTTTAGAAATCCTGTTGTTCAAACTTGGTTCTCCACTGTACTTTTTTTTTTTTAATTTTTTTTTTTAAGATTTTATTTTATTGTATATGAGTACACTGTAGCTGCCTTCAGACACCAGAAGAGGGCATCAGATCTCATTACAGATGGTTGTGAGCCACCATGTGGTTGCTGGGATTTGAACTCAGGACCTCAGGAAGAGCAGTCGGTGCTCTTAACCACTGAGCCATCTCTCCAGCCCCTCCACTGTACTTTTTAATTATTGATTTTTAGGTTTTGTTTTCCTTCATTGTGGGGAGTGGTACGTGCTTACCCAGGCATTGTGTGGAAGTCAGAGGACAACTTTTAGGGGTCTCTCTCCTTTCACTTTGTGTATCTTGGTGATCGAGGTCATCATCAGGCAGGGCAACAAGCATTTTTACCTGCTGTGCCATCTCCTCCACTCTAACTCTCT
Source organism: Rattus rattus (assembly GCF_011064425.1). Taxonomy (NCBI): domain Eukaryota; kingdom Metazoa; phylum Chordata; class Mammalia; order Rodentia; family Muridae; genus Rattus; species Rattus rattus. Next base: position 155,836,954 of record NC_046155.1, on the reverse strand, counting down.
GGTTCCAAGTTTTGGTTTTTGGTTTTTCGTTTTTTACTGGCAGGCTATCTCAGTCATACTTTCTAATCTGTCTGATAGTTGTTATTGTTTTGTTTGTCTGTTTGAGACAGAGTCTCATTGTGTAGCCTTCTCTGGCTAGAATTCATTGTCTAGACCAGACTAGCCTCGAACTGGTAGAGATCCACCTGCCTTTTTCTTCAGAGTACTAGAATTAAAGGTGAGCATCACACCGCCTGTTACTGTTGTTTTAAAAGGCAATAACAAGCTTTGATGATGATGATGATGATGATGATGATGATGATGATGATGATGATGATGATGATGATGGTGGTGGTGGTGGTGGTGGTGGTGATGATGATGATGTCATCATCGTCTTTCAGTGAGCTGTCTTCTGACTCATGGATGGACTATTTATGTCCAAGGATACTAGAGGTGTTTTGGTGTCTGATTTTTCTAAATTAGTGAAAATGAAAATTAATTCCCCAAGTTAAAACGAAACAGCGCTGTTGGTTTTGTGCAAAGTCTTCAGTCTTGAGTGTTCCCCCCTCACTCCGTTCTCAATGAATCATGATAATTCACCACTCCACTGAGCTGCCTTCCCTGAAGCCTAGGATAATGTTAGCTCTAGGTGTCGGGGTGCTTCTTCCTTTTTGAAGTATTAGTGAAGTATTTCTGGCTGCTTGGGGGATGAAAATCCTAGTGTACAAGAGTTTTATAAACTCTAACTTCTTAAATATTTATATAATATACATTAGATAATACATATTTATATAATATATTATTCATTTAATATGAAATAGAAATTGTCTGGAAAGCCAAATGATCTGTCACCATTCAAGAGTCACTGAACCACTTCGCTGTGTGCCATGCCTGCCTCTTCAGTGAAGAGCAACTCAGAATGGACTGCACTTTGTGTGTTATAGCATCTTACAGTGCTACGTTTTGTGTTACAGAGATTGGTGTCCTTTGAGGATGTGACTGTGGACTTCAGCCAGGAGGAGTGGCGGCGCCTGGACCCTGCCCAGAGATGCCTGTACCAGGAGGTGATGCTGGAGATCTACAGCCACCTCTTGTCAGTGGGTGAGCCTGGCAGTGGGTGAGCATGGCAGTGGGTGAGCATGGCAGTGGGTGAGCATGGCAGTGAGCGAGCATGGCTGGCTGGGGGTCCAGGGTGGGCTTCGTTGAAACTATTTCCTCCTTTTCTTAGAACGTAGTGGGGTATCAAAAGTGTATCATGGTTTTTACCCCATGGTTTGTCCCGATAATTCATTACTTTTTGACACTCCAAGTTAATTACTTTGTGCCCAGTACAAAATACTGATTTCCCAATCAGCCAGTGCAAAGCCCATTGGATGAGCTCTAAAGCTACACACTGAGCAGATATTCTTCCAACTACAGGCTACCCTATTCCCAGCCCTGGGGCCATCTTCAGGATAAAGAAAAGAAAGAAGGCACAGGCAGGAGAGGCTAAGTTCCCACATCATCAGTGTTGGTGTCAAGGTGAGTGACCAGGACCTAGACGGAGGTGGATGTTATTACTGGGCCATTACCAAACTTCCTCGTTCATCCCTTCTCCTAGTGGTGGACATCAGGCTTGCCTCCTTCCCCCACTCTTTATAGCTAATGCCACAGTGCATTGTGAATGTGGGCCAGGGTCATGGGTACCAAGCTTTGCCTCCCACACCAACTCTACAGCTAACCCTGCAGTACTGTGTAACTGTGGACTAAGAGTGAGGATGAGACTCTTCGGAGGTGAATAGTGGGTCGTCAGCTGCCTCATCGTGCAGATAACAAGACCTAAGTTGATCACCAACCCTATTCTCCTGGAGGTCGATACCTGGATTCCTGTTTGCACACCTTGCTTGTCTCCACTGGGCATTACCAAACTGTCAACAAGATGAAGGAAACTCAGTAGTGATTGAGAATACGGATACATGTGTTGGTCAGGGAGGAAATTGGTCTCTTTTTTCCCGATGACCATGGTTAGGGCTGAGGATGCGTATCTCCGTGGTGGAGTGGCAGGCTGACATGTATCGAGCCTTGGGTTCAGTCCCCAGTGTGGCAGATATATAGGCAGACAGATGTATGTGTCAATGTGGATAAGATATGCTAGTGATATACAAAGCTTTTAGCACAGTTGGTGATGGTTCAGTTGGGTATTTTTAAGTTAGTTTCATCGTCATTTTCTTGTGATAGCTCTCATGCGTTTTCCTCTCCTGGCCCTTTCCCCAGTGACCTCCTCCAGCCCCCTCTTGTTGGACCCTCTCCATGCCACAAATTGTCTCCTTTCTGCCTGCATGCCACATATGCTCCACTACTCTTTTTCTTTTTTTCTTCCTCCTTTAAGATCCAATTTTTGAAGTCCCTTTTCTCCTTTGACAATTTACATATAACACATGCGGACATAACCTATATATACACATACAGAAATTAAAATCTAGAGTCCACCTGTAAGACAAGAATATGGTACTCTGTCTTTGAGTGTCACTTAATTCACCTAACATCATGTCAAGTCCATCCATTTTACTGCAGTTGTGAGGATTTTGTGTTTTGGGTGTTTTGTTTTGTTTTGTTTTGTTTTTGTTGTGGCTAGCTAAAACCCTATGAGACATGTGTTCTACATTCTCTTACTGCTTTCATCTGTCAAGAGGCATCGGTTCCCTTTCTCACTGCAGCATAAGTACGGCTGTGCAAGTATGTCTGCCTACATCCATACAGAGTCCCTCAGGTATATGGGCTGGCTTGGTCTGGCTGGCTTGGTCTGGCTGGCTTGGTCTGGCTGGCTTGGTCTGGCTGGGTCATATGATAGTTCCATTTTGAGTTCTTTAAGGACCTTCCGCCCTGGCTTCTTTGGTGGCTACAGCAGTTGGCACACCCTGTAGTGGTGCACAGGGACATAGCTTTCCTTGCTGACATTTGTTGTTTGTTTCTTTTCTTTTCTTAAAATAAAGGATTTAATAATTTACTTTATGTATGTGGGTACACCGTAGCTGTCTTCAGACACACCAGAAGAGGGTATCGGATTCCATTACAGATGGTTGTGAGCCACCATGTGGTTGCTGGGAATTGAACTCAGGACCTCTGGAAGAGCAGTCAGTGCTCTTAACCCCTGAGCCATCTCTCCAGCCCTGTTTCTTTTCTTAATAGCCATTTTGACTGGGGTGACCTAGAATGTGAGGGAAGTTTTAAATTGTGTTTCCCTGATGACTAAAAATATTGAACACATTTTTAAAATATATATTGGCCATTCGTATGCCTCTTGAGAACTATCCATTAAATGTATTACCTCTTGCTTGATTGGGGAATTTCTGCATAGTCTGTATATTAATCTGTAGTTAGAAAAATCCTTTCCCGTTATATAGGCCACCTCTTCATTTCTTTTGCTGTGCATGTTTTTATATAACCCCACCTATCCATTCGTCAGATTGTTTTTTTTTTTCCCCTGTGCTACTGAGTCTTTTTCTAGAATTCCTAGCCCATGCCTGTACCTCTAAGTCTTGCTTTTGCCTCCCTCCCGCAGTTTCAGAATGTCATTACTAAGTCTTTCAGTCTAAGTTGTTTGTTGGGGGTAAAGAGACTTGCTGCTCTCCACAACGCCCAGGTTTGGTTCCCAGTACCCGTGAGGCAGCTCACAGCTGTCTAGGCCTAGGGAACGTGACTTCCTCTTCTGATCCCCCCAGGCACTATCAGCAAACACCCATACATGAGATAAAGTAAATAAATCTTTTTTAAGAAAAAAGACAAAAAAGATGGGGATCCAGTTTCATTTTTTTACAGGTTGTCCCAGCACAGTTTGTTAAAGATGCTTCCTAATATATTCTTGAATGTGTTTTGAAAATTTTTCCTAAGATGTTTTGTGTCCATTTTCATCAAGGAAATTATTCTGTAGTTTCCGTTGTTGTTGTTGTTGTTGTTGTTGTTCTGTTGTGTCCTTATCCAGTTTGGGTGTTAGATACCAATATTAGCTTTGTACAGTGTGCCTTTTAGTGTTTCTCCCTTTCTACTTTATGGAAGGGTTAAGGAGTGTTGCCATTACCTGTTCCTTAAAGGTTTGGGCAGACCCCCCCAGTGCATCTTCTCTTGGGCTTTTCTTCGTATGAATATACTTTACTCTGCCTCTTATGAATCTATTCTGTTTGTATCTTCTTGATTTAATTTCCTTGGGCGTTTTGTTTGTTTTATTGTTTTCTTTTGTTGTTGATTTTCAAGACATGGACTCACCATGTAGCTCTATCTGTCCTGGAACTCACGCTGTAGACCAGGCTGGCTTTGAACTCAGAGATCCACCTGCCTCTGCGTCCCTAGTGCTGTGATCAAAGGCCTGCCCTACTGTACCCATCAAGATTTTAACTTTCATAGGTCATATGTGGTTAAATTTTTAATCATTTATTCTAACATTTCCAGGGTTTTTTTGGTTTGTTTTTTAATGTAAGATTTCTAGTAAACTGCTAGATTTCTTTGGAATCCATTGTAAATATCCTCTTTTTCATTTCTAATTTTGTTAATGTGACTCTCTTTTCCCTGTCGGATTGGCTAGGAGTTTTTCAATCTCACTTTTTTTTTCTTTTTTTTCGGAGCTGGGGACCGAACCCAGGGCCTTGTGCTTGCTAGGCAAGCACTCTACCACTGAGCCAAATCCCCAACCCCAATTTCACTTTTTTTAAAGTGTGTATGGGTTGGTGTTTTGCCCACACAAACATATGTGTACCATGTATGTGCAGTGCCCACAGAGGCCAGAAGAGGGCATCCCGTAGGACTGGTCTTTCCGTGTTGTGAGCTGCCATGTGGGTGCCAGGAACTGAGCCTGGGTTCCCTGGGAGAGCAGTCAGTGCTCTGAACAACTGAGGTATCTTTTCTAGCCCCAATCTCATTTATCTGTTTCTTTCTGTGTATTGTTCTGTGAGGTTTTTTTTTTTTTTTCATTTACTACTTTGGATTTTGCCTTTTTCTTCATTTTTTGAGAGTTGCAACCTTAGATTGAACTCTGATTTCTTTAATGTAAATATCTCAGATATCAACTTTCTCTTGGACCTGTCTTAGCTGTATCCAAAGATCATGGTAAATTGGCATTCCTCTCCATTTTGTTCCAGAAATGTTTTCATTTCCTCCCTGATTTCTTTACAACTCACTGCTAATTCAGAATAGGCTGATCTACGTCCATGTATCTGTGCAGTTTCTGTGGTTTCTCTTCTTGTTTTATTTCTTTGTTTCTCTTTTTGTTTTATTCCATTATGGCCTTTTAAGATACGGAGCATTGTTTCAGCTTTTTTGTACTGTTCAGATTTGCTGTGTAGCCTGGCATGTGTTCTGGTGTTTGAGAATCGTCCACGGGCTGCTGAGAAGGACTGTGTTCCATTTCCGTTGGCTGGGATATTCTGTAGATATCCCTTAGACATGTGTGATCGGTGTTGTAGATATTCCTTATTTGATCTCTCTCTGTCTCTGTCTTGTCTCTCTGTCTCTTTTCTCTCTCTGTCTCTGTCTGTCTCTGTCTCTGTCTCTGTCTCTCTCTCTCTCTCTCTCTCTCTCTCTCTCTCTCTCTCTCTCTGTGTGTGTGTGTGTGTGTGTGTGTGTGTGTGTGTGTGTGTGTGTGAATAAATGCCACGTGTGTCAGAGTTTCCACAGAGTCCAGACGAGGATGTCGGATCCTCTGGGGTTGGAGTTAACAGGTTCCTGCGAGAGTGCTGGGAGCTAAACTCCAGCCCTCTGCAAAAGCAGCAAATGCTTTTAACTGCTCGCATAGAGTTAAGATCAGAAAAGTAAGGGAAGGCCACTATATGTGTAAATGGATGTCTAAAAAAAAAGGGAAAATGCACTGGTGTTAGGTTATGGTTCAAAGATAGAGAGTGCTTTCCTAGATTAAGTAAACTTCCATCCCTAACAACAGTGAGTGACGTGAATATATAAGTCCTTAAGTAGATGAAAAAAGTGGGCCAAAGGCATGAATATGCCTTTCTCTAGAACCGATTAAGTCCACTGCTCTGCTGGTCTCTGTTCCTTTTTAACACATGGTCGTCCAGCGAGACTACCTCATAGCAGCTTTCACAGTTTCTTCCCCTACACCTCAGCCTACTAGGTCTCATACGTCAGTCAAATTCATTACCTTTGTCTAAACAGTCTTCTCCACAGACTAGTACAGCCATCGTGACCACTGACCTAGGCATTCACATTTCCTCATCTGAAAAACAGGGAAAGCAATTGTAATTGCTTTATGAGATGGTTTGTGGGATAAAATGAGTAAGTTTCCATCATAAAGAAAGTTGCCTGATGGTTAGTGTCCCACAGCTAAACTTCGGCATGTCCTAGGGATGTAGGCATGTTCTGCTTGTTGGCATGAGTACCTCACAGAGGTTTTTTTGTGCTTGTCTGTTAACTCTGTGATTTCTCACCCATCCTGTTCACTGTGCATATTCTTTTCATCTCTTTTCTTCTCCCAGAAGTGGAATCAGAGTTTTACACTCCCCGACAGAAAGCTTCCGAGAATGCAGCATTTCAAACCAGAAAGGCGAGTGCACTCTCAGGGCATGGTTTGTGGTGCTCTATTTTAGAAGTACTGTGGCAAGACCCCGACCTTACAAAAAGAGATTGGCAAAGCCAGATCCCACCCTGGAGTCCTGGTGCTTTCCTCAACAAGAAAACACAGAACACAGACAGAGACTGTGGTTGTAAAGAGCCCAGGAAAACCACCCCCTTGGTATCTAACCTTATTTCTACACAAAAGGGAGCTCCAAAGTCACTTGCGAAACATTTGAAGCGCAACCTTGAAGCAAATGGTGAAGAACAAGGCAACGTCACAAAGCAGCTTAATGACATTGTTACGTCTGGTCGACTCTGCATGCAAGACGCTAACTGTACAGTTCCTCACGAAGGGCGGTGCGAAGGTGACCAGTGCAGAAAAGTTCCCATCCACAAACAACCACTTGCAGAGAAAGAAGTCCATTCTCACGAGAAGCCAGATGAAGGCACGGAACGAGGAAGGACCGACAATGCGTCTGCTTTCTGTCAACATCAGACAGCTCACACCGGAGAAGGACCTCTTGTCTGTCACAAGTGTGAGGAAGCCTTCCTCCAGAAGACAGAGTTTGCCTCCCATCAAGAAACTCACCCAGAGAAACCTTATGAGTGTCCCGACTGTGGGAAATCGTTTAGCCGAACATCCAACCTGCAGGTCCATCATCGAATTCACACTGGAGAGAAACCTTACGAATGCCGGGACTGTGGCAAATCATTCAACAACACATCCCAGCTGAAGGTACATTATCGAATACACACAGGCGAGAGACCTTACGTGTGTCCCGTGTGTGGGAAGGCCTTCAAGCAGAAATCAATCCTCAGCACGCATGAGACGATTCACACTGGGGAGAAGCCTTACAAATGTACCATTTGTGGGAAACTGTTCAGCTGTACGTCCCGACTGAAGGTGCATTATCAGATTCATATGAAGGAGAAGCCTTACGAATGTGGTGACTGTGGGAAGGGCTTCAAGCGAAAGTCAAGCCTCACCGTTCACCAGAAGATCCACAGCAGACAAACACACCATGCGTGCAGCGAGTGCGGGAAAGAGTTCAGCCAGAAGTCAGAGCTCAGCACGCACCAGAGACTTCACCTGGGGAAGAATTCTCACAAATGCGCCGACTGCGGGAAGGCGTTTACTTACGCATCCCAACTGAAGATGCACCATCGAGTTCACACGGGGGAGAAGCCCTACAAGTGCCGGGACTGTGGCAAGTCCTTTACGTACTCATTCACCCTGAATGTGCATCGCCGGATTCACAAGGTGGAGAAGCCTCACAAGTGCAGCGTCTGCGGGAAAGCCTTGGCTTCTAAGTACCAGCTGGAAGAACATGAGCGGATCCACACAGGGGAGAAGCCTTACGTGTGTACTGAATGTGGAAAAGGCTTCCATGGTAGGTCAGGTTTCCTACGGCATCAGATAACTCACACTAGGGATAAACCTTTTGTCTGTCATAAATGTGGGAAGGCCTTCTTTCAGAGGTCACAGTTGACATCTCATCAGCAAACTCACACGGGAGAGAAGCCGTATCCGTGTCGTTACTGTGGGAAATCATTCAGCCACACATCGCAGCTGACAGTCCATCATCGAATCCACACAGGGGAGAGACCTTACAAATGCAACTACTGTGGGAAGTCGTTCAGTAATTCCTCCCAACTGAAAGAGCATCTACGAATTCATACTGGGGAGACACCTTACGCATGTTCCGAATGTGGGAAGGCCTTCAGCCGAAGATCATCCCTCAATCTACACACGAAAATTCACACTGGAGAAAAACACCATATTTGTAGCGAGTGTGGGAAAGCCTTCAGTCAGAAGTCAGTACTGCGAACACATCAGAGAATACACACTGGGGAAAAGCCTTACAAATGCGGTGACTGTGGGAAAGCCCTAGCTTCAAAGGGCCAGCTTCGAGATCATCAGCGGATTCACACGGGCGAGAAGCCCTACGTGTGCCCCGAATGTGGGAAGGGCTTCTTCGGCAGGTCGTCTTTGCACAGACATCAGATGACTCACACTAAGGAGAGACCTTTTGTCTGTCAAAAATGTGGGAAGACCTTCATCCAGAAGTCAGCACTGACATCCCATCAGCAAATTCACACAGGCGAGAAGCCCTACGTGTGCCCCGAGTGTGGGAAGGGCTTCTACAATAAGTCGTCTTTACCTAGACATCAGATGACTCACACGAAGGGGAGATCTTTTGTCTGTCAAAAATGTGGGAAGGCCTTCCTCCAGAAGTCTGTGTTGAAATGCCATCAGCGGACTCACACTTGCAAGAAGCCTTAGGAAAGCCATAGGAAATTGTCCCATAATACAACCCACCCTAGACCCATCATCATTCCTACACAGGAATGTAGAGGGGATGAGAATTCGCCCTGCAGTGCATCCCAACTGGAGGTGCAGCACTGGATTTAGACTGGAGAAAGATACTACTGTGTTCTGAGTGTTGAAAGGCTTTTAACAGTGTGTCAGGTTATAATAAATGCCAAGCACCTCATACCAGACGCAGTTCTTTCAGGCTTGGTTTTTGTGTGACGCACGTTTCCTCATAGTCTGTAAACACATTCCTAACTCCTCAGTATGGTCTTTAAATTACTTGAAGAGAATGTTTTAAATGAACTTTCTGTATTGCACTCCTTGTTGATAAACACATTATTTGTAATATGATTTCAGATTTCATCCTAGGAGGAAACCCTAAAGCAACAGAATGAGAAATACTTTTCTATAGAAAATGGCAAAAGACACATTTGTTACCAGACTATAGGAAAGTTTTGGGGATTTTCGTATCAACAATATTCCTATTTATTGTAGGATAATGTTTCTATAATGCAAGAAAGGAAATAAGACAGTGTTCTCTGTCAAAGTGTGTCTAATATGTATGTCTGATTGCACACTTTTTGTTTATATGACATCGGTTCTTAGGTATGTACTACCTCAGATTTGTGGGGTTTGCACAGAATTTATTGCCTAGAAGGAGTTTCTTTTTTTAACAATCTAAGTTGTGTTGACAGGTCTGTCCCCTAGTCACACCAACTTGAGGCTGCACTATCAATAATTAGGAATCTTTTTATCATATAAAAGGAACTTTTGAGATAAATCCATAAGTGAAATTCTATAGCATTTACTGTTCCTTATATTATAACTTTTCTCTTTCATGTTAGCTCCTCTGACCTTTTTTCCACAGGTCCCATCTGTAGTGAACTACATAGGCAGACCCAACCACTCACTACAGAATCATTGAAGGCTACTTCTTCATAGTTTTCTATCAGCTTCTAATACACATAAGATAATAAATAGTGGGGTGTGTGTGTGTGTGTGTGTGTGTGTGTGTGTGTGTGTGTGTATGTTCATGAGTGCCACGGCACATGTGTGAAAGTCAGAGAGCTATTTGTGGGAGTTTGTTTTTTGTTAACAACATTCAGGTCCCAGGAATTGAGCTTGACATGTGCCATTAACCGTTGAGCCTGTTGTTGGTGGCTTTTTGTTTTTTGGGGTTTTTTGTTTGTTTGTTTTGGTTTTGGTTTGTTTTGGTTTTGGTTTTTTGGTTTTATTTTTTTTTCTTGAAACAGGGTCTCACTACGTAACCTTGGCTGACCTGCAGCTTACCAGGCTGGTCTTGAACTCACAGAGACCCATCTGCCTTTGTCTTCTATGTGCTGAGCCTAAAGACATATGCCACCACGCCTGCCTTGATTTTTTAAATAAAGTTTTATGCGGCACAGCTTTGTTCATTTGTATATATTCTGGGTTTGTTGCTCCACCAGCACAACTGAGTAGTTGTGATCACCGAGCTACGAATATTTACTGTCTGCCTCCTCGCAATATATCTGACAATATGTGCTGCATACATTACTATTCTCCAAGTCATATTCCTGTGTAGAATCTCTTTGTCTTCTAAAAACCACATCTCTGTGGGTATTGTTTTTCTACCCTAAAATACATACCTTTGTTGGCAGCATGGTATTCCATGAGGTTGAAATACCATAATCCAGAGGCAGACAGAACTCTGTGAGCTCAAGGGCAGCCCTGTCTACATAGTGAGTTCCAGAACAACCAGTGCTAGAGACACAGGGAGAGACCCTGACTCAGGAAAAACAACAACAACAACAACAACAGACTTGTGATAACTTCCTGGGAAGGGAGAAGGGGAATAATCAGAAAAGGGGGAGCCAAAGCAACAGTAACTGGGTTCAACTGAGGCGGCAGCTCTGCTCTGTTGACAGAAACAAGCCTGGGCTGCAGTAGTCCATTCCCTATGAATCATGGTTTAATGCTTTAAAAGGCCTAGACTGTAAAACAGCAAACAAGAAAAACATGCCCATAAAGACTCGGGACAAGGAACTGAGGAGAGAACTCTATGAAGAAGACATACAGTCAAATTCTTTTAAAGTGTTTAACCCCCTGAGCCAACTCCTTACCTGTCCAAAATGGCTATCATCAATGAACAGCAAATCTGAGGATGTGACGAAAAGGGAGCCTTTATTGACTGTTTGAGGGAATGTAGTTTGTTGCAACTCCAGTGAAATCAGCCTGGGGTTTTGTTCTTGGGTTTAGTTTGTTTGATTTGTTTTGGTTTTGAGACCGTAGATCTCACTATACAACCTTAGTGGCAGTTTCTGAAATTAGAAACTACCCAATCATGTAGCTTTTCTCTTGTAGATATACACCCTGGGAATTTATATCATACCACAGAGACACTGGCACATCGATGTTTACCACTGCTCTTCCCAATGGCAAAGAAATGGAATAAGCCCAGGTGTTCATCAAAATAGACAGATGTGTAATGGAACTGCAGTATAAATGCAGTGGGGTTTTATGGGTCATAAAATGAAATTTACAAGGAACTGGGTTAAACTGGAAAATAGGAGGTGAGGTAATTCAGGAAGACAATGACAGCGTGTTCTCTTTCATATGCAGATACTAACTTGTGATTTTATATATTGAGCCTCTGACTGTCTCTAGTGACTCATCATCTCCATGAGGCAAGTGCTCCATCTTCCTGGTGAACTAGCAGTGGCTCAGGACTCAGAATAGATGAGCATTGTTTATTGACTAGAAAGGTAAAACTATGGAAAGAAATTCTAGAAGAACAAGTCGGTGCCTAGGATGCAATAAATGGGTATAAATAACAATATGTTTACAGGTAGTAGATAAATGAGGAGCAGAGATTGACATTTGCATAACAATGACGTTCATGTAGTTTATTTTAATTCCACCCTGCAGTGGTGGATGGCTTGAGCCCACTCTTTTGGGACTGGTGAGCTCTATCTTTGATGATGAAACTGTGTTTCCTAAATCATTCCTGTAGTCTGTTCTCAATGAAAAGATCTAGGCCATATGTAAACCAGGAATGATTGCATATTGCTGTAATGCTAAAACTTGAGTGGCATAGAGAAGAAGATCAGAGTAAGTTCAAGGCCAGCCTACTTTATGTGGCTCCAGACCAATGGTTCTCAACCTTCCTAATTTTTTTCATTGCTACTTCATGACTGTAATTTTACTACTGTTACAAGTCGTGATGTAAATATTTTTGGAGATAGAGGTTTGTCAAAGGGGTCATGACCCACAAGTTGAGAACCAATGTTCTAGACCATCCAGGGGTAGAATGTGTTTAATGTGGAGATGACTCACACAATTCTTTACTTTAGTTTCATTCTGTACATTAGGTTTACTAATTTAGTCACTACAGTGCTTTTTCCATTTGACTGGTGTCTCCACTTACCATTATTTCCACTGCCCACCTAGTTCTACATTATCTCTATCATGCAACTTAGAAAAAAGTTTACTTCTAAGTAAAATCAGGTTTTTCTACTCTGGGAACCGTGAGATGCCCCAGTATGAAGTACATGATGGTCTATCTCAGATTCTCACCTTTGATGTTCCATATGACTTCACCTCCTGTTTCCTAATAACCCCACATAGTTTTCAGTCTTCGAAAAATCAGAAAAGGCCAGTCTGGTGGTATACATCCTTAATCCCAGCCCTCGCGGAACAGAGGCTATGGGATGTCTGAGAGTCTAAGGCCAGAAAGATCTACATGCCGGTTCTAAGCCAGTCAGACCAACTTAGCCACACCATCTCAAAAATAAGAACTCATTTAAGTTCGGGTGAAAATAAAGAGAAAAGTTGAAGAAAATGAAACAGGTTAAGAGCACTTGTTGCTCTTACAGCTGTCCTGGGTGCTATAAACTTATCATACGGGCAAAAATACATAAAATAAATCTAATAAAATACAGAAAAGGGTACATTTAGGAAGATGTAATGTTACAGTCTCTTAGAATTTTATACACATACAAGTAGTAAATAAGCCCCCCCCCAGCAATGTGAGACAGCCTTAGACTTTCACTACATCACATTCCACAGGCTTGCCTGTCTGTATGGAACTGATGCACTTTGATGGTCGCCTCTGTGCCACTGGAGTGTGGGTGCAGTCATGGTACCAGACGAGCCATAATAAGTACTGGCAAGATTTACCTTCGGCAGTGGTAGCGCGCATGCGCGTCATGCATGAGGGCTACATGGTAATGTACTGAGGGAACCCTTATTCAAATCGGAAGTGGCCTAGAGTGATCACATCCGCTCAGATCTTAAAGTAGTTCGCCTCTGCTGTCGTTGCCAGGGCAGCGTGGGTGTTTGGAATCCGAACCCTTGGAATTGTGGGTGTCTGTGGGCGGAAGTCTCGCATCCCTGGCGTGCCGTGTGCAGAGCTTCTCTAAGGTGCAGTGTGCGGTGAGTGACTGCGGAGCAGAGAGGACGCTGTGCTGCTGAGCGCTGGTTTGTGCTGAGTGATGGTTGAATCGGCTGCAGGGTGTTGCCGTGTACAAAGCGGGGGTCGTTCGGTTCGCTTTCATTCTGTTCCTGCGGGTTTTCCGCATCTGTGTTTTGTCACTTCCCAGGAAGCTCTCCCCTGGGATTTCCCACCTTCGTCCGTGAAAATTGTCATGTGAGGGCGTTCGGAGCAGCACCCAGTGAGTGGGCGCTGCAGCATCCGGGAGCTTCAGGGTGAGGATCTTGAGGTGGCTTGAGATCCGCTCAGTCAGTGATTGGCTTAGGAGTCAGGCGAGCAAGGCTGCTCAGGCTGCGATGGAGCCTGGGGCCAATGTAAGGTGCTTTGTGAGGGTGACCGCTCTGCCTTCTGGGCTGACGGTGTTTGAGTAGCTGGTAACTGGAGCCCTGGCTCCTGGTCAAACACTGGCCTGCGAGAGAACAAAAACTCCAAGAAGTAAGAGAAAACGAACAAATGAATTTTACGTTTTGGCCCAAACTAGGGGCACAGTGCCTTCCATCTCTGTCAGCCTAAGAAGTAGTAGCAATAGAAAGAACTGCATGAAAACTAGGAGATGTACTTAGGTATATTTAGTATGGGCACAGTCATCCTAGCTGGGACATAAGCCTTGGGGCTGGCCCCAGGTGTTCTACACATTCCATTCCCTGTCTGCAGCTGAAGACAAAGGATTTAAAAAAAAAAAAAAAAACTAATCCCAATTCAATTGCAATGGCCAGTTTACGTAAATACGTAAATACACGGTCCTTTGCAGATGTGAGACCTGATCGGAGGTTTGGCCTGTGCTTGGGACCTGTGGCAATGGCAAGGATTGGTGATTGGCAGTTAAGCAGCAAGGTGCTGCAAAAAAAGGTTTTAAGGCAGAAGCCTGGGTACCTGCATCCAAACAGGCAAGGGCCAGTATACTTACTGAAGAGACCAGCGAGGATGAAAGGCAGAAGGGGAGCTGAGGTGTGGGTCAGCAGAGTTGCATTCCCAGCAACCATGCTCTCATGGTGGCTTTGAACTGCCCAGCACGGTTCCAAGGGATCTGTGATCCCTTCTGTCCTTCCAGCTAGTGGTGCACAGACACACAGACAGGCAAGACACCCATACACCTATAATTTTTAAATGTTTGAGTAGTAAGAATAGATCTTTCAAAACGAATTTCCTTAACCACTAATTGAGCTACCTTCTCCAAGGAATCCCCATCTCTTTAAAAAAAAAATGTTAAGGAATAAAAGAATAGCAGAGGATGGGATTCCATACATTGGTTACATTGAGCAGAAGGAGAGTTAAAGTGACCTGGCGTCCCCATGTCTGTCTCTGGGGTTTAGGTTTAGAAATCCAGAGGTGTGTATTAAAGCAGTGCTGCAGGTTGTGGTGACACAGAACGGGCCTGTAATCTTAGCAGTCTGGAGGCACAGGCTGGAGGATGCCAGGCTGGGCTTGGAGTAGGTTAGGAATCAGAGCCAAAATAAAGAAGACATACACAATGCTTTTTAGTAAAAGTAGCTGTGTGTGTGTGTGTGTGTGTGTGTGTGTGTGTGTGTGTGTGTCATTTTTTTTAAACTTTTATGTATATGAGTGTTTGACTGCTTGTATATAGGGACACCAAGCGTGGTCCTAGTGCACATCTGATCCTCTGGAATTAGAGCTACAGGAGGCTGTGAACCACATTTGCACATAGGTACTGAGCTCGAGACATGTGCAAGAGCAGCAATTGCTCTTAACCACTGAGCCATCTCTCCAGCCACTGTTCCCTCCCCCCACCTCCCTCCCTCCTCCCCATTCCTTCCTATCTTTTGTACCCCTGGCCAGCCTGAAACTCAGTTTGTAGGCCAGTCTGACCTCAAATGTGGCTGTGATCCACCTGCCTCTGGAGGGCTAGGATTGTAGGTCTGCAGCCGAAGTTTCCAGAAACCAGAAGCCACCCCTATGTTAAAGATTCTTCAAGGCTGATGAACTGAAAAGTACTGGGGTGATTGTAGAGAGTTTATATACTACAGGCGTGGAGTCTGTCTTTAGTTGTCTTTGGTCCCCTCAGCAGTTAGTCAGTATCCATCTATGTAGTTTACCTAAGCAGCCCGTTAGTTTCCAGCAACGGAAAGGCCAAGAATGTCATCGGAGAGCATGTGAGGCCTGTAATGGAGACTTACTTGTTCACCTCGTTGTAACCTAACGGTCCCACCAGCGTTCATTTTTGGTTGTTGTTGTTGTTTTGGTGTGTATTAGGGGCAGGGTTATTTGGCTGTGGGTACATGTATGTGTACAGGTGAGCATGGAGGCCAGTGGACACCATCCAGGCTTTCCTTCCAGCCCACGTACATTACTATTTGAGACAGAGTCAATCAGTCTCTCTCCCCCCTTCTCCCCCACCCCGTGTGTGTGTGTGTGTGTGTGTGTGTGTGTGTGTGTGTGTGTGTGTGTGTGTGTGTGTTGTGCATGTATAGGTCAGAAGACAGCTATCAGGAGTTATCCCCTCTTTCTACCATGTATGTCCCAGGTATCGAACTCATGTTGTCAGGCTTGTTGGCAAGCACCTTTTCCCTCTGAGGCAGCGGTTCTCAACCTTCCTAATGCTGTGACACGTCAATGTAATTCCTCATGTTGTGGTGAGTCCCAACCATGAAACCTATTTGTTCCTACCTCACTTTGACTCTCACCAATGTACTTTAGAACTACTCTGATTTATGGTTTCATTTTGTTCACTTAGACAACAGTTTCACCAAGCTGTTACTGCATTGGAACAAGGTAGTAATGTAACCTGATTCTCCACTCCCAGGCTGTGGTACACTTATTTGGCTCTAGACTAAACTGTTCCTATTCCCTTTGAAGTGAGAGCTGTGTTTTTTTTTTTGTGTAGCCAGCCGCTAGGCATGACTGACAAAAGTAGCTTCTAGAAGCTTGTTTCAGAGCTGCTTCCAAAGCAGGCTTGGTGGAGCATACATTTATTCCCTGTACTGGAGGATGAGGTAGGATAGTCAAAATATCAAAGCCAGCCTGTGTTACAGAATGAATTCAAGCCCAGCCAGACCAAATGATCCTATGATCCTACCTCAAAAAGAAGATAGAAGAAGAAGAAGAAGAAGAAGAAGAAGGAGAAGAAGAAGAGGAGGAAGGAGGGAGAGGGGAGGGGGAGGAAGAGGAGGAGGAGGAAGAGGAGGAGGAGAGAGGAGGAAGGGGGAGAGGAAGGAGGAGGAGGAGGGGGAGGAGGAGGAGGGGAGGAGGAGGAGAAGAGGAGAAGAAGAAAGCAGCATCAACCTGGGCTCTGTTATTTGGACCCCTGTGTTGCGAGTTATTTGAGATTATGTGGAAGTCAAGAAAAAAAACTCTAGAGAAAATTTATGTTAGCTATAATTTCAGGGTCCTACTGCATGTCAGTCACTGGGGGATAGTTTGTAACCTGACACTCCTGTATTGTCTTTAGAGGTCACTGAAAATCACTGGTCTGAGTGACCACATCCAGTGTAGCTAGAGAACTCAGGAAGACATTTATAGTCAGCCAGAGGGATGTTTTACCTGCAATCCCGACTTGATAGGCTGATAGAGCAGTGGCACTATGACCTGGAGGCCATCCTGGAGTATGTAATGAGTTCTCTGTCAGCCTGTGATACAGAATGACAAAAAGGAGGAAAGGGTAGGATTACAGAACAGAGGTCCTGGTCCTTACGTATGTCTCATCTTTGATCAAGGAGGGGATTGTGGTAGTTACAGAGATTTTAGAAGAGAATAGGCTGCGAGGTGCGTTAGTACATTTGAACACTGTCTAGAAACAAACAAAAACTTTGAACTGGGGCAGTGTGTCACTTTGTATTAAGTCAGATATATACTGACCCCTCATTTCCATTTGATGACCTTAGGTCATATTAGGGAACATCGTACAGCCTTGCTTGCCTCTGTTGCTGTAAAATTATAAAGAAAAAAATCTTTCTTTTATCCCGCACTAGATCCAGCACCGTACTTCCCCAAGATGTCTTCATCTCAGTCAGCAAAGCCTCTCACCCGCTTTGCTCCATCCCATATCACACTGTCAATGGCTCCTCTTGAGCCTGGCAACAATCTCTCTGCCCATCTAGTTTCCAAGGCAGGTTGCCACCATGCCAGAAACATCTCAATTCTGTAGCAGCCCAGTGTCTCCACGGCCACCACAAACTCTCTTAAACTTAAATCACCATATGAAAGAACACACAACACAATAACCTCCGATCCAATGGATAATATATAATTTGTTCATCTAGACACACAAAACCCTGTACACATCCATCCCTTAAGAATCTTCATAACAACCTGTAAATGTGCAGAGAGGAATCTTAACATAAACCTCCATGTTCTCTGCTGCTGCTTCTGCCTCCTCCAGTCTCCTCTCTCTAAAACTTTTCTCCCGCCCATCCTTCCTTCTTGTCCAATGATAGGCCTCATTCTGTACTTGCCTTCACCTGTATGACATCCTACATGCCTCCTTGTAAAACACCAGATATAAGTAGCCTCTGATGTACAGCTTAAAAAATTGGACAATAAGCTAATAGCTAGCTGATATTTTTTAGTCATACTTCTGACCTTCCAGTCAAAAGCTGAGGGCCGATGAGCCTTATCCTGCATTGAATTCCCAATACCAGTGATCAATACCCGCATCCTTGCTTTATGTCACCTTACATAATACCTTCCTGTTGTCACAGTTAAGAGGTAGACTGGAGAGTTGGCCATTTCTGGGCTTTGTCTGCTCTGCAGTGTCTACAGGATGACCTTCAGGTAGAATCTTCAACTCTTTATGGGCAAATAAAAGTTGGCTGAATGATAAAAATAATATGGTCGTTGACTTCCCAGGACTTTCTGATGTCTTTGCAGACCTCTGAGTGAGGCCGAGTTATTTATACCTCCAATTTCCCCATCATAACCAAGCTGGCCTCTGCCCCGCAACTCTACGTGGATCCTCCACATGCTGACCTATCTTCAGAATCCTGAGGAAGTCAGAGACAGACCGAGACTAGAAACCACGGAGGACATGCCTACCGACATGAATTTCTGCCAGATGCCCCAGCGATTGGGAGCAGAGGAGCAGGATGGATCGTGTGAGGTGAGGAGAGATGCCCCAAGTTCAACTTTCCCTAGCTAGACGGTAGACACTGGAAGCAGAAGATTTGACACAACCCCGATTCTCCAGCTGAGAGTGAAACACAGAGGGTGAAACCCCAGCATTTCCTCATCTTTTCGTGACGCGTTCATTGTGCTGCTTCTTGAGTTTAGATTTATCTGCCCATCTATGACTCCCTGGGGAGTCCCGTTCCTATTCAACCCAAAGTTCTGGCAGGACAAAAACGGGGGCGCATCCAAGCCTAGCTTGGTGACGCAGAGATTTCTTTTTATATATATGTTAATTATGGTATCATGTGTGAAGTGCAGCCATCAGGGGGTGGGGTCCTTGGGCAGCTGCCTCACCAATACCTGTCACTGCCTTCCCCTAGCTGTGTATCCAGCTTACACATTTACGTAACGTGAAGGAGTGGCATCTAGAACCTCTCCTCCCTTCCTCCAGAAGGGAATGGTTCAATGCCAAGGTAACACATGGGTACAAGTCCCTGAGTCTTTGGACTTTCTCTCCCAGCTCATAGATACACATTGGCTCCTCAAGGCTGACTAATTTAATATATATGCATTATATGCACATACATTATTTTATGTGTGTGGATGTTTTCCTGCTTATATAGCTGTGTACCATGCGCATACAGTTCTCACAGAGGCCAGGAGAGGGCATCGAATACCCTGGAACTGGAATTAACAGCCAGTTGTGAACTGCCATGTGCGTGTTGGGAATTGAACTCAGATCTCTGGAAGCTGGTGCTCTTAGTTGAGCCCTCTCTTTAGTCCGAAGCTGAGTATCTTAAAACAATAATTTGGATCTGTTGGGCTAAATAAAATGTGCTATTGAGTTGATTTCATCTGCGTGTAATTATTATGGCTGATAGAAATTGGAGATGACTCCGTGGCTCCCGTTGCTTGTGCGTTGGAGATCTCTGCTCTGGAGAATGATCACACTCCGGTTTGATTTTATTCTTGCAGTATGCTTCACAGTGGTGGCATGCTTGCACTGTTGTATCCTGCCATCATGCAGGTCATCTCTCTCCTGTGATGCTGTCATACCTGACAACGCTTCTCGTGTGTAGTTTAGCGGCCATTTTCAAAGAGGAAAGTTCTGTAGAAATAACTGCCCTTCAGAAGGCTTCATTTATGTCTTAGATGCTGCCAAAGGCAGGTCCTTTTACCATCATGTCTTTGAGTGACACGCACTGAATGCAATAAAACCAGCCTTTTACATTTGAAGGTCTTCATGTCCCTGCAATTAATTACTTAAGCGACAATCCATGACTCAAAATTGAAAACTCCATACCCTTTTCTTCAACCCACTGAGTACCTCTTTGTGATTTGGATGACAACTAGTTTCTAGGCATTATGGCTGTTACTGCCCCTCCATGAAACCATGGCTTTTCTTACCGTCATTCACCTTCATCCTAGTTCTCCTCTAGAATATGCTATTCCACATTCCCATTCAAACTTCTCACTTCCAGTCTAAGTTGCTCTGCTCTGATTAGCAACAGACATTGCTAATTAGAAAATTATCATGACAGCCATTCCCAGGTAAGTGTCTTAACTCACTCTTCCCAACAATTTGCTTTGTATATTTGTCTAAAAATACTCCTTTATAGCCCCATACTTGAGTCTTTATATTTGCTACTTGGCAAGTCTGAGCTTCTTTAAGAGTAAAACTCATACAGTGTTGACTCCCAGGGACCCAGGACAGATATGGACGATGTGACTGAATAACTGTCATGCTGTTTAATCTTTGAGAGAGAATGAGAAAGAATCCATTTCTGGCCTGCTGGTGAGGGGATGATAGTGTTTATTAGGTGGTGAGTTTTTTTCTATATATATCATTTTCCTTTATGCTCCAAAATACAATGGGAAATAGGTGTTTTGTAGAAAGCTTAAAGCTTCATTTAAGGGGTGGGGGGTAGCTGGAAACAATGTTAATTCACGGTGAGTATGTTGTTACAGAGATTGGTGTCCTTTGATGATGTGACTGTGGACTTCAGCCAGGAGGAGTGGCAGCACCTGGACTCTGCCCAGAGATGCCTGTACCAGGAGGTGATGCTGGAGATCTACAGCCACCTCTTGGCAGTGGGTGAGCATGGCAGTGGGTGAGCCTGGCAGTGGGTGAGCATGGCCGTCTGGGGGCCTAAGATCTGGGCCTACTTATTTCTCATTTTGAAACATAGTGGAATACCAGGTCTTCTATGAGTTTTTTCCTTCTTTTGTCATGATGTTTCATTCCTTTTTTGTCATTTACATTTGTTGCTTTGTGCTGCCAGTAGTGAGTTTGACTCAAGGGGCCTGCAAGGCTGATTTCCTCAAGTTGTAGTTTGACTTCCACACATATGCCATGGTATGTGCAACACATGCAAGTGCATACACTTACACACACACACACACACACACACACACACACACACACACACACACTAAATGTGGGATGTGTATGTTGAGGTTTTATTTTTATTTCACGTGTATGCATGTTTTGCCTTCTCATGTCCATATACCATGTGTGTACAGTACCTGTGGAGACCAGAAGAGGGCATCAGATTCCTTGGAACTGTAGTTAACAATTTAGCTGCCATGTTGGTGCTGGGAACCACATCTAAGTCATCAGCAAGAACAACTAATGGTCTGTTGCTGTTGCTGTTGCTGTTGTTGTTGTTTATTCTTCTCTCATATATTACATCCTTTCTATAGTTCCCGCCTCTTCTCTCCTCCCAACCCCTCCCCCACCTCCTTAGTTTATCTTAGTTCATGTTTTATTGCCGTGAAGAGACATCACGACTACAGCAACTCTTTTAAAGGACAACATTTAATTTGGGGCTGGCTTACAGTTTCAGGTTTAGTCTATCATCATCATGGCAGGAAGCATGGCATCATACAGGCAGACATGGTGCTGGAGGAGCCAAGAATTTCTACATCTTGATCAGAAGACAGCAAGAAGGAGACCATCTTCCTTGGGCAGCCAGGAGACTAGATTCTACACTGGTGGAGCCTAAGCATAGGAGACCTCAAAGCCCACCTGCACAGTTACTTACTCACTCTGTCTGACAAGGCCACACCTCCTAATAGCGCTACTCCCTTTGGCCAAGCTTTCAAACCCATGAAACTATGGGAGCCAAACCTATTCAAATTACCTCAGCCCCTCTCCCTCAGATCCACTCCTCCATTTCACTTCAGAAAAGAGCAGGTCTGCCAGGGATATCAACCAAATATGGCATAACAATAAGACTAGGTACATACCCTCCTGTCGATGCTGTATGACACAACACAGTAGGATGAAAAGGGTCCTAAAAGTAGACAAGAATGAGAAACAGCCCCAGCTCCCACTGTTAGGAGTCCCATAAGAACACCCACCTACACAACCGTAACATTTGCAGAGGACCTAGGCCAGACCTATCCAGGCTTCCTGATTTTTGGTTCAGTCTCTGAGTCCTGTTAGTTGGTTCTGTAGGCTGTATTCTTGTAGTGTCCTTGACTCTTCTTGTCTCCTTCAGTCCTTCCTCTCACTCTTCTACAGGACTCACCAAGCTTTGCCTAATGTTTGGCTGTGGGTCTCTGAATCTGCTCCTATCAGTTGATGGATGAAGCCTCTGTGCTGACAATTATTCTAGGCTCATGGTCTATGAGTATAGCAGAATATCATTAGGAATCACTTGATTGCCTTTTTGTAGTTGTTGTTCTTTGGAGGTTTTGTTTTTTTGTTTTTGGTTTGGTTTGGTTCTATCCTAGGCTATCTAGCCTCTGGTTCTTGGCCTTCTAAGCAGTGTCAGGTGTGGTCTCCCTTTTACGGTTTTGCCCCAACTCGCAGGGCAGTCAGCAGAGGTTGGGGACCACCTAGGAGAGAATGGAGGACAAGAGACGTGAAGAAGGACTCCAAGACAGGAGTCTGATCAAGGCGACAAATTCAACAAATTTTATTTTTTCCCAAGGCTGAATTTATACCATAGCAGGGGTAACAGAGGGAGGGGGCAAGCGGGAAATATTTACGCAAGCCAAGGACACTGTGCTCTTGTGGTCAGGCAATCAACTGACGTCAACAGGATGTTGGTTTCTCAGAAAGGTCACAAGTTTGTCATATCATTAGGCATCGTGACCACCAGATTTGCATTAGCCTTCTGCAGCTGGCTGAGGATTTTCCATTGTCCTGACCTCTTAATGAACCCAGTCATCATATTTTCATTTTAGCATTTTTCCATTTTATCTTACTTAACTCTAACTATAATATTAACATCAATAATGGAAGGTTTTAAGGGCATAGCTCCCAACACAGTTTGGTTCTCAAGTTGGACCATTGGTTGGCCACTCCTACAAATTCTGCACCACCTTTACCCCAGCACATCTTGCCGACAGGACGAATTAAAGGTGGAAGGTCTTGTGACTGTGTTTGTGGAAGCCTTGCCTGGTTATAGAAAAAAGCTGCTTCAGGTTTCATTACTTCATTACTAAGACCCTTCCCTAGGGTCACCCTGCTAGATTCCAGTGAGTTTCCATTGCACTAGTTGTGCAACAAGTGTTCTTAACCACTGAACCATCTCTCCAGCCTACCTCAGATGTCTCACTGTTCAGATTCATTTCTGTGTGATTCCTCCTCCATCCTGCTCGCTGCCTATTCCTTCATTTCTTTCTCTTCTCTACAGGTAAATTGCAGCTTGACATACAACATCAACAGATTTTTGTGAAAGCTTCCTTTCTAACTGATGCAGCCAGCGAAGTCACACGGCATGGCTCATGTTCTGTTTTAGAGAAACTTTGGCAGGATGATGACACTGCTGCAAAAATAGATCAGCAAAGCCAGGTCCGACCCATAAGTCCTGATGCTTTCCGAAACCAGAAGTTACTGAACATAGACAGCGTTTGTGACTATGAAGAAACTGGAGAACCCCACCTCATTTCTACACAATATGTACCTCCAAGAGCAAATAGTGACAATCAAAGCAATACCATAGAGCAGCTCAATGATATTATCGGATCTCATCAGTTTTTTACACAAGGTTCTTCTAATGACGTGTGCACAGTTCCCCCTCAAAGAGAGAAATCATACAATGAGAGTCAGTTTGGAAACATTCTTTCTCCTAACCTGCCACTTATGGATCACGAAATTAATTTTCAAGACAAACCAGTTGGATACACTGGATGTGGGAAGGTCCTCACTGGTGAGACGGTTTTCTGTGAACAGCAAATAACTAACAATATGGAGACATCTTTTATCTGTCACACATGTGGGAAAACGTTTCTTCACAAATCTAAATTGGCCTCCCATTCAGAAACTCATAGAGAAGAGACACCTTATGAGTGTCCTGACTGTGCCAAATCACGGAGGGGTAAATCTAGCCTGCAAGTGCTCTGTGGAATCCAAACAAAGGAGAAACCTTATGAATGCCATGTGTGTGGGAAGTCATTCAGTTACACATCCCATCTAAAGGTGCACCTTCGGACACACACTGGTGAGAAGCCGTATGCATGTTCTGACTGTGGAAAAGCTTTCAGCCAAAAGTCCGTTCTCACCATCCATCAGAGAATCCACACTGGAGAAAAGCCGTACACATGCAGTGACTGTGGGAAAATGTTTGTTTGTGCATCCGATCTGACAAAACATTGTCGATTTCACACAGGGGAAAAGCCTTATGAGTGCCCTGACTGTGGGAAGTCATTCAGTATTAAATCTAATCTGCTTGCACACCATCGAATTCACACCAGTGAAGGACCTTACAAATGCTTTGACTGCGGGGAATCATTCAGGAAAATATCCCAGTTGAAGGTACATCATCAGATTCACACTGATGGTAGATCTTTTGTATGTTCTGACTGTGGAATGGCCTTCAGCCAAAAGTCAGTCCTCACCACACATCAGAGAATTCACAGTGGAGATAAATGTTACCCGTGTAGTGACTGTGGGAAGTTGTTTCTTTATGCTTCGGATCTGAAGAAGCATTGTCGGTTTCACACAGGAGAGAAGCCTTACAAATGCCATGACTGTGGGAAATCATATAGTGTGAAGTCGCACCTACACGTGCATCATCGAATTCATACCGGTGAGAGACCTTACAAGTGTGATGATTGCGGAAAGTCATTCAGAAGAAACTCTCACCTACAGATGCATCAGCAAACTCACACCGGTGAGAAGCCTTACAAATGCTCTGACTGTGGGAAGTCATTCCGGAGAGCATCCCACCTGAAGGTACATCATCGAATTCACACTGGGGAGAAGCCTTATGTGTGTTCTGAGTGTGGCAAGGCTTTCAATGATAGGTCAGTTCTCAGCACACATCAGAGAATTCACACTGGAGAGAAGCCTTACATATGCAGCGACTGTGGGAAAGCAATGTCTTCTAAAGCCAATCTCAAAGAGCATCAACGAATTCACACAGGCGAGAAGCCATACGTGTGTTCCGAATGTGGGAAGGCCTTCAGTGATAAGTCTTCTTTCTATAGACATTGTAAAATTCACAGTAGGGACAAACCTTTTGTCCATAACAGAGGTGAAAAGGGTTTCCTGCAGAATTCACAAGTGACATCCTATGAGCAAACTCAGAGTGCAGAGAAATGACAGTGATGCTCTGCCTGTGGGAAATGTGTTATGTATCAGCTGAAGGCATATAATCAAGTCACACATATTACCATTCCTGAAGCTGTGGGACATTGTACATCAACTCTAGGTGCACCGTCCATGCAATACTGAGAAGAAACATGAATTCAGAATACAGAAAGTCCCTCAAAATCATGTCATTTCAATAGATTCAAGTACTCATACCAGGCATTCATTCGATCACATAAAAGAATTTATTGTAGAGTCCGTTCCTTATCCATTTCCCTCATAAAAATATTCCCCTTGGTTTTAATGAAAAGTGATTTATCACAGCTCTAAATAAGACTAGGAAGATACACTACTCAGTTGGTAAAGTCTTTGTCTTCTGCACACCACAGGCAAACACACATAACCCGCCACAGGTGTCTACACACAATACATACACAAACTACTATACAAGCCATAGTCCATAGTTTAAAAAAAAAGCTATGCATTGCTTGTTTAAACATAAATATATGTTTGAGAAATATTAATCAACTTGTAGGAAGACGCACAAATGCCTGTACTGTAGTAGATATTTTATGGACTGTGTTTCTTTGCATGTTGAGGAAATACTGACTAATTATTTGAGACCTTCTAAAGTTAAGGTTACAAGATTTTGAGGCTTTTAGAAAAGTTTATTGGAAATTATATCAATATTACATCAATGGTTTTTTTGTTTAATGCAGGAGGTTTTTTGTTTTTGTTTTTTTCTTACATGAGACAGGGTCTCACTATGTTGCTCAGGCTGTACTGGAATTCACTATGTAGACCTGACTGGCCTTGAACTCACAGAGCTATGCCTGCCTCTGACTCCCAAGGGGTAGGATTAAAGATGTGTACCAGTATGCCTGTCTGGATAATAATATTTTTATTTTCATCAATGGATTAATTTACATTCTGATCAGAACTTTCCCTCCCTCTCACCTTTCCGTCCTTTCCCCTCCCTTCCTTTCTCCTTAGAGAAGGGGAGGCCTCCCATGGATATCAACCCACCTTGGCCTATCAAGTTGCAGTAGGACGAGGTGCATCTTCTATTGAGGCTAGACAAGGCAGTCCAGTTAGGGGAAAGGGGCCCAAAGGCAAGCAGCTGAGTCAGAGACAGCTTCATTGATACCACATGAATACCAAACTGCATATCTGTTACATATGTGTAGGATGCCATGCCTAGGTCCTTCCCCATACATGCTCTCTTGGTGGTGGTTCAATCTCAGTGATCCCCTATAGGCTCAGGTCAGGTTAATTCCGTAGATTTCCTTGTGTCCTTGACTTCTCTAGCTTCTTCAGTCATTCCTCCCCGTCTTCTACAAGATGATACTGGTATTTTTAAATGTCACACAACTTCCCTCGTTTTTGTCTAGGAAGGGACAGCTTGTGCTGGGCTTGTCCCTAGCATGGTGGCCTACAGACAAAGTAGCTAGTTTTAACTTCTTAGGCATTTCACTAGACTTTAAGCACCACGTCCAGTCTCAGGTTCCTGGAGATCATCACCTTCAGGGTGCCATTTGAAAGAGATACAGAAACCTAGAATATTCATGAACTGATGCCAGTACCTGCAGAGCCCATTTGTGCTGGTGTGAGTAATGCTTTTCCATGATTCATGTTCTTCCAGAACGTCAGAAGATGGTCTCATAGAAATGGCTTCTTTGTAGAAATAACTTAGGATGCAGACAAACTTGGTTACGGTTGGTCCTAAATCTGCTTAGTGGCATTCTTATTATGATAAAGCCATGGGAAGACTCAAAAATTTTGGAAGACAGGATCATCGAGGCAGAGATTTCAGTGGCATACCTCCAAGCCATGGAATGTTGATGACTGTTAGAAACGGAAGCTAAAGGAAACAGAACAAAACAAACAAAATGCCTTCTTCCTTGGGTATTTCCAAAATTAGCCATCCCTTCGCCAGTATATTGATTTCCACATTCAAGTGTCAAACATGGTAAGAAAAATAAGTTTTTATTGTTTTGCCAACTATTCTAAACCAATCTCAGAAAACCAATAGAGGGCTCTGGGATGCCCATGTAAATTCATAGCCTCCCTTCCCTGGTTCTTCTGTTACTTCTCAGAACCTTCTTTAGTCATTGTTTTCTCATCCACTGTTCCTGACCTTATGTGCCCCCTTGTTCTCACTCTGGTTCCTATGTTTTTAGCCCCTCTTTCACTAAGCGTATTTCATGTTGCTATTCTTATGAAACAATGACCTTAACCTACCAGGTATCTAGTCCTTATGGTTCGAAAACCTGCTATGTCCCTCATTTTTGCTTTCATTGAAACCCTCTAGACATGAATATTCCTTCTTTGTTCAGACCATCTATTTCTTGTTTATTTCAGTTTTTGTTTGTCTCTGAAACCAAGTCTTATGTAGTCCAGGCTATATTCTAATTTCAGTTAGCAGAGGATGGCTATGAAATCTTGAATCTTCTGTTTCTACCTCCCAAGTGTATTTACAATGTGAGTCTGACTAGACTATGGAAAGATGAGTCTATCCCTATCATCTCCAAGTTCAATAGGTAAAATATAACAGAAATAACATGGTGTTTGAGGCCACGCTAAAAGCAGTAGAGTGTCTACATTTCTTATCTGGATGCTTGTTCGTGAAAGCTTCTGCCATTCAGTAAAATCAAGTCATATGAAGGCCAATATACTATGAGAAAACCCAATTGAGCCAATGTGGAGAGGCCCAGAGATGAACATAAAACACATGGAGCTTGATCCAGGACATTCCTATGACTGGGACCTAAGTTATACCTCATCAGCTCTAAGGAGAACCAGTACCATAACCACTTAGATGATTCTTCCTGGATCTCTGCTCTGACTTAACATGAACCTTGAAATTGAACGGCAAGATTTACTTTGATATGTTGTGTTGCACCAACAACTATTCAGAATATCCTCCCTTGTTTACATCAACCGTACTGTTGCTTGTAATTTTAAAAAGCTCGCTTCCTCCTTTGCCCCAGGCTGCGCTCCCACCAGCCTACATTCTACCTCTTCCTCCAGGCTAGCTTTGTCAAGCCACCATCAACCCCCTGTCTTCTCTTTCTCCTACCCACCTTAGGTCCAAGGAAGGAAAACACTAGACCACTTTATTACTTTAAAACTTTCCAGATAACACAATTGCTGGGCACAGAGATCTCTAGCCCTAAACTTATCAGCTATCTTATATCAGCCATCCGCCAGTGGAAGAGGCCACCAGTTCTGGATGCCCTAAGTCCTTACATGGCTGTTGTGTCCTTCTTGCTCCAAAGCCTTGCCTGAAGAGCTCCCTCCTCTCTCCCTATGTCTGCTCTTCCTCTCCTGGGATCTGGAAGTCCCAGCTTCCACCCACCCCACCCACCCCGAGATTGACTTCTGCTTTCTTTATTGACCAAATCAAGAACCAATTAGGAAAACAACACTTCCCCCTACACCATGCCAATTCCTTTGTGCTTCCAGGTTCTACTGTATCACTCCTGGGTTTTGCCAAGTCCCTAGACTCTAGGGGTGGAAAAGACCTACCTGTAAACCTAGTCCTGTAGGGCGAGGTGATGGGGCAGTTGGGCAGACTCTCCTCACTGATGTCCACAGGTTAGGTCTAGCTAAGATTGGATGAGCATTCCAGTGAGGAATTCCTGCCCGGTAAGGGCAGTTCTCTCATCTTTAGACTGCATTTTAGGAGGTGTATAAAGGAGATAATCTCACTGGTGGTACTTTTACTAGAAGTGTGCACCTACAACTACCATTTGCACTAAGAAAGGACACCAGGATACCTGTGCTGCTACATCCTGGAAAATGACACAGAAATTCATTTTTCCTGTTTCATACTACTCAGTTTTGTCTACATCCCTGTGAGACATGTACCCAGCCCTGTCAAATTGGCCTTGAAGACTTCACAGAGGTAAGGCCAGAGTGAAAGGTAGCCAGCCCAGAGTACTCAATACAAAGCTGTGTGAAGCTGGCAGTTGCTTTCAGTCTATATCCATGTTTTTTCAACCCTAGACCTCTAAACCGTCACTCATTACCTTTCCTAATAAGTAACTTAGCATGAGTTCTGATTGTAAAGTGGGAATTATGACTCAGCTATGCTGGATTGTAGTACTAAGACTATGTTGTTTTGTAACTGAGTCTGGTTCTTGCGTCTCTAGAATCCTGCATGAAAGCATACTATAGCACATGTGCTAAATCCGAACACCAGCACTACCACCCCCAATTGACAACAGGCTCATGCTGGTGGCTCTACCACTCAGCTGTCCCCACCCCCCATACCTGCTATAATCCATCATGGATGTACCTGTCTACAACTTCCCTATGACAATAGCAACTTGCTGAGGGCAGTGCCGAGGACGCACCTGTATCTGGGTCCCCCCAAGAGCCCAGGACCAAGCTCTGATTTCTCCAAACCATCTCATCTTAGAGCAGCATTCATTGTGGAAAATGGGGCAGAGCTCAGGAAGCAGATCTTGATGGACACCACAATTCCATCTGCTAGGGGTCTGGTTTTCTTTTAGAAATGTGGGTGAGGCTGAAGCAAACTGCTAACTAACCTGGGTCCTTTCTCTTAGTGTCAGGATTTGGAGAGTACGTGTATGTGTGAGATATATATATATATAACCTTATTTTATCTCTGATCAACTCAGGTGTCACCCAACCTCAAGCCCAACTACTATATAATTACAGAAATAGGAATGTCTCACTTTTTATGCTTAACATTTGTGTCTCACAGTTCATCTCCAGCCAAAGTGTTTTGTCCTGTATTCAGTAGGTAGAAACTTATCTCTCCCATATCCATCAAGAATTGCCTACCCATCGTGAGCAATATGACCATGATTCTCAGAATGCCACACTATCCAGCTACATTTTTTTTTTGCATTTAGGAATTGATCTAAAAGACAGATGTACACAATGCAAATACAAGGTCAGTGCACATTTCTGTTAGCAGAAAGAAATCAGCAGTGGCTGTCCATTAGTCCAAGATTGCCCAAGAATTGGGGTCCATTCATGCCCTGGGTTTCTCAGTCGGGAAACAGGGACCATCTGTGCTTCTGATATCCTGTCTCTCCTTTGACACTCCAGGGAACACAGTATGGTTTGGAAATGGAGCGTTTCTGGGATGCACTACTACCTGTGTCTTCTGAATAGTGCCTGTGTGATTCTGTCTCCTAGAACAATCGCTTAAACTTGAGTAAATAAAGATCCGGGGGACTGATGCAGATGGACCAGCCTGAAACACAATTCTTATATATGAAAGTTGCCTTGTGCCTCCGTGGCAGTTATCCAGAGGAGTGACAAGCAGTGGAGACAAGGAACCTGGCAGCTCACATGTCTGCAGATGATGACACTGGTTATGCACCCTGGTTAACTCTCTCTGGGGTTTATGGAGGGTGAGGGATGATCATCTGGCCTGAGGTGAAGAGGCCCTGTTCCATAGCACAAAAGGGCTCCCTGCTACTTGGGCCTGCTCCTCTAGAGACATGGATTTGGGGATTCTATACAGCATCTTAGAGAAGAGAAAATTTTCCATCTTTAGAAGAAGATGAGAAAGGGGTACACTACCCCACAGAACACAAATGCAGATGGATATGATATGGACCCTTTTCTGTTCCCCCAGCTGCACCTCCAGAAACAGCCACTTTCATTTCCCATCTCTGGTCCCCCTTTCTCACACTTTCAGGCACTCAGTATCGTGACTCCACACTAAGGAGTCTCTATCTTAACACTTCTGTCTGCAATTACACCAGCTCCAGGAGAGATCCCTCAGCAGATACTTTGGGTGTCATAGCTCTAAGATCTAGTGAACATCTTCACTGAAGAGTGCAAATGGGCCCAGAAAGGTTAAATAGCTGCCATCCAGGTAAGGTTGTCCCTGGCTCACAGATACAGCACAGAGGTCAGGATACTGGCATGGCCGGAGTCTTAGCTTCTCCAGGATGTGAATGTTAGGGTTCTGTGGGCCACTAAGGAAGAGAGACAAAGGTGAAGAAGCCCTTGTTTGTGTGTAACACATGTGCCCTAAAATTCAGTATTGACTCAAGCCAACTGTCTCCTGCCAGGCAGGCTAGTATCTGCAATCCACTAGCTCTGACTGACAGTCCTCAGGACCCCAGTTCTGATTTTATTCCTTGCTAACTATATGCACAGTGCTGGCTCTCTTATGTCCATCACATAAGGGCTTTTTCCCTGTGTACTTTTTCCATGTTTTGATGAGCAGGGGCTAGTTTTTTGTTATGTTTTCCTCAATTCTTTTACGAGGTAGAATTGGCTTTCCACTGATGGATCTTTGTTGGTGTAACCCCAGGAGTGCTGTAGTCTGTCCCTGTCCTGTATTCAGTAGCCACAGACAAATCATTGGAACAGTGAAGGGTGGGACAGAGAAAACTACGTGGCATGAAGAATCACAGACCCTGTTGTATGGTCACTGAGGTTGGTACTGCCAACTGCAGTCTTGTACCCTGACCCAGGAGCCCTCTGGGGAGATAAGAGACAACTCACCTGCCTTTCCCTGGGCCTTGTGCCTTTGCCCACTCACCTGCGCTTAGCAGGGGCAGTCCCAGCATCCCAGAAGTGAAGGGCTCCTGGGTTTCAGGCTCTACCTTCACCTGACTCAAGTCCTGGAAACTAGAAATAACATCAGCAAGTCTAGTTACCACAGAGAAGGCATTTCTCACCCTCATCCTGTCAAGAGTTCTCAAGGACCAGGCTGGAGAGATGGCTCAGCCGTTAAAAGGCTAGACTCACAACCAAAAATAGTAAGAGTTCTCAAGGACCATGAAGAACAAACACTACCACTTTCCGAAAAGAATTATGTTGAGACCACACTCAGCTACTGTCCGTGTGGACAGGTCCATGTGCAAAGCATGGTCTTTTAGGACAAGGAAGTGATAGTAAAACTTCTAGAAGAGCATGTAGTGTGAACAGGCTCATAGCCTGGTGAACTTAAAGCTAAGCGCAAAGAAAGTGGAGCTGGGAGTTCCCTGCAGGCATGAGGATGGGCCTTTGGA
The DNA here is from genome assembly GCF_011064425.1 of Rattus rattus. NCBI lineage: Eukaryota > Metazoa > Chordata > Mammalia > Rodentia > Muridae > Rattus > Rattus rattus. The sequence continues at coordinate 155,805,041 of NC_046155.1, read as the reverse complement.
AAGGGGAGATGAGAGGTGAGGACACTCCAGGTCTCCATGCTGGGCCAAATTCATAGACCATAGGAACAGAAAGGGAAAGAATGTGTAAGTAGTCTCACTACACTGATAGGACTGTCAAAACAGTAAAGAAAAAAATTAATTGAGCAAAGGCTCAGAAGGTATGTAAGTGCCTTCACATACATACAAAACAGTGAACAGTTTTGCAAGATGAAATTTAAGTCCATGCATGTGGTCAATACTGTCCACTAGGGAATGAAAATGCAATCCAAGTTCCCATGGCAGCTTCTGCACCTCTTCTTTGGTTGATTCCACTGAGAACAAAGAAGAAGGAGACATGTAGTTTTTCCTAATGGTTCATCAACTCAAGGAGCCAAGTGTTCTAGTTATCTTTAATTGTAAACTTGACAGCCTAAAGAAAGTCACCTTAGAAGGAGTCTCTATTGAGGGATTGCCCAGATCAGATTGGCTAGGGGTGGGGGTGGGGGTGAGGGTGGTCCTTTGGTTACTGATGTAGAGGGTTACCCACTGTGGGTAGCACAATTCCCTAGGCAGATGATCTTGGGCTATATAAGAAAGCTAGCTGAATATTGAGTTCCTGCCCTGACTTCACTCAAAGATGAACTATATAGCCTGAAAGCTGAATTAAACCAATTAATCCCCCAAGTTGGTTTTGATCATGGCGTTTACCATCACCACAGAGAGGAAACTAGAACATTCTGTTGTCTTGATGGTGTGATTCAGTAGCCAGCTGTAGGACTATTGCTGGAAAGGTGAACATATGGAAATTGTTTGATTCTGGAAAACCAAGGTGGTAAGTGTATGTAATTAGTGGTTGTGGATAATGATAATCTAAGGAGATGCAAACCAATGGGCAGATTGATTTTGCATTAAATTAATCTTTTGTAGTTTTATTATAATTTTGACATATGGAGACAAATGTCTGAGCCTAGACTTTTAGGAATCCCGGAGCTGTACTTTGACCCTAAAACTGCTCACAAGACTAACACTCCTGTCTTCTTTCAGTGGGAATATCAAAACTGTCTGTGAAGCAGGGAGTGGTGACACATGTTTGTGATCCCAACACTTACTGAGGTGGCAGAGGCAGGAGGATTATTGTGAATTTAAGGCTTCCCTGTTGTACACAAAGAGCTTAAGAACAGCCAGACTAGATAGTGTTCACCAAATCCTTCACTTTATTCTTGTGTTCTCATTAGGCCTCTGCAGTGCTGGAATTTTTTTTAACGCTTTGACAAACCTACACACACACACACACACACACACACACACACACACACACACACACACACACCTACCTTCTGGCTCTACATAGTTTCTGTGTACTCAACATTCTTTTAGAAAATTCTGACGTCTTGTTCTCATGAGACCTCAAAGTGCTCTCAGTAAATATCATATATACTAGAAGGTTCATTTCAGACCTTCACCTCAATGTTTCTTAGGGCTTCACTTTTAAAAAAGAAGTTAACTAAGAAACCTTTGAAGTCTGTGGAAACACCAAATGAGTGCATTTTTCATAATATTCAGTGTATTGCCTCTACACACACACACACACACACACACACACACACAGAGAGAGAGAGAGAGAGAGAGAGAGAGAGAGAGAGAGAGAGAGAATAAGTCCCCTGCCAATGTAAGACCGACTTTTACACGTCGACATTCTGAAGCCTTTTCTGACTGTACTAAAGTACTTTGATGGTGGCTTCAGTACCGTTATGGAATGGGCTCCATCATGACAGTTTCTACAGGAAAACAGCTGACAAAGACTCAAAACTCCAAAATTGTTGGTGAACTTGTGCTTCATTGACGTTTTCCTGAGGGAAATTGTAACTGGCATCTTGAATATCTGTTTATGCTTGGATCTTCAGGTGGTGTTATCTTCAGGTGACAGCGTTATCTTTGCCGGGATACAGAAGGAATCTGGACTCTTAGCAACAAAGATTCATGGCCTTAGCGGGCAGAAGTTAGAACCCTGGCACGCTGCGTGAAGAGCTCTCTGTGGTGCGGTATGAATTGTGATGGCAGTAGGGAGGACACTGTGTTGCTGAGCACTGGTTTGTGCTGCAGCGGCTGCAGGGTGATGCCATGGCTGGGTGAAAGTCCTATGGGAGTCCAGAGAGCAGGATTGCTAAGGGCATCAATGGAGCCCGGGGCTGGTGTGGTCTGTAAGGACAACCTCTCTGTTTTTTGGCCAGAAGTGTGAGAAGGAGCCCCTCTGTGAGACCTGACATACCCTACAAGAAGAGAAAAAGAACATAAAGTAGATTAAAAAAATGAGGAAAACTAATTTATTCAATTTTGACCCAAACTGGGGACACAGCATCTTCAAGACTAATAAAAGAGATTTTATAAAAGCCAGGAGATAAGGGTTTGGCCGAGTGTGCCAGTGCCCCCAGCAGAACCGGGAGAGGAGCTTTTTGTGAGGCTGCCAAGGACCAGGCATTCTGACCATTTTCTGTTGCCCATATGGTATTTCTTGTAGGGAAATGTGTAAGAGTTTTTCCCAGCATAAGGACATTTTGATGGTCAGGAGCCACAAAAATCACATCATGTAACAAACCTCACACAAGAGATTTATTGGGGATTAACCAAGAATGGTGGCTGCCTCTGGATGAAAAGAGAGATATCACAGGGCTGGACTGAAGAACAAGCTTTTCTAGGATCTTTGCAGTGAGCTCACTGAAAAGCAGGGTGCTTACCTGTTAACCCTAAAGTATCGTTCAGCCATTAACGCTGAGTCATGAGGGTTGGGACTTCTAAGTCTCAGAGTTTGGGGTCAAGTCATGAGCAGGGGGATTTTCCAGTGTCCTGTTACCCTACGTTCTTCCCCTTTTTACTATTTTTTACTTTTTTACTATTGATAACCAATCAGTGGTCAGGAAAGAGGGTGATGTCATCATTAAACTACGTCCTGCTGTACGGGGGGGTGAATCCACAAGGACAAGCTCTATCTTCACCATCTGGGTGTAAACAGGAGTTTCAGGCCTCCAGTTCTGTAGCCAGGGCCTGATAATATTTTTGGAGATCTGTCTGGAGCTGTTGGATCTTATCTCTCACAATATCCCATTGGTTGGTATAGAAGCAACATTCCTCCCTGGAAAAAGGCCACCCTTCTCCGCTGTTAGGAGATCTAATTCTTCCCAGTTGTCTCTCGTGTTTGTCAAGTGGTTTAAATAGAAACAAGAATTCTTCTTAAGGCCATGCGATAACCTCCTTGTCTTGCATAAAGCAGGTCAAATGCCCTATCGTGTTGTAAAACTGCCTGAGCTAATGAAATCTACCTGTTGATAGGTTTGGGTCTACTTCACTCTAACAGGTACCTTTCCTAGTATGGCGGTAGGCACGGTAGTAATTATTTTGTCCCATCTGCCAGGGAGTTTCCTTTTGACCTAACACGTCAGCCTTCATAGAAAATAAGGAGGGGTGTGCTTTCTTCTGCAGCTACTTCCTGCTGAAATTAGGATGTCATTGTCAGGACCCAGGAAAGACGGAATGCTGGTAAAAGGCCTGGAGGGGATTCAGCTAATGGGACATTCATCAGAAGCATCTGGTTAGCAGACCTAGCTGAAGAGATAGGATTATTCACATCAGCTGCACCGGTTCATAGCAGCTTTAGCTAGTATAAACCAGTAGTTCATACCAGGGCTTGCAGCCATTTGGAACAGTTTGTAGTTCCCAGCTGATTCCTGGATGGTGTCTGTCGGCTGAGTGGAGATAGATATCCACTAAGGACAGACGTTAAAGTTTAGAAACTTAAAGGAAAATCTTACGTTTGGAATTTCCAGGCCCACAGTCCTGGTAGTTGTGAGAGGGGAAAAGTCCCACAACCAGGGAGAGAGAGAGAGTACACACACTTAGGAATAGGCAGATGGGAAAATCTAAGCTGTAATTACCCGAGTCTCTGTAAATGAAACTTTTTGGGGGGTTCCCATACCTGTTTTAGCTCCTGAATGATAGATACAGAAATCTGGTATTATTATTAACAAGCTGAAAACCTGAGCGGGGCCGGTCCTAAGCTAGTCTAACCCTCTAAGCTAGTTACCTCCCAGCCACAGGCACTGTGTTAGTTGCAGTTTGAGTCTTGGTCTGCCTAGCTCCGTCCCTGTGTGTCCTCATAGCTGCTCTCCTATCACAACCTCATGGTGAATCCCTTGGTGACCTCCTTATCAAGACTCCTCCTAGACCCTCTGCTTCATGGCCACCTTTTCTCTTCCTCCTCTCCTCTTTCTCTCTGCTCTCCTTTGGCTGGGGTCAGAGCTCCGGCCTTCCTTCCTCCTCTGCCTAGTCACAGGTTGAGTCAACTCTTTATTGACTCATCAGAAAGTGCTGGAGAAGAATATTTACATAACACTGGGACTGAAGATGCTTGGCCATGCTATTCATCAGGACTACAGACAGATGATACAGAAATCAGTATCAGAATACACAGTGTACAGGACCACTTCCCAACAAGTCTGTTTGACCTGTGAGAGATGAAGCCAAACTGTATGACTCCCTGGACTCCCTGAAGCTTATATGAGTTGTCTGTTTATAAAAAGAGATAAAAGTTTTAGATGTATTAGCATTGCCACTGTTATACAGAAATTCACACTGTAGAAAAATCGGCTAACAGATGTCATGCCTTCAAGTCATAGCACAAGCTGTAGGTTAAAGCGTGACCCTTTGTTTTCTATCCAGAGAGCTGAACACAGAAGCTCTGGATTAAGAAGTATAAACTTTTTATTTCTCCATCCAGAGAGCTGAACACAGATTTGGCAGAGATTTTTTTTTCAGCATGATGAGAAGCATCTTCAAGTCTAAACTTAGAAGACAACCAAAGGTAATTTACAATCTTGAGCTTGTGACTGACAATCGTATTCAGTGCTTTATCGTCTTATCAGAACTTCACGGACCAATATTAAAACTCGAGCCTTCAAAATAGAGGATGAAGGAAATCTGTAACATCTTTTCACTACCTTCGATTACTTTTTTAGACATTTACAACTTACATTTACATACCTTAAAACACCAACTTTAACATCCTCACATTCTTGGACCCTCAGAACTGACAAAAGCATTCACATTTCCCAACTAACCATTTACCAAGGACATGAATAAAAGAGAAAAGTCATTGCAAAAAACTTCCTTTAAATCCTTTTGTCTAGTTTTGCTCTCTTTTCTCTGTCACAGTCATGTGGCACACCTGACACAAATCCTAGATTTTGGAGAAAACCTTTAAGCAAACATGGTGGGTCTAAAGGCAAGAGAGCCTTAACCCAGCTCCAGAGCTAGTATTCAGATAAAACAGGATGGCATAAAACAACTTTAATATTATTATACATACCCAAAAGACATTTGATTCTCTACTAAACTGAATCTAGTGACCAGAAAGCCCAGAGATCAACTCTGAGCCCAGGTTATCAAAGCAGCTATGGTGAGTGGCATTAGCAGTGGTGGCTGGCGGCTGGCAGTGCCACAGAAAGCAAAACACAACCAATAAACACAGAGCACAGAAAGCACACAGGCTCAAAGGAGATCAGTTTATTCAGTGGCAGCCATCATCCATACATTCAACCTGTTTATCCCAGCTTCCATGTTTGCCACAAGACTTCTGTCCACACCAGAAAACACACATGCATGCACAAAATAGGCAGACGAAACTTCCAAACAACCAGGACCAGGTGGTTGGGTGATGTCTCACCCTAGAAACGAGTGAAAGGCTTTGTAGTTAGATGGTGAAAGGGGGATGGTGCTTGGCTACAAAGGGGTTTGAGTGTCTCGCACCCATGCATACATGCGGGAGGCCAGGAAGAGAAAAGGTATAATGGAATTTATGACTTGCAGGGGGAGGAAGAGGGGACTGGCCAGCAAACCTGGGGTCAAACAGATGGGAGGACCAACGGAAACAAAAACTGCCACTTTGGCTAAGAGGTCCCTCTCTAGCAAGGGGACAGGACAGGTACTGCTAGGAGGAAATGGGCAGGAGGGATCCCCCTAAAGACACAACTATGTGGTAGGATTTGGTGCTGTTGGTAATACTATCTGCCTGCCCCATCAATAAAGGAATGAAGAAGGGAGGTGGATCCTCAAAACTTCATCAGTACCAAGTAAGAGACTCCAATGTCCAGAAGGAAGGAGATGGTCTGCCTTGATACCATGGCGACGACTCAGGACTTCATGTCAGAGATGGCAGGAGTCAGGTCTGAGGGAGCCCCACCCCCTCAGTCATCCGTGGCAACTCCTGTGAGGTCATCAAGAGGGTAATCTGGGTCTGATGTCCCCATAATGCAAGACTGACAGGAGGCTAAAAGTGAGTGTCAGACAGGGATGATTAGGACAGCCTGTGGCTGAAGAGGGAGAAGGGGAGAGAGATGGGGAAGGGTGGGGAGAAGAAACTGAAGGTGAAGGCCAATAAGGGGGTTGCTCCGTTACTGAATCTGATGTGTTTTTAACTTCATAGCTCAGAGGAGTTAGGTGGGGAAACAGAAAGAACAGAGAGATGGGGGAGGGGAAGGAGAGAGGGAGCTTGGAGCAGAGACAAGAGAAATCTGGAATGTAGGAGGTGGGAATCCCTTTCCATTTCCTTGATCACTGACAGTAATTATATAAGTCTCAAATAACATTGGGGTCTAGGATGCTATTAGGTGTCCATTAGGATTGGTTATCTAAAGGATGGTGAGGCCAAACGCGATTGCAAAAGCAATTAAGTCAGCAGTCCTTCAGGTCCAGTGCCAGCCAGGCGGAGTGGACTGGAGGTTTTCTAAGAATCATCCGAAGAGGGAATGAGACAGTAAGGCTGACACTGTTCCCATGGATGAGAAGGGGGACCTGGTGTGGGCTGCAGCAGCCTGTAGTCAAGGGTGTCCTCAGGACCCAGCTATAGTGCCTGAAGCTTTTAAAATAAAATAAAAAAAAAAGCTTCCTTCTCATTTCCCTGAGCAAGGGCAGGCATAGAACACCCCCACCCCCTTTTACATTTGTACCAATCTGCAATCCCACCAACAGTGGAGGAGTGTTCCTCTTTCTCCACATCCTCGCCAGCATCTGCTGTTGCCGGAGTTTTTGATCTTAGCCATTCTGACTGGTGTGAGGTGGAATCTCAGGGTTGTTTTGATTTGCATTTCCCTTATGACTAAAGATGTTGAACATTTCTTTAGGTGCTTCTTAGCCGTTCAACATTCCTCAGCTGTGAATTCTTTGTTTAGCTCTGAACCCTATTTTTTTTAATAGGGTTATTTGTCTCCCTGCAGTCTAACTTCTTGAGTTCTTTGTATATTTTGGATATAAGCCCTCTCAGTTGTAGGATTGGTAAAGATCTTTTCCCAATCTGTTGTTGCAACCTATTCTTAATAGGTGTTCAACCTCTCCTGCAGCCCACCACCCAGCAGAGGTAGTGAAGAAGAAAAGTTATTAGGATACAATACCACGCAAGTATGGCAGGGATGATCAGTTCTTTGGTATTAAGTAGAGTTCTCTCTTCAGTTAACCCCTTCCCCAGCCAGGATACTCTCTAAGCTCTAAGCGGCAAATACCCTTCCCCCTACTCCCATGCATATGCAATTAAAGAAAAACTGCAAACAAATGACTAGGAGGGGTGGTTGGACCTGGCAGCTACATGCACACACACAGACCTCACAGTTCCATCCCTTCCATCAATCCTGACACTGCTTAGGCTTAGACAGACCTAGGTCCAGTAACCACGTCCAGTAAGGATGACAAGATCTGCCCTCAGGCCCTAAAGCTCTGGTCTCACTCATGTAGTCTGTTCTCAGAGAGAAGAACAAGAGCATATGTGGAGTTGGGCACGGTGGCATGTGCCTATGATTCCAACAGTTGGTATATAGATAGTCCAGGCCAGCCAGGGCTAGCGTGGGTTAGCCCCGGAGAGACTTTCAACACTCTCCGTTTATTCTCATACTCCCCATTAGGAATAACAATCTTCATTCTATTGTTCCGGGTATTTTCACTGTTCAGCCCCCCCCCCATTCTTTTTTTCCTCCTCACCAGCCCCTTCAACACTGTTTTTATTATGCACTGGTTTTTGTTGTTGCTGCTGCTGTTGTTTATTTCTGTTTTGTTTCGTTTGTAACTTTTACCTATAAGCAAGAATAGACGCTTTTCCTTAGGGAACCATAGCAGGTTCCCAGCATGTGTTAACCCTGAGATTCTCCAGAGAATAAACCAATTCCAGCTTTTTGGGCCAAATTTAAAGCAAGCTTTATTAAATATTAAATACTGACCAAAAGATGGACTTAGTTCAGAGCCATTCCCTGAAATTTCCCAGCTAAGAGTGGCCTCTAGCCACGTGTTGCAGGTTTATAAGAACAAACCTATAGGCCACTCTACTTTGCCAGGCGTTTGATATTTTCCAAGAACTACAATTCCCAGCATTCCAGGAAATTACCGGTCCCTCGGTAGGTGGGGCTTACCGGTTAATTTTTGGTATTATGGTATACAAGAAGGCTTATTTCAGAACTTTAATGTTCCATATGGCTTCACTTCCCATTTCCCAATAACCTTTCCTAGATTTCAAATTTTAGAAAACTAGAAGGAAACAAGGTCTTAAGTCTGTGTAAAAAATAAGGAGAAAAGTTTTAGGAATATACAATATATCTGTCTCTTAAATGCGAGTCTACCCAAGGAGCTTCAGACTTTTATTCTGTGACACTCCACATGGCCCATGGATGTATGGAAGTGAATTATTCTGATGATGGCTTCCGCATAATTGAAATATGGACATGGCCATTACAATATGGGGCTGGGGCGTGGCGCGTGGGGGTGGTGGGGGCACAGTTTACACCATTATAACTATTGGCAAAGAGTAATTTCACACGTGGTTGGTGGGCATGCGCAACACAACTTTCGTGCTTGCAAGCAATAGGGGCTATAGGGAATACCGACTTCCGCCGGAAACGTTCATTTTAACCAGAAGTGTCCTAGAGCGTCGATTTCCGCTTAGATCTTCACGTGGTTGGTTGTTATCGTTACCAGGACGCCGAGGGAGTTTGGATTCTGAACACCGGGGAATCCTAGCGTCCACCCGGGTGCCGTGTGCAGAGCTTTCTGAGTGCAGTCTGAGGTGAGCCGCCCCGGTGCCCGGAAGGATGCTGTACTGCTGAGCGCTGGTTTGTGTTGAGTGATGACTGACGCAGCTGCAGGGGGATGCGGTGGTTGAGCTGGGTGCGGGGGGGCGACCTGTGGGAGTCGAGAGAGCAGGGTCGCAGAGTGTGGCGGTGGAGCCGGCTACCGTGAGCCTGGGGCTGGTGAGTCTGTGAGGGCGACCGTGCTGCTTGCTTGATGGGGAGTGTTTACATAGTCGTTGACTGGCTGGAGTCCGAATCAGACACTGGCATGAGAGAGGTGAAAAAGTGAATAAAGATGCGGCAGCATCTTTGGTCTGTCCAAGCCTAAACCGTGTCAGAATTGATAGAAGGGATGGAACAATCTGCAAGCTCGTAGCTGTGGGCTCGAACAGCAGGGAGAGGAGCCTTTTTTCAAATGCTGGGGATCTGGGCCATTTTCCTAATAGTTCCCGTAGGGGAGTTGGTGCTGAGAAAGAAAATACTGAAATTTACTAATTACCGTGATGAATATTGGGGTCCTTGAAGGTATGTGGGTGAGTCTGCGATGGCCTTGGGACCCCTATGAACATGGCAAGGATCTGTGATCAGCCGTTGAGAAGGTGGTGCTGCAAACAAATTTTAGGGCAAGTGCTTGTTCTCCTGCATCCCAGGCAGGTTGGCGATGGGCCAGTACCCCTACTGAGAAGACTAGCTAGTCATGGTGAAAAGCCGAAAGAGGAGGGGAAGTTCATAATAGCCTCATCGGGCAGTACCTAGCACCCTGGCCTCCACTTTCGAGGATCCCGCTGGTACTACCTCCTAATGTAAACCTCGTGACCAGCAATCTTAAATCTCCGTGTTTCTAGACTGACTCAGGTCACGGTTCATTACTTCTACTTCTGCTTGATGTGGCTAATCTGAACCTCCCCCAAGCAGAAGTTTAGGCCAGAGGTTTACTTAAGTAGACCAGGCTGGCCTCAAACTTGGCAGCAGTCCTCCTGCTTCTGCCTCCTAAGTGCTGCCTTACAGGAGTGTGTTGTGTAACTCGGAGTTCCCAGATAATTTAAAGTTTTTTTTTTCCTTAATTGGCTGAGAAATCAGTGGACAAAAGCAAAAGTTATATGGGATCTTAACCTTCCTCTTTCATTTTTCTGTTTCCTCAAAAAAAAACAAACAAACAAACAAAAAAAACTCTGGGGTTTCACCTCTACATTTCATTTCTTGTTTATTTTAAAGTTAGTAGATGTATGACCTTGTCGTATATGCGGGTTGCTGTTGGGTAAACTTGGCCGTTAGTGATTTTCTAGTCTGAATATTTAAGGGCTTGTTTTTGGGGAAGGGGGTGAGATGGGGGATGGGTAGCAGGCACTAGCAGTGGTCTATTTATGTCTGCCTATAGCTGGAGCCAGGCTGGTTCAGGTTGTCTTTAAGAGTGAAGTAACCCAATCACAGAAAACCACACATGGTATGCACTCACTGATAAGTGGATATTAGCACAAAAGCTTGAATTATCCAGGATAAAATCCACAGACCACATGAAGCTCAAGAAGAAGGATGACCAAAGTGTGGATGCTTCACTCCTTCTTAAAAGGCAGAACAAAAATATTCCTAAGAGGGGTTATGGAGGCAAAGTTTGGAGCAGAGACTGAAGGAATGGCCATTCAGAGCCTGTCCCACATGTGACTATATATATATATATATATATATATATATATATATATATATATATGTGTGTGTGTGTGTGTGTGTGTGTGTGTGTGTGTGTGTGTATATATATATATATATATATATACAGCCACAAAAACTAGATAAGATTGATGAAGCTAAGAAGTGCAGGCTGTCAGGAACTGGATATAGCTCTCTCCTGAGAGACACAACCAGAGCATGTGAAATACAGAGGTGAATGCTAGCAGCAAACCACTGAATTGAGAATGGGACCCCTGTTGGAGGAATTAGAGAAAGGATTGATTGAAAGGCGCTTGCAACCCCATAAGAACAACAATGCCAACCAACCAGAGCTCCTAGGGACTAAACCACTACCCAAAGACTTTACATGGACTGTCCCATGGCTCCAACTGCATATGTAGCAGAGGAAAGCCTTGTTGGACACCAATGGAAGGAGAAGCCCTTGGTCCTGCCAAGGTTGAACCCCCAGTGTAGGAGAATGTCAGGGGTAGGGTGGATGGGGAGGGGAACCCTTATGGAAGAAGGAGAGGGGAATGGGATAGGGGACTTATGTCTGGAAAACTGGGAAAGGGACTAACATTTGAAATGTAAATAAAAATATATCCCAAAAAAAATGTATAGTGTGGTTCTAAGTAATGGAAACTTAATGTATTGTCTTTGCCCAGTGCCTTCTGAGAACACACGTTGCCCTTGGGCCATTTGGCTTCAGTAGCATCTGAAGTTGCTCATCTTTCAGGGCATAGAGAGAAGATGGGACCCTAGGATAAAGGTCTCTTTTCCTCTCCCAAGCTTCCCCTCCTATGTCACCACAATTGCCTTTCTACTCTTGGGTCCGATTATGGAACAGCACGCAGCCTCGTTTGCCCCTTTGAAAACCAGGGACATGGTTTTCAGTGACATACAGTTGACAGTACTGAGTGAAAATTAAGTAAAATTGAGTTGACACTTGCTGATTTCTAGTCAGTTTTTGGTTTTCAACTCTTAGTCATGTGATGCGTGCCTGTTTGGGGACTGCCCATGAATTTGGGTGCTTGTGGCAACCCCGGGGCTTCAGATCCTCCCGGAGCTTAATTGCAGGTGGTTGTGAGCCCCTGATGTGAGTGCTCAGAGATGGGAATGTTCAGACGTGTAAAACGGCAAACATAGACTCTGCACGGGCTAAAATGGACCATTTACAAGTACACACACACACACAAATGTTGGGCAGGGCAAATTAAGGAGCAGCTGCCATTCCGCATAGAACATAGCAGCTTAAACTGGGAACGAGAAGCCTGTAGTAGATTAGAACATCATTAAGCAGATGCATTATTTATATATTATGTGCATTTTGTATACTATGTAAATTACGTGTATTTTCTTTACTGCCAGGCAAGTGCTGAGGACTTGATGGTTCCTGATGCCTGTGGAACACGGGCATCCTCCTTTGTCACTTAAAGTCTTCTCTTCTCACAGTTGAAGGCTGAGGGAATCCCCTCTGAATTCCTCCTCACCATCAGTTCAAAATCATGGTCTTTTGTTTGCTTATGTTTGTTCCCTGGATCTTCATAAAAGTAAGAATTGGGCTGGGCATGGTGGCACCCACCTCTAATCCCAGCATTTGGGAGACAGAGGCAGGCTGATCTCGGGGTTCAAGGCCAGCCTGGTCTACAGCGTGAGTTCCAGGACAGCCATGGTGACACAGAAAAAAAAAAAAAAGGCAAACAAAAAAGAAAGAGTTGGGCTTTTGTTAGCCGTGTCTACTACTCACTGATGTGTCTGTGAACACCAATGAGTCAGGCAGGGGCCCTCAAAATTTCATGAGCTGATGTTGGCTGAGTGTCCCACAGCCCCTGACTTCCCAGGACTTTCCGGTGTCTTCGTAGATTCCTGGGTCAGGCCAAGTCCTTCATGCTGCTGATTTTCTGGCAAAACGAAGCTGAGTTCCGCCCGTCAGCTCTACTCAAAGGCTCCTCATGCTCACCCGAATCCTGAGGAAATCCAGACGACATGGCTGCTGACGTGAATTTCTGTCAGAAGTCCCAGAGACTGGGAACAGAGGAGCAGGATGGGTCATGTGAGGTGAGGAGAGGCGACTTTGGTTCCATTTCCCAGAATTAGAGTGGAGACATTGAAGTATCAGACTCTGAGCTCTGTTCCTGGGACAACCTTGAACCTCCAGCTAAGAAGGGGACCTGGACAGCTGAAACTCCAGCATTTCCTCATCTTTTCATGACGCGTTCATTGTGCTACTTCTTGGGTTTATCTGCCTATCTATGACTCCTGGGGAGTCCTGATTCTGTTCAACCCAGATGGAGGGGACTAGCTGGTCAAAGAAGTAGGTGCATTCAAGTTTAGCTTGTGGAACCAGAGAGTATTTTTGGCTTACTACTTGGAGCACAGCTGAGGAGTGGCCTCCATTGGCTTGAACAATTTGGGCAGTTGTGTCAGTGATACCCCCAGCATGGTTGTTGGTTTGTGAAAGTCGTATCCCCAGAATTGCCGCCCACCCAGTTGTGTCCAGCCCCTAGGTTTTTATTACTTCTGGAAGGGGTCTTTGGACCTCCAATATAGCCCTCTGTTGCTCCCTAAATTCATGGTGGATTTCCCTACCTCTCCTCTCTCCCAATCTCTCTCTCTGTCTGTCTCTCTCTCTCCCTCCCTCCCTCCTGGAGAAAGGTGTTCTATTGTACTTCAAGCCTCTCAGTTACAGTTTAAGCTGCTGTGCTCTATGGTGCATGACAACCGCTCCTTAATTTGTCCCTCCCAATACTTTCTCTGTGTATATAAAATGTTCCTTTTTGGCCTAAGCTGATTCTTTACATGTGCTGTTTTACCACCCTGAGCAGTGAAGCACATGCTATAACGTCAGCCCCCACACCGTTCTAGACAAGCATATTGTAGCTAATAGCTGTGAGCCTACATACAGAATTTTAGTGGAGGAATTGTGTCCTCCTTGGGCATGGGAGTGACTGAGACATAGTATACAGTCCATGGCAGGATATTTATTTATATACTTCTTTATGCCTGAACGTAAAATGTAAAATAAGTATTTCTGTGGGAAGTTTAATGGTATAACTGGGGCGGGGGAATCACCAAAAACACACGTCTATTGTCTTTCAATGAGTAATTCACAGAGAGTATGTCGTTACAGAGGTTGGTGTCCTTTGAGGATGTGACTGTGGACTTCAGCCAGGAGGAGTGGCAGCACCTGGACTCTGCCCAGAGATGCCTGTACCAGGAGGTGATGCTGGAGATCTACAGCCACCTCTTGGCAGTGGGTGAGCATGGCAGTGGGTCAGCCTGGCTGGCTGGGGGTCCAGGGTGGGCCTCATATTCATTTTGCAGAATTTGGCGGACTGTCAGAGGTCTGTTGTGATTTTTTACTTGTCCTCGTTGACTCCTGTTGGGCACCTTCTAAATGTCACTTTCTGTGCAGCGCTTGGTGTTGAATTGGGTACTTAGCCCACGCAGAGTTCATTGGATACCCTCTAAAGCCCGAGAAGATAGGTGCACACAAACCCAATGTCCTTCCAATCCACAGGCTATCCCAGGCCAGAGGCCATCCTCCAGATGAAGAACAGAAAGGACGCACGACTGGGGAAGATTGATTTCCCACATCAGAGGTGTGGTCAAGGTGAGTGACTGTTACCAGGTAGAGGTAGGTAGCTGAGAGGTGTGATCAGCCTACTAACTTACTCATCCCCTCAGTAGTGCACTCCTACATCGCCCCCACCCCCACTCCCAGTTTTCATAGAAAGCACTGTACTACATTTTGTCAGGAGTGTGTACTAGGGACAGAAAGGTGGTTACTGGGGAATATCCATGCTGATGAGCCTGCTGACGTTTACTTCTGATGGTCTGTACAAACTCTCAGGCCATGTTTGGAAATCATGAAACAAATCAAAAAGAGATTGCTGCTTGTACATCTTAATTGTCGACAGTTGACATTATCAACTTCGTTAATGTATTGCTTTTGTGATTAGTAAAAGAAATGTTTCCCTCTTACTTATTTTTGCTTCTTAGATTGCATGCATGTGTGTGTGATTTTCTCTGTGTGTTTGTTTGTCTGTCCCTGTGTGCTTGTGTCTGTCTCTGTGTGTCTTTGTGTGTGTGTGTGTCTGTGTGTATGTATGTGTTTCTGTGCCTGTGTCTGTCTGTGTGTGCATGTGTCTGTCTCTGTGTGTGTGTGTCTGTGTGCATGTGTGTATCTGTGTGTCTGTGTGTGTGTGTATTAGAAGAGGACCAAAGAGTGCTGTGTGTGTCTGTGTGTCTGTGTGTGTTTGTCTGTGTGTGTCTGTGTGTCTGTGTGTGTGTGTATTAGAAGAGGACCAAAGAGTGCTAGAGTTAGGTGACAGCACCCGTGTGGGGGAAGGAAACTGAACTCTGCAGCAACAGCAGATACTCTTAAGCACCAAGCTCTCTCTAGGCTCTTCTGTGACATCGTCTCATAATTATTTAGAGCCTCTCATTACTTGTTATGTAACGAGATTTTCTATGTATATATTATTTTTCGTATGTTTTATCATTTTGTGATCTTCTGAGTCTTTCACCCCATTTATTTATCTCTTCATTAAGTGTCCTTTTTCATCCGGAATCTTCTTTTGTGTCCCCCTTAATTGTGGCACCACTGTATTCCTGTTTTATATGTTCCCGTATCATCGTCTCTTACTACCTTTATGTCTCTACTCATTTCTCTGGATAAGCACAGGACACTCACCCCTGTGGAGGTCTGAGAGCAACGTGCAGAGTCAGTTCTCTCCTAGAGGTCAAACTCAGGTCAGCAGGCTTGATGGCAAGCACCTTTACCCATGAGCCATCTTGCGGGCCCAGCCATCTTTCTTATGACCTTTTAGACCCTTCTATTCAGATCTCTTGGCGAATTGTGTCAACTCGATACCACGTAGAACCATCTGGAAAGAGTCTTAATGAGGGATTGTCTTCATTAGGCGGGTCTGTGGGGAACTGTACTGATTGCCTTCGCTGACCTGGCAAGAGCCAGCTGTGTGGGCAGCATTGTCCTGCAGCCAGGTCCCGACTGTGCAGGAGTACAGAAGTCAAGCCAGCAGTAGGGATGTGTGTGTTCAGTCTTCCTCCTCTATTCACTGCCCGTGATGTGACCGGTTGCCTCAGTTATCCTGGTTATCCCACCACCTTAAACCCCCTGAACTGATGGGACGCTAACCTAGAATGGTACTCTACGATAAGTCCTTTCCCCGCTAAATTGCTTTTGGTTGGGGTGTTTTGTCACAGCAGCAGAAATGAAACCAGACAGGCTTCGAATTCGACTTTCGAATGTGCCTTTGTGTGTGCTGAGTGTTTAAGGAAAGGCTGTTTGAGATGCCGCCCTCAGCAGGAGGACGTGGGGAGTGACTGCTCTTGGGGGCCATGGGAAGTAGCATCACCTTCAGTCCGAGGTGACATGGGAGTCGATTTTGAGGGCACTCCAAAATGGTTACCCCATAAAGTAATTTTGAATTGGAACAAAAGACCAAACCAAGCAAACTTAGTTGAGTTAGAGCAGTAGTTCTCAAGCTTCCTGATGCTGTGATCCCTTAATTCCTTATGTTGTAGCGACCCCCAACCATAAAATTTTTTTCATGTAAATATTATGTATATATGATATACAGAATATCTGATATACGACCCTTATGAAAGGATCATTTGATATCCCCAACCCCTGCAAGAGGTTGCCACCCACACGGGTTGGGAACCACTGAGTTAGAGGATATGAGTAAATGCTTAGAGTTACGAGTAATTGACCATTTTTATATTGGTCTATATTGAGCTATATTGAGCTATATTGGAGTTATGTGTATGAGTGTTTTGCCTCATGGATGCCTGTGTACCCCACGTGTGCCTGGTGCTTAGCCGTAAGAGAGTGTTGAGTCCCCTGGAGCTGGAGTTACAGATGGTTGTGAGTGGTCATGTGGGTGCTGGGAATCTCAAAGCACAAGATCGAAAGTGATTGAAGATGACGCCCAACCTTTGGCCTCCTAAACAGATGTACACATGTGAACACAGTCACAAACACATTAAATAAGATATAAAGAAAATTAAAACTTGAGAGTGTAAAGATTAGGAGCAGAGGCTTGTGGAGCATGGGTGAAGTCTATAGATAATCCTTACAGAGGGAAAGAAAAAACAGAACAAATGGATGAGAAAACGGCCTACATCCTTCTCTTTTGACTTTGGCTGCCATTGACTGTGCCCAGTGATAGCCATGTCCGTTTTCTCCCTTACTTATTTGTCCTCCTGTATTCATAGCACTAGACCTCTTGCATAAATTGGTTATCTTTCACCAAACCCAGTTTCCCAACAAATTGCGTAAGCGATCTTGGCTACTCTGACGGAGGCTTCTGTTTCCTCATGAGGAAAGCAAGGCGTCTAGGTGTAGGTGCACTGTGGGGATGGTTGTGAGGATTCTTGAGTTTATGTATCCACCACAGAGAAAGCTGCTACATTACATAGGTGTGCAGCATATTATAAGGGCCATGAGAGCATTTCTCACCATTCTCACCGTCGTCAGAATCATTCTACCTGACACAGACTTCTCTGTGTTCGGACTCTGATTCCTCCTCCGTCAAGCTCACTGTGTGTCTGTCCCTTCTTCTCTTCTCAACAGGGCAGTCAGAGCATGACTCGCCACAGCAGATTTGTGTGACCGCCGCCTTTCCAAGGGACGCATCAAGAGTAATCACCAGAGGTGGTTCTTACTGTTCCACTATGGAGGAACTGTGGCAGGGTGGTGACCCTCAAAAGACAGATCAGCAAAACCAGATCCCACCCTCGAGTCCTGGTGCTTTCTTCAGCCAGAAAGCCGTAATCACAGACAACTGTGGTGGATGCGAAGCAGCCGGGGGATCCATTCCTTTAGGCCCCCACCTCATCTCTACACAAAAGAGATCTCCGCGACGTTGCCCGTGTGAGAAGGCGTTGCAGCCTAACCTGCAAGCAGACAGTGAGCATCAAAGCAGCGCCACAAAGCTCGGCGTTGTGGACTCTTGTCCGTTCTGCACACAAGGCCTTTCCAGTGCTGTGTGTACAGCTCACAGCACAGGAGACAGAGCATGCACAGGTAACCAGTGTGCCAACGTTCTCAGCCCTAGGTCACCACTTAGGCAGCATGGAATTCTTTCTCAGGACGAGCCAGTTGAGTATACCAAAGATGAGAAGGCCTTCACTGCCGGGTCAGCTTCGTGTCAGCAGCAAACAACGAACACGCTAGACTTAGAGACACATTTTATTTGCCACAGATGTGGAAGATCCTTTCTTCAGAAATCCGAGTTGAGTTTTCATCTAGGAACAAACAGAGAGGAGACATGTTATGAATGTCCTGACTGTCTGAAATCACTTACTACCCGTCCATCCAGCCTGCAGGCGCATCATGAAGCTCACACAAAGCAGAAACCTTACACCTGCCACGACTGCGGGAAGTCATTCAGTTATGCCTCCCACCTGAAGGTCCATCTTCGAATACACACGGGTGAGAGGCCTTATGTGTGTTCTGACTGTGGGAAGGCCTTTAGCCAGAAGTCAGTCCTCACCACACATCAGAGAATCCACACTGGGGAGAAGCCTTACGCATGTAGCCACTGTGGGAAATTGTTTGTCTATGCGTCGGATCTGAGGAAGCACAGTCGGTTTCACACAGGAGAGAAGCCTTACGAGTGCAGAGACTGCGGGAAGGTATTCAGTAATAAATCTCACCTGCCCGTGCATCGCCGGATCCACACTGGTGAGAAGCCCTACAAATGCCGTGACTGTGGGAAGTCGTTCAGAAGAAAGTCCCACCTTCAAGTGCATGGCCGAACACACACAGGTGAGAAGCCTTATGCATGCCCTGACTGTGGGAAGGCCTTCAGCCACAGTTCAGTTCTCAGCACACATCAGAGAATCCACACTGGGGAGAGGCCTTACGTATGCAGCGACTGTGGGAAGGCCATGTCTTCTAAAGCTCAACTGAGTGAGCATCAAAGAGTCCACACAGGTGAGAAACCCTTCGTGTGCGTTGAATGTGGGAAGGCTTTCGGCGGCAGATCTTCCTTACAAGTACACCGCAGAACTCACAGCGGTGAAAAGCCATTCGTCTGTCACAAATGTGGGAAGGGCTTCCTGCGCAAGTCACAGTTGTCGTCTCACCAACAAACTCACCCTGGTGAGAATCCTTAGGAGCTCGGTGCGAGCGTGTGCAATCATTGGGTCATATGTACCAGCTGAAGGAACATCATCGCACCGAAACAGAAGAAAATGTCCTCGACTGGGAAAGTTTTCAACAGCCGAAGGCTCGTCTTTCATTCTGTGCCGAGAAACCTAAGGTGGGTTTCAAACACAAGTCATATTTCAGTAGACCCAGTAGACCTGATACTATAGATATTGATCATGTGAAAGGCTTTACCACAAAGTCAATTCCTTATCCATGTTTTTAATTTAAATAAAGAGACCTAATTATAGCTATGCATTGCTTATTTTAGATACACAAACTATTATATCTGAGAAAAAAATAATTTGTAAGAAATACAGATACCCACATTCGTGTGTTAAGTGAATTCGTGAATTAGTCTGGGTGCACGCGTTTGTGGGGGTTCTTGTGTACTACGAGAACCTTTCTTGAGAAAAGTATATACCCCCTCGAGTATTTCACCAAAGCCCAACTCAGGGATTGGTGAGTTTATTGGGCATTCAGAACATGAGCGAGGGATACCTTCGGGAGCCTCCACTGTACTTAAAAGTCTCACCCCAGCATGGATGACCACTTGCCCATAACTACATAGATGATGTCCCTTCTTTAGTTAATCTACCATAGTCTACTTCAGCGTCTTCCAAGTCAGTGAGGCTACAGACCAGTTGACAGGGACGGGACTTGAGATACCAGCTGAGGGGTTGATGGCCTTCCACACCCTCCCTTATAAGGGAACTTTATAAAGAGACCACAGGTCCAACCTCAAGGCTCATGTAGATGTGATCACAGCTGCTCTGATGGTGATGACTGATGCTCAGAGGATGTGTGTCTGCAAGCAGATGTCAAAAGCAACCTCACGTGTCATTTCTTAGGCGTTTATAGACACCTTCCTTCTTTTGATTGAGGTACAGTTTCTTATTGACCTGAACCCTCCCCAAGTAGTCTAACCTAGAGATGGCCAGTGAGCTCTAAGGACCCACTGGTTTTCAACTCCCATCTCAACGTCACTGATACTGCAAATGCGTCATCATTCCTGGCCTTTCACCTAAGTTCTGTGGGGCCAAACTCGGGTCCTCATGCATGTGAAACAAAGACTTTACTGACTCAGCCATCTCCCTGGCCCTGTATTAGATGTTTAAAGGACCATTGTCATATAAAGAAATCTTGAATAATGATTTGGGATAAATCTCTCTGTAGTTACTGGTTTAAGGTACATATTTACCAAATTGTTGGAAAGTTTGTGGGAAATCATAGCATCATTTCCCTGTGTTATAATAGGACATGAATTTTTAAGTGCCAGAAAGCAAGTGACACATCTGTCATTTCTAATGATGTTTGCTCATTCATTTGTATGAATGTAAGGTCTAGCCAGCATTTAAGTATGTATGTATGTTTCGATATCTTCTCCCAAGTGCACACACACCCCTCGTCACTGGAGGCCTCTATGTGGTAGCACTGTCATTACTCTCATCCATGCCCCAGAACTCACTGGAGAAACCCCAACAGTCCTCAGGTACTGACTGAGGTATATGTTGACCTGGAAGGGCAGCTGGGAAGGTGGAAATAGGAAAGTCCACATGACAGAGACGCCATTGGTCAGGATCTCTATGGTGCATGTTCAGGTGAGGAAATGTTACTGAAAGTAACAGTAGGTGAGAGCAGGCAGACAAAAGACCACTTTAAAAAAAAAAAAAAGCTTCTGTGCAAAGTCCAAAAGAGGCAAATGCACAAATATACGCTGTTGTGCATAGGAAAACACACAGCAGGTTCAGTGGTTGCCACAGGAGAACAGAGGGACAGCATCGTGGTTGTGGGTACAGGGTTTCTAGGTCATAAAAGTGGTCTAGGGTCATATAGCGGCCATCATTTTGTGGTCTTAGTCACATATGGATTTTCTCTCAAATGAGAATATGTGAACATAGATACAAATTGTTAGGAGACTGTAGTTTTTATGTGGTAGTGACAAAGATCTAAAGAGCTCCCGGGGACTGCGGTATGGCTTAGTGCTTGTCTATGCATTTAATCCCAGCAGGAAGAAACAAAATGGAGTTGATCATACAGTGGTTAAGTGAAAATCCTGTTGAGAATTGACCGTTGTCCAGCTTTGTCAAAATTTAAAAAGATCCAGCTAAATTTTGGCTAGTTGATGTCATTGACTAACATTTGTGAACATGATCCAAGACTATCATGGCACATTGCTTTTGGCAGAGTGAAGTCAGATCTCCACAGAATTTGGGTCTCTTGTGTAGCATTTTCCTCTGAATTGAAACATTGCATCCTGGAGAGAGGCTTAGTGGTTACGGATATTTACTGATCTTCCAGAGAACTCAAGTTTGATTCCCAGCATCCATGTCAGGTAGCTCACAACCATCTGTAAATCCAGCTCAGGAGGATCCACACCTCTGGTCCCTATTGTCACCTATACTCATATGTACATAGCCCTACCAACACATACACATAATTTGGAATAAATTTTAAAGATGCCAGAAGCAAACAACTTACAAGTCTCAGGAAGTTACTGAAATGTAAAATGTATAGGGTCTCTCAACAAAGTTATAAAGTAGTATTTATTGCTGGGCACAAGAGGGTCTCTTGATCATAAAGCTGCCTGCAGGTTGTACAGAGAGTTCCAGATATAAATTCATTGCCCCTGCTGGGATGAGTTTTGTACTGATGCAGCTGCCTTTGCTCTATACAAGCCTTTCTACGTAACCTCCATTCCTATTCCAGTCAGCCCATTAGGTCAGTGGTTCACTGAGTTGGACTTCAGTGGACTCATTACTTTGATCTGTTATCAGGACCCTATCTGGTAGAAGCAGGCATTTGTTCACATCTCAGGAAGTCCATCACTTCACTGGAGATCACTGCTGTAGCTGTTGTTGCATGAGTGTTTGTCTGTACAAAGGCCAGGAGGGGCATCAGATCTGGAACTGGAATTACAAATGGTTGAGAGCTACTATGTGGATAGCAGGAACCAAACATGGGTCCTTGGCAAGAACAGCAAGTTTCCCTGCCACCCAACCATTTTTTAACTAGGATTTTTTAAGTTCTTTGTACAGCTAGATACTAACCCTCTATCGGATGTCCACTTGGTAAAGTATTTTTCTCATTCTATAGGCTGCTGCTTTGTCTTGATAATAGTGTCCTTTGCTGTACAGAAGCTTTTTAGTTTCATGAAGTCCCATTCATTGTTGGTCTCAACGCCCCTGTTATCAGTGTCCTGTTTAGAAAGTTCTGGGCCAATGAGTTCAAATCCATTCCCCACTTTCTCTCCAGGGTGTCTGGTTTATGGTGAGGTTCTTGATCCACTTAGAGTTTTGTGCAGAGTGATAGATCTGAGTCTTTTCATTCTTCTACATGTAGCTGTCCAGTTAGGCCAGCACCATTTGTTGGAGATGGCTGTCCTTTCTCCAAAATGTATTTTTGGCTTGTCAAAAATCAGGTGTCCTATCCATGTGTGGAATGATATCTATCTAGGTCTTCAGTTTGATTCCATTGATCGATGTGTCTGTTTTCATGCCATTACCATGCGATTTTATTACAGTAGCTTGGCAGTACAGCTCGAGGTGTGGAATGGCGAGACCTCCCGCAGTTCTTTTATTATTTGGGATTATTGCTTATCCTGTGTGCCGTTGGTTGCTTTCTTTTTCTAGGTTACCATATGAAGCTTAAGATTTGTTTTTCAGCTTTTGCGAAGAATTGTGTTGGAATTTTGGTGGGGATTATATTGAATCTGTGGATTGCTTTTGGTAGGATAGCCATTTTCACAATATTGATCTTACTGATCCATGAGCATTGGCAGTCTTTCTATCTTCTGATAAATTCTTTAGTTTCTTTCTTCAGTGTCTTAAAGTTTTCAGTAGTAGTAGTAGTAGTAGTAGTAGTAGTAGTAGTAAGTAGTACTAGTAGGAGGAGGAGGAAGAGGTAGTAAGTAGTAGTAGGAGGAGGAAGAGGAGGAGGGGGAGGAGGAGGAAGTAGTAGTAGTAGTAGTAATATACAAGTCCTTGACTTGCTTGGTTGGTGTTACACAAATTGGTTTTTTGTTTGTTTGTTTGTTTGTGGCAGTTGTGTGTCTCTAATTTCTCAGATTCGTTTGTCATTTGTATATAGGAAGGCTACTGGTTTTTG
Organism: Rattus rattus; assembly: GCF_011064425.1. Classification (NCBI taxonomy): domain Eukaryota; kingdom Metazoa; phylum Chordata; class Mammalia; order Rodentia; family Muridae; genus Rattus; species Rattus rattus. The sequence continues at coordinate 155,782,013 of NC_046155.1, read as the reverse complement.
TGTGTTAATTTGTATCCTGCTACTTTCTGTAAGTGTTTATCAGCTATAGAAGTTTGGGGGTGGGGTTCAGGGTCTTAATGTATAAAATCATGTCATCTGCAAATATGGATGCTTTGACTTCTTCCCTTCTTTTTGTGTCCCTTTGCTCTTCAGTTGTCTTGCTGTTCCAATTAAAACTTCAATATCATTTGAGTAAATAGGGAGAGAGTGTGGACATTGCCTGATTCTGGCGGGAATGCTCTGAGTTTCTCTCCATTTAGGATGATAAATGGCTGTGCTCTTCCTGTCGTTTATATCCTCAAACTCCCCAGGGCTTTATCGCTAAAGAACGTTGGATTTTGTTACAGGCATTTTCCGCATCTACACGAGATGATTATGTGGGGTTTTTTTCTTAGTCTGTTTAAGTGGTGGGTGACACTTATTAATATGCGTGGGTTGTTGTCCATCGCTGCTTCTCTTGGATGGAGCTAACTCGATCGTGGTGTGTAATCTTTTTGATATGTTCTTGAGTTCATATTGCAAGTACTTTATTGAGAAGTTTCGCATCTGTGTTCCTAAGGGATATTGTCTATGATATTCTTTTTTGTTTGTTGTTGAGTCTTTGTGTAGTTTTGGTTTGGGATAATAGTGTCTTCATGAAAAGAATTAAATGTGCCTTCTTCAGTTTCTATTTTGCACTTTGGATCGTCAATGGAGTTAAGTCCGTAAAACAAAGACTCGGGGTCTGCAGTGTGGATTTTTCTCAGGGGAGGTGGCTGGGGACCCAAAGAGCATTTACGAAGCTCAGAGGATCCAGAGTATACCCAGCGCTGAGTCTTCACCAGAAGCAATTGCATGTAAAGATATTATAGAGTGACTAAAGCATGTTTATAAGGAATGGCATGTTCGTTTAATAGATCACCATGGCAAATAAAAACCATGAAATATGGGTAGGGAAATATCTGGAAACCTAAGAAGCCCAAAGAAGAAACAGCACGCTGCCTGAACCTGCAGGTGGAAATGTCTGTGGAACAGACTGCTTCCTTTGGTCAGTGTGTCAGGGCTCAGCGCGTGCTTAGAAGCAGGATATTTCTCAGACAGGGCAGTTGGCAACATTTCACAGCCTCCCCTGCTGAAAATTCACATTGCCATCTCTCAGTCTTGTTCCACGGGCTGAGCGGCAGCAGCTGCAGCAAGCTCCACACAGGCCCCTGCGACTCCAGCTCCAAGGGACCCGAGGGCCTTTGCTAGCCTTCTTAGGGATCTTACACACCCGTGCATACATGCACAATATACTCGATTGTTTTAAAGGAAAAAAATACAGGCAGAGGGTATTTTTCAGAATGTGGGTCCAGGTATCTGTAATTACAGAAAGGGGGAAACTAAGGGAGGATGATCGCCTCCGAAAACCAAAGCAGATAAACAACACACAACAGTTTACATTAGGAATAGGTTAATGTTCACGGTGTTTAAAAAATAGCCTGTCAGTGTGGTACAGCGCCACATTTTTCCTTTAATCTTACCCATCTCTTAGTTGTACTGAATAAAAATTCCTTAATTCTGTCCTCCAATATCGTGATCCTATGGGTACCGCCCGCCATGACACTTCCTCAGGTAACAAGAATAATCATCAGTAGTCCTGGCACACCAGGACCGGTGTTAGTGGACGTGACTTCTCGGGAGAGAGCCTAATGCTACTGAAACAAACCAACCAAAAGAAAATGGAAGGGGCTGGGAGTAACCATTTCCATTTAATTCCTCAGGAGGGTCTACGTTGATGTGGCTGTCTGAACACTGAGGCAGTGTGGAATATTACATCGGGGATTCCCTAGTGTACTTGGGCGGGTCCACCCCCACCCCCCTGAGTACAGAGCTCTGAGGTGTAGGTGAGCAGAGGCGGCATGGTGAGGATGCTGTACTGCCCAGCGCCAGCTTGTGCTGAGGCACCTGCAGGGGGTTGCAGTGGTTGAGCTGGGACTGTAGTCCTGTGGGAGTCCAGTTGCTGAGGGCCATGATGTAGCAAGTACAGTACTTTATGGGCTGGGGAGACCCTATCAGGAGGACTGGCTCTGGGACAAACACTGGCCTGCAGGAAGAAAAAAATAGCATAAAGAAAATAAAACCGGAAAACTAATTTATCCACAGTTTGTGCCCAAACTGAGACAACAGTGATTCCCAATTTTTTGCTTATGCCTTTTCTGTTCCAGAGGTACAGCTTGCAGAGGGATAGAACAGTGCTATCCCTCTTTGTCCATTTGCCTCTAAACCCAGTCAGCAGAGCTGGCTGGGGGTGGTGCTTTTGGGCAGGTGCTAGGGCTTCTGGGGAATTTCCAATCCCAGAGTACTCTCTTTCTGGAGTGGAAGAGACAATTTTAAAAAAAAAGAAGAAAATGTAGTCCCTACTTCTTGTGTCCTTAGGATGTACATGTGTATGAACCAGTGCTGTCTTCTCCCTCTCACTCCATGATCATGGTGTCTGACTGACAGATAGCCAAAATTATACCGCTTCTGTATTAGGACATGCTATTCGAGCAGCGTTTGGGATTGAGTCTAGGAAATTAGATTCTTTGGGAGATGTCTGTTGGCTTTCAAGGTCTCAGTGACCGGAAGGTAAAACTGCAGTTCGTGATCCCCAGGATACTAAATGTTATCTACATTGGCATTCTGCTGGTGTAGCGAAGGTGACTCCTTATGGATAGGCACGAAGTCGTGTGTAAATTGAGGTCCTGGCGCACAAGTGCAGGTTTTTGAACCACGAAAGGAATTGGGTCTGTGAATTTAAGTGATGCGTGAGAAAGGACTATTCTGTGTGACGTGTCATGTATTGATGCAGAACTAGTATCGAAACTAAGTAGAAAGCAGAAATTCCCCACCCCACCCCCTTGAGCTTTAAAGTCGAGAGGAACAACCAAAGGTTGTCTCTGGGTACCGAGAGCATGAGATAATGGGGGCAGTGTATCATGAGAGACTTATCCCTGCCTGCTCTTAACTCTGTGACCATAGGGCAAATTACAGAATAGCACCCAGCCTCAATACCCGAAGGATACCGGGCATGACTGAAGTGGCTGTGTGGAAGTTCAATAAAAAGGAAGCTTGTGGCTTGCTGGGTTTGATTTGTAGTTCTACATGCCCGGGAGGTGCTGGTCTTGATGGGCCTCCTTCATCAGACTCCCACCCGGTGCTAATGCATATCACCTGCATCCTCACTCTGGCAATGACTAAGTTAGACTCCGATAACAAGAGTGGGACTTCCCTAAGCTTGGCCTGCTTTGCCAAGTCAACGTAGCGGGTCATTTGGGTCCTGAGGTCAGTGTTGGGCTAGTGGTCACATGGTCACTGACTTCCCAGAACTCTCCAATGTCTCTGTAGAACCATGACCGACGGCAGTACTCAGGTGATGCCACGACTGACCTCTGCCCAGCAGCTCTGCTTAGAACCTCTAGTCGCCCACCCCGCTTCTAGCTCCTGTGCAAATCAGATCTTCTAGCAAGAGCTTCCTAGATAGGAACCAGTGAAAGCATGCCTGCTGATAGGAAATTACCCCAGAGACCCACAGCACAAGAATGGGGTGGGTCATGTGAGGCAAGCAGGAGCTTTCCTGGGTTCAGATCTCCAGAACTAGAGACAGGCACTGGAAGGAGCAGGTCCCGGGCTCTTGGTTTCTGAAATGGGAACACAGGAGACGGGTGCCCCTCATCGCATCCTTTCGTGACATGCTGATCATGCTACCTCTTGAGTTCTTCATTTAGATTTGTCCTTGTGACTCTTCTATTCCCCAAACGAAGAAGGTAACTACAGACCAAGGGGCTTTTTCCCCATTGAGCACAGCTAGTTAAACCAGTGAGTTTATTGTGTTTACCTAAGGGGCATTAGTAACTTGGGCACCTGTTTCACTGGAAAGCCCTGTCTCGGCATGGTGGAAGAGTCATGAGAGCTAGAAGACTCCAGGGTTTCCTGTGCAGCTGGCAGAGAGCTGCATTATTGAAGACTCTCCTCTTCCCACCCTCACTCCCCCGTTGAATATTTCTGTCCATCGAAATAACAGCTACCCAAAAACTTCTTTCATACATGAGTTCAGATTGCCACGTCATCAATCCTTCGTTTTTTTTCTCTCTCATGCCTGCTCACTGGCCTTTAGTTTTGTTTTAGATACATTTGGGCTATGTTAACCAGGATGACCCAAGCTTACACCAATCCTCCTGCCTTTGCTTCCCAAGAGGACTGTACCACTACTATAAGCTTCTGGGTGATATTTGAAAGCTTAGCATGCGTATTTTATTTTTATTTTATCTTATTTTATTTTATATGTATGGATATAGTTTCGCCTGCAGGTATGTTTGTGCACTGCATGTGTGCCTGGTACCTGTGGGGCATAGAAGAGGTTATCTGTTCCCCTGGAGCTAGAGTACAGATGGTTGTGAGCCACTATGTGAGTGCTGGGACTCAAACCCACGTCCACTGGGAGAGTAAGTTCTCTCAACTGCTGAGCCATCTCTCCAGCCCTGAAAGCTTGGTATCTTGAAGTAATACTTTGTGTTAAGTAAGCTATAGTATTAAATTGATTCCATCTATTTCTTTTGAATATGACTACCAGAGATTGTGAGATGACTTAGAGCATTGGTTCTCAACCTGTGGGTCACAACCCTCGGGGAGGGGGGATCACATACCAGATATCCTGCACATCGAATAATCACATGATGTTTCCTAACAGTAGTAAAATTACAGTTATGAAGCAGCAATGGAATAATTTGATGGTTGGGGGGGGTCACCACAACATGAGGAACTGTATGAAAGGGGCGCAGCGTTGGGTAGGTTGAGAGCCGTTGACTTACAGGTGTTCATTATGTTTTCACTGGAGAGCGTTGGTCCAGAGGCTTGGTGAGATTTGAATTAATTAGCAAGAGCACTTGACAGTGTGGGTAGTGTGTTGTATTCTGTCAGGTGTGCACCATGTCGGGTCATCTCTCTGCTGTGATTAAAAATTGATCACTTTCGGGGTTGGGATTTAGCTCAGTGGTCTGCCTCGCAAGGCCCTGGGTTCGGTCCCCAGCTAAAAAAAAAAAAAAAAAGAACCAAAAAAAAAAAAAAATTGATCACTGGGTTCAGGTCTTATCAATTCAGCCCTCCTTTATGAAGACCCCAGAATGGTTTCACCAGTACAGGTAATAGCTACCCTCCCCCCTCTTTTAACGAAAAGAAAAGGTGCTGCTGTTTGTAACTGCCTTCCAGGCTGTCCTTCTGTAGTGTAGATCTTACCACCAACTCTTTCAGGTAGGACTGAATCATGTCTGGTATCCTTGATAAAGAAAACAACTTAAATATATAGTAGCGAGACATTTTTAAAGTAAGCTTTTATCCATAGAATGGAACGGGAAATGGGTGTTTATAATAAGCCCAGTGAGGCGTCCTGATGAGTGTACCAGCCCAGCCCTGCAGTCTTCAACCCCAGCATTCATGTTTCAGAGATGAGTGTCATTTGATGATGTGACTGTGAACTTCATCCAGGAGGAGTGGTGGCGCCTGGACTCTGCCCAGAGACGTCTGCTCCAGGATGTGATGTTCTTGAGCTGTCTGTTCCTGAGGGAATTGCTTCAAACGATCCAGTCACACTGAACGTCATAATTGTGCTGTGATGACTCCTGTGTTCCTTTCTGCAATCCTGGTACTTCCGACACTGCATGTGTTACCATATTTAGAGTGTGTGGGCGTGGCTGTGTCTGTAAGAGTGCCAAAGGTTCATGTGTGGAATTCAGAAGGCAACTTACAGAAGCTGGCTCTCCTTCCACCATTTGGGTCCTGGGAATCAAACTCAGGCTTGGCAGCCAATACCTTTACCTGCTGAGCCAGCCCCTCGTCCTTACTTCCTGAGTCAGAGTCTCACTGAACCTTAACTCTTACCACATTGATGATAAGCCTGAGGGCACTATTTTTGGATGGGTGGGTGGGTGGTTGGGAGAGAGGGGATTTCTAAAGATGGGCAGAAGATAATTTTCTCACCTGTTTTAGGAGATTTTCCATATTCGTTCATGGAAACTCAAAGGCAGAAATTCTAATACAACTACTGGTGGCCTGAGGTGGGAAGAGCATTACATTAGTCTTGGTGCCGTTGTTCTGTTTAATGAGGGCTGCCCGAAATACAAGCCCTGAGGGCCTGGAGAGTAACCGCCTTTAAAAGTTAGACACAGTGGTCCTACCGTAGATATTGGCTGACACTGGACGTTGTTTTGTTGACACTCGGTTGGGGTCCAGGAAGCAGTGTTGCCCTGGAACAAAGCAGGTTTAGTGAGGCTTTAGTGAGCGGGTAGAGGATGTGAGCGGGCTGTTGAGAGGCCATGGGTCTTTCCGCCTGAGTAAGAGATGTTGGAGAATTATAGAGAAGCCTTCCAGCATGGTTTCCCGCAGGTTACACTAGACCTTTCCAGTAGTGAATTAAAACCTTTGTACACTTATGTGTTCTCTACAACATGAAGAGTTAGGCACACTCTAAGCGTAAGTCTGGAGATACATAACGTAAGCTCGAGAGCATAAACCAAGCCAGTGTAAGCGTAAAGTTCCTGTCGCGCGAGGGCTCGGTGGCAGACTTCTGGAATCGCAACACTTTGGAGTGGAGGCAGGAGGCTCAGAAGCTGGAGTTTACCCTCAGCCACATAGCTAATTTAAAACTAACCTAGGATGCATGAGATGTAATCTACAAATACAAACAAATGAAATAATGAAAATGTAAGGGTCTGGGTTCTAGCTCAAGGATAGAGCGGTTCTTGCATGAGAATGGCTGTGGGTTCAATCCTCAATCCACAGGTGAAACTTAAAGAAGGAAAAACTGCAACAAGAACCATAGCACATGAATTGGATAGAGGGACATCGCTATGCATTTCTCCACAGCCGATGAAATCCTCCACTCTGATTCCCTACTGCACCCGAGGTGCTGTTCCCAGAGTACCCCATGAAAGACTTGTCTTTTTCCTACCTTGCCTTCCCTACCTCATCCAAGAAGCCGAGTACCCTATATAAGAGTTGACCTGATTGCCTTTGCAAACCTGATCTTCCATGCAGAGGAGCAAGGTAATTTTGGCCGCTCCCTCGAGCAGTCTGTTTTTCTGTTTGTTATTTTCTAAAACAGCGAGCGTGGGTACAGTTGCCATAGCTACTATGTCGATGGCATAGGTGCCTGGTACTTGCTGAGTGCTATAAAGATGAGTGTCTGACATACCATACGGGCTGCAGGATGCTCTACTCACTATTCCCATAATCAGCATCATTAGTACCTGACTCAGGTGTCTATTCAGCCGAAATCAACTCTCTGTGATTCCTTCTCCATCCTGTTATGGTGCCTATTCCTTCATTTCTTTCTCTTCCTAGAAGGGGAATCTGGGTTTGACACCCCAACGTAGGAAGTGTCTGAGGAAGTCTTAGTTGAAAGTGGTACAACATCTGAAGTCACAAAAGGTGGTTCACGGTGTTCTGTTTTACAAGAGTTCTGGCAAAGTCCTTAGTTCTTCCTCCTGGCCCCATGGTCCCAGAAATAAGACTCATATTCAAAATATATTTACAGAACCTTGGCCATATAGATAGGCTCTTCTCTGGCTAGATATATATAACTTAAAATATACCACTTATTCTAATCTACATTCCACCATGTGGCTGGTTACCTGTGCTCAGGTATCATGGATACATCTTCCCAGTAAATCTCCCTCCTGGCTCTCTCCCAGAATCCTTTCTCTCTCCTGGATGTCCCACCTCTATTTCCTGCCTAAAGCCATAGGCTTTTTAATTTGACAGGTGATGCATCCATACAATATACAAAATACTCTCTCTACAAAGAGAGATCAGCAAAATCGGATCCCACCCTTGAGTCTTGATACATCCCTCAATAAGAAAATGCTGAACACGGGCCGTCTCTGTGAATGTAAAGAGTCTGGGAAAACCATTGCTGTGATACACAGCTGTATTTCTACATAAGAAGGACTTCCAAATGTTCATTTGTAAAAGGTTTTTACCCTAACCTAGAAGCAAATGGTCAGAATCAAAGCAGCATCAACCCAACAGCTTAATGGCACTGTTGCATTGATCTACTCTTCACAGGAGGCTCTTGGAATGCTAGGTGTAACATTGCTCACAAGGAGATATCATACAAATATAATCGGTTTGAAAAAGTTAGCCATGAACTACCACTTAAGCAACATGGAAGTCAGATTCAGGAGAAAACACTTGAGTGGTTTCACTAATGTGAAAAGATGTTCAGTGGCAGGCCAGCCTTTCCTCAGTATCAGATAACACATATTAAGGGAAACCCTTGGTCTGCCACAAATGTGAGATAGCCTTCCTCGAGAAATCTGAGTTGATATCTAATCAAGGAACTCACATAAGAGAGAAGCTTCATGCACGTCCAGCCTGTGGTAGGTTATTCACAAATCCTTTGGCAATAGAGCCCATCTGAAGATACGTAACTGAATTGATACTGGTGAGAGATCTTATGTGTGTTTTGAAGGTGGGAAGGCCTTCAACCAGAAGTCAGTCCGCAGCACACACCAGAGAATTCACACAGGCAGAAGAAACCCTACACATGTACACATGTAGTAACTGTGGGAAAGCCTTCTGTGCTAAGCTCCAACTCCAAGTCCTTGAAAGAATTCACACAGAAGAGAAGCCCTGTGTGTGCACAGAACATGGGAAGGCCTTTAGTGCCAGGTTAGGTTTCCACACACATAGATGACTCACATTAGGGATAGACCTTTCGTATGTCACAAATGTGGGAATTCCTTTCTCCAGCATCAGAGCTGACATCCTATCATCAAACTCATATTGGGGAGAAGCCTTGCAGGACTGTGGAAAACCGTTCGGTAAAACATCCTGCCTGAGGGGGCATCGTCACATTCACACAGGCGAGAGACTTTACATATGGTCTGTTGTGGGAAGACCTTCTGCTGGAAATTCTCAATCTACACCAGAAGATTCATACTGGAGAAAAACATACGTAACAAGTATGGGGAAGCCTTTAGTCAGAAGTCATGCGTTGGAGAATTCACACTGGTGAGAAGTCATAAATGCAGTGACTGTGGGAAAGCTTGGACTTCTGAGAGCCAACTCCAAGATCACCAGCAAGTTCACACATGTGAGGGGCCATATGTGTGTCCTGAATGTGGACACACATTCAGTACAGTAGCAGGTCATCTTTGCCAAGATGTCACTTAACACACTAGGGAGAGAACGTTTGTCACAAACGAGGAAGGCTCCTCCTCTGCAAGTCAGCATTGCCATCTCATCAGCAAACACACTGGGGAAGAAGCCTTATGAACGCCATTACTGTGGGGAGCTGTTCCATCATGCGTAACAAGTATGAGGAGAATCGTTACTGTCACAGCAGCTATGGCCTGTCATTTAGCAATGGATCCCAACTAAAGCAGTGTCATCGAATCCGTTACATGAAGACACTGCATTTTCAATTTGGAAAGATCTTCCATCAGAGATTTCCTATAGGAGAGATGCCTTGAAATACAGTGGCTGTGCATGGGCCACTGAATTCACACATTAGAGAAAGCTTTTGTGTTCACTGACTGTGGAAGGCCTTTAACCAGAAGTCAAGAACCACGTACCAGAGAATTTACATGGCAGATAACTCTTCACTGCTGTGACTGGGAGACCCTTAAGTGATAAATCCTGACTGGTTTTATATCTGTGAGAGAACCTATGTACCGATTTGTATTTTTTTTAGTAAGGCCTTCAACAACAGCTCATATTGCAATAGACAGCAAGCAGCTCATACCAGGGGCGGTACCTGGGCCCATTGACACAGTCTTACTAAAATGCTGGGTAAGACATCGGGACATTTGGGATGGACCTCTTCACTGATGTCTGCTGGGTTGATCTTGGCTGAGGTTGGAGTGGATACCCTCCTTTGGAATTCCTGAACAAGAGACCTGGACCAACAAACACAGCCCTTCTCTCAGCGTTGGCATGCCTTGTGTTTAAGAGGTGTGAAACAAAGAGTTGAAGTCTGGCTGGAGTAATAGTTTGCTAAAGGAATGCCCCCAGACTGTATCCCCAGGAATGATGTTCCATTCTTAGGGCACAAGGTCCTTCCCATTGCAGCTCTCTCTCTCTTATGCCTAGCACTACAGCACTACAGAGCCTGTCTAGTCCTTCTTCACACGCAGGCTTTTCTGTTTACCTTTCCAGAGATACCACAGAGGAGAGGCAGGTCCAAAGCCACTCTAAGCCATGCTACCTCGGTGTGAAGGAAGTAGCTGTCTCATGCAAATGTCTAGCTGTCTCATGCAAATGTATAGCTGTCTCATGCAAATGTCTAGCTGTCTCATGCAAATAAATATCTAGCATCTTCTGTAGCCTAGCCCCTCTCCAAGCCTGCCAGTAATACTAGACATGAGCTGTCCTGTTCCAGGGAACAACGCGACATTTCTTTTTTTTTCTTTTTTTTTTTTTTTTTTTTTTTTTTTTTTTTTTTATTGGATATTATTTTATTTACATTTCAAATGTTATCCCCTTTCCCGGTTTCCCCTCCAGCAGCCCCCTATCACATCTCCCATCCTCCTGCTTCTATGAGGTTGCTCCCCCACCCACCCACTCCCTCCCGCCTCCCCTCCCTGGCATTTTCCTACACTGGGGCATTAAGCCTTCATAGGACCAAGGGCCTCTCCTCCCATTGATGCCCAACAAGGCTGCTATGAACATAGAGCAGCATGTGTCCTTGTTACATGCTGCCTCATGCAAATAAATGTCTACATGGGAAGCATCTTTTGGGTATATGCCCAGGAGTGCTATAGCTGGGTTTTCAAGTACTATGTCCAATTTTCTGAGGAAGTGTCAGTCTGATTTCCAGAGTGATTGTACCAGCTTACAGTCCCACCAACAATGGAGGAGTGTTCCTTTTTCTCTACATCCTTACGGGCACCTGCTGTCACCTGAGTTTCTGATCTTAGCCATTCTGACTGGTGTGAGGTGGAATCTCAAGGTTGTTTTGATTTGCATTTCCCTGATGACTAAGGATCAACTCTATATTTCCAAGCCTCTGTTGTAGTCTGTAGAGTGGGGCTTATGTTTGGATCAGCCTTGACGTGTAGTACTAGAGCAGCATTTATAGACAAGGGCGTGTCAAGCTTAGCATTCTATTCTAAGACTAGACGTTGTTCTCACAGCTCAAGAATCCAGCATGGAAATCCCACACCACTTAAATGTGTTCTGCATGTTCTTTCCCCACCACTGAGTACTAGGGAACCTTAGGGGTTTCCATTCTCAGTAGTCTCCTGCATAATCTATTCTCAATGTGTCTCTCTGTACAGCCTTCAATCTCACTAATTTGATGAGAGCAGGCCTCAACTTATCTGTTGTGTCCCTTAGCATAGGATCTTGAGACCCAACACTGGGTACCTGACTTTCACCTCCTCCATGTTCTGGGGACTGTATGTTCACACAAGGAAGAAAAGACAGGACCTGGGAAGCAGGACCTAGCCATCTGCCCCGACCCCTTCCTGTGACAGCTACTGGAAACATTTATGATATGGGTGAGCTGTGTCTCTCAGATAGTTTCAAGTCCTCAGGCATGTCCTGGCATTTTCCCCAGCCAGCCAGGCCTCAGACAGTGACCACAGGTCCCTAACTGTGGCCTAGAAATGAAAGGGACATATTTATCTAGATGTTTTCCTTCAGTTCTTACTGACTCCATGGAATGTTTCTTGAAAGGTGAGATTAGTTGTAATCTTGGAGTTGTGGGGACAGTTGACATCCAGTAGACAATAGGTGTCCCTTGTTGATAGACTGGGACATAGAGTATATAAGGTTACTGGCACAGCCAGGCTCCAGGGTTCCTGGAATGTGGATGTGGAATATACATGAGGAAGACATGCAGAATCAAAAGTGGAACCAGGTACAGTAAATTCCTGCTGTTTTATCCTTAGCCAATCTCAAGACATGGTCCAATACCACTCTTATAGTGCAGATCCTGTAACCTCCCAGAGCTTGGGACATACCTGCTACATGCACATGGGGACTGCTACAGTAATTTCATTTGAAACGTCTTTTTTCTTCCTGAAAGACCATTATCTCTTTTGAAACTCAGATATCCATAGAGTAAAGGTGGAATTTGTGCTGGGTCAGTGTGATTGTGGCCACTGAAGTCATATCTATATTAATCCTTGTATGAATCACTTGCCAGAGACACAGTTTAAGGTAGAGACATATTAGGGTGACCACTGGGACTCAAGGGTACTGAATGGTTGCTATTTCTGATATTTTGATGGGGGCATCATAAATTCCATGTCAAGACCCATGTGAGGAGATAAGACTCAGCTTGACTCAGACCTTATAACCCCTGTTTCCAAGCCTACACACCTGTCTGGAGCAGGGCCATCAGCATTGTGGTGGGAAGTGTGTGAGTGCTGGGCTTCTATGAGAGATCACCAAAGGGAACAGATACTGTGGGGCTGGAGATGCTATGAGACAGCCAGAGTCCTTGTTCACAGAAAGCAAACCTCAGGCCCACAGGTGGCAATATCATCTGCAGAGAACAGAAAGACACCTCAAGCCAGAGGCCAATGAGATGTTAGAGACCCTCTTGGGGAAGGAGAAGAGAACATGCCCTGCTTCCACCTCATACTTCTCGGAATAATGGGATCTGAAACAGACATTCTTCCTGATTTACAAGCTGTTGATAGTTTTAAAGAAGTTCAGCCTGTCTTGAGTGTCCCTTCAGGAGTCTATGAGGTTTCCCCAGGCTTGGGAATTTGGTGACACCATGTTCTGGGAATGTTATTGCTAGGATGAAGGGTTATTGATTTCTCTGATGATGGATCAGAAAGTGGCTCTTTCCTACCAGGCATCTCAAACTCTATTTCTCTACTGGTTATAATTTCCTCTCTTGTGGACATCTGATAATATGTGGGGACATTTAATTTATTAAGCCTCGTGGGGGATTTGAGCTCCTTTCATTTATTGGCTAGAGGTCAGGGATACTGCATAACATTCTAAACACCCATGGCATCATCACAGTCAAGAGTCATTAAGTTTCAACTTGTATCAACAGTCAGAAGCTTGGAAGGTGCTGCAGTAGACCCCAAATGTTATCATATCTGCAAGGATGAAAGTTCATTGACTATTTAGGAACATAAAAGAATAGTGATCTTCGGTAAAATGTTGAAGGCAGATGTTCACTAAACCAGCACTTACTCTGAGCTGGGGCTGATGGCAAATGCAGCAAACTCCATTCATGTTTTTCCATGTTAGGAAAGCCAGACAAATGCCAGAAAAGGGATAGGCTAGAAGGGCTTTATATGACTCTATACTAAAACATTTCATCCTGGAGCAAAGCTCCTTAAGACTTGGGAAGTCTTGAGGAAGACTTGATCAAGTCTTAAAGGGAGTCTCATCAAGACTTGGAAGTAAACAACTCATAAGTCTCAGGAAATACCTAAAACTGACCAGATACATGATGCACCTTCCTCCCCAAGCTTATATAAGTGGTAAGCACTGCTCAGGAGACAGAATAGCCAAGCTGCTTGGGAAAGACATTGTCCAACCTGTTGAGTTATGTATATGTCATACAGTAAGTGACAGAGGTCTAGCTTTTGTGAACCAATACCCATGCTGGAATTGGCTTAGTCATATAGTTGTCTTTGAAGCATTGGCCAATACCCCCAATAAACTCATTGATTCACCATCTTAGACTTTGGTGTATCATTACTTTGCCCTGCTATCAGTTTCCTATTGGACAAATAGGCATTTGTTTATGTTGCCCCAGGAAAATTGTCATACATTAGGCCTGTAGTAATGCCTTGTCAGTTTCCTTTAAGCATACTGAGCAGACTATACACAGTTTCTCCTCTCAGAGGCAAGATGGAAAAGTTCTGGGTATGTGATTCTGATGTGGATGGCAGTTCTCTTCCTTCAGGTCAGGTCAGTAAGGAGGCAGCCAACTGCAGATGAAGGGTAATAGAAGGAGATATTTTCTCAGTCCTACTACATTCTCCTATCTTCTGTGGTGCTGCTCATTTGAGAATGTCCTTAATTGGCTTAGAGATCTTCTCTCTTTTTCCATCCCCTATCTCTCACCTGTTCTTGTTATAGACTCCACCTATGATGGGGGACATAACTGCACCCATCAATGACCACTACAGTCTTAATTTTTTTTTTTTTTGCTTGTTTTTTGAGACAGGATCTTTCTGTGTATCCCTGGCTGTCCTGGAACTCACTATGTAGACCAGGCTGGCCTCTAACTCACAGAGATCCAACTGCCTCTGCCTCCTAAATGCTGGGATTAAAAGCATGGTGTAGCTGTCTTTGGCTACTTTGTGGGTTCTTTCTTCCACCCTCTGCACTCTTTTCCCACACTCTCAACCCTCTAACATTAGATAAGAGAGAAAATAGGAAAATAGGATAGAGAGGAACAGAAAGAGATCCCTGAATAAAGTCAGGGGTTAAAAGGGGGATGTTATCATTAGACTACTTCCTGCTGCTTAAGGGTGTCAAGTTCTTTGGGCCAAATTTGATCTTCACTCTCAGGATATCTATTTATAATTTCGTCTCCTCTTCCTCTTCCTCCTCCTCCTCCTCCTTCCTCTTCGTCCTCTTCCTTCCCTTCCTCCACTTCTTCTTTTTCTTTTTTGTGCATAACTACTTAACAAACTGAGACCAACAACAATGACTGCCACCACCAACCAACCAACAACCTGACAATGGCCTCCCAATTCTCAGGGCCCTAGCATTTATATATACCCAAAAAAATCCCCAGAATTCCGAATGTCACACAATCACAGCAACTATCTGCAGCTGGAGAAATCACACCTCTGCTAGAGCACAAGGCATAATCAACCGTTGTGGACAGTCTGAAGTATCCCCATGTAAAAGTGACTTTTATTCTTCTGAAGTAATTGTCATCTCCAAGGCTTACTGCCATGATCTGCTAATCTAGTTCTAGTCCTTGAAGCTTCTAGCCTTTGGACAATCTATCAAGGCCCTGAATGCTTTCAACCTCTGAGGCTTACTGCTGAATAAGCTCACTCTTCCTTGTTTTTTCTGAACACTGTTGGCTGATTGAAACTCCTCTCCAAGCTGGCTGATTCAACCTGACATCTCTCAGTATCTGACTGAATTGCCCTGCTTGGCCACATAACTAACCTTGTCAATATGTTCTGGTTCTTTCTCATTCTGTTTCACTGTTACCTAGCTTGCTCTTTCTCTGCAACCTCTCTATAACTGTTCTGGTAAAACTGCCTCCTTTCTCTCTTCTGCCCAAGCTCCCTTAGGTAGCTTCTCCTTCCTGTCTCTTCTTGTAGGAATTGGGCATATCCTATCTCTGACTCATTCTGTCAGATCTTTCTCTGATTCATCACTTTCTCTACCACTCAAGTAGACATCACTTTCAAACATGGATGCTTCCTTCTACAAACTAACTTAACCTTCATTGTTTGGGATTAAAAGTGTGTACTAAGGGTGAGTCTGTTCCAGGCAGAGAAATTAAAGGTATGTGCTAAGGGTTGAACCACACCACGACTAGAAATAGGTGTTTTCGGTAATAACAGGATCTTGGAGTTCACAGTATGATCAAATATCCTGGAACAGCCCCATATCCCACACCCGGGTTTAAAACAGAAACATATATTTCTGATTTTTAAAGAAACCAGACAAATTCCAGAATTCTCATTATAGTATGTGCCACCACACTAGGCTTTTTTTTTAATTGACCTGAATATTTGAGTGTCCCTAAAACATGTTGGATTCCTAACTTCCAGGGTGATGTTACTAAGAGGCAAGAACCTCCAGAAGGTAGAATCCTAGTGAGTGGAATTAGTGCTCTTACAAAAGATTCCATTGAGAAGGTGCTATCTTGTGAGCCAAGAGGAGGAGTCTGCAGGTTCTGCACACCACAGGGGCAATGTGCTGGCTACACTCACTCACTACACTTCACTCACTCACTACTCACTTCACTCACTACAGTGTGAGAACATCTGCCCTTGAGTTTGATGATGCTGGGTAAGAAGAAGTTGACTCCGCTAGTTTGGATACCTGAGGGCAACAGTTAACTCTGTATGCCAGTGGGACTGTGTTCGGATGCCCAGGTAGCTGATGAAATATGTCTGGGTGTGACCATGAGAGTATTTTCAGATGTCAGTGTTTGAATGGAAGACATTCGCCCTGGGAAGGATTATGGTGTTTTTGCTGTTTTTATAGGAAACTATAGAGATAGTCAGGCATAGTGACACGGCCATGATTCCAGCACTCAGGAGCTAGAAATGAGGGCCCCACAAGCCTGAGGGTAGCCTAGGCTACAGTATACAATCCTGTCTCCACAGGCTTTGCATGTGGCTCAGCAGTAGAGCACTTGTCTAGAGTGTTCCATTCCTGGCATCAGAAAAACAAAAACAAGTACAAGTACAAGTAAGAATTTGCTGTTTTTTCCCCTTTCCTCAGTAGTAAGGATCTCATACAGATGGACATCCACAGATAAGTTCACATCCATAAGTTTTCCTTCCAGTTAAGGGTGCCTCCATGAGATACAGGCAGAAGTGTTGTGAGCCATTCTCAGAAAGTGTCCTTTACTCAAGGGATTCTTCCTGAGACTTCCCGCTTCCTGCTGTCTGATGCACAGACACATTGGCAAAGCATCAGCAGCCATCTTGATTCAAGAGGTAGGAGACAGGAGCATCACAGAGTAACAGGCAAAATCACCTAGGACTCAATCCCACCATATACAGAGAGAGAACACTGTCTGCCCCCCCCCCCAATAAGATTTCACTCCCCAGCCGTGGTGCATTATTTTTTTAATGGGTGATTTTTAAGATTCATTTTTATTGTCAATAATGTGTGTGTGTGTTGGGGGGGGTTGTTGACAGTGGATAATATACATGTGTGCATCTATGTAGTCCAGAAGAGGGCATTAGACCCCCATGTGCTGGAGTACAAAAGTAGCCTGACATAGGTTCTGGAAACCAAAATCTCTAGGGTCCACTGCAAGAGCAATACTGTCTCTTAACTCCAGCACGCGCGTGCGCGCATACACACATACACACACACACACACACACACACACACACACACACAAATGCTTTTATGGTTGGGAATATAGCTCAGTGGTAGAGCATTTGCCTAGCATGCAAAGTCCTATGTTCAATCCCCAGTACTGGAGCAAAAAATAAAACCACCAACAGACACATGATGCTTTTGTCTTCGTAACTGCTTTTCTGTATCTCTCAGCTTATAAAAACTAGCGAGAAGCTGGCGTTGTTTGCGTCATAATCGTAAAAATACTAATAGGTATAGAAGTAAGATAAGCAAACGCTGGAGGACAACCTAGAGCCATAAAGATAAGAAATGCTGCCCATAGGCCCACCCTCACTGCCGGGCAGAGTCCTTTCTAGGAGGAGCCACATTGAAAGGGGAAGGCCAGGCAGGGCTGGGGCATCAAAGAACCTGCCAAGCTCTGGAGAACACAAGAAGCTCATGGACTTTTCCAGGCCTAGCTGTAGCCCCTGGAGGCGGCTCACCCTTTTGGGTAAGAGGGGAAAGAATCTGCTTTCTGAGGCCAAGGGGAGGGAAGCTTAGAAAGAGGAGGAAACAGATCTATTGAGGCATAACTCAGAGCTGCAGACAGGGCTCTCCCCAGGGGTTTGTAAGCACATACGTTTGGGTGTATCTCACACCCACAGCGGCACAGCCAGATGAGACACACAGACTCAGTCATATGCACACACACAACCACAGCAGGAACACACACACACACACACACACACAGAGAGAGAGAGAGAGAGAGAGAGAGAGAGAGAGAGAGAGAGAGAGAGAATTCAGTCATATCTACCTGCTGTGTAAACTGGTGAACTTGGACCCCTGCCGCCTCCCTGCAATCACCCCGTGTTCCTTGGGGTTCCCCTTATCTGTCTGGATTCTCTTCCTGCCAGCCTGGGTCCCTTTTTAACTCCCTTCTTCTCCAGGACCCTTTACGCTCCCTGACACAGCTACTGCGATGTGCTAGCAGACACAGATACTGGCCTTGAAGACGTCAGTGTTCACCCTGCAGTAGGAGTGGGGTCTCAGGTACCTTTACCGCCCCCATAGTCAAACCTCAGGTGTTACAGAGTAGGGGATACCAACTTGTGTCCTACCTCACCCACACCCACCTCAGTGAATTCAGATCTGTAATCAAAATTGTGTCAGACCGTCTCAGAGAGACTGACCTGCATTTATTCCCCAGATGGTCGTGAGAGCCCTATACCAGTGCTGACTGGCACAGCCAAGCCCTACCTACCTGGACCTCACAGATCTGCCCTCAAACTAAAAATCTAAGTAGTCTAAGGTTAGGGTTAGGGGATCTCAGGATGCCCGGAAGCCCAGAAGAGACACATAGCCCAGGTTGGTCAGGGGACATCAGAGCTAAGGATGAAGAAGTGAGTTCTCAGGGAGGCTGCAAAAATGGAGTGGAGATCTGTGTATAGAGATGTGGACCAGCATGCACAGAATGTGACAGAACAGAGGAGAGCAGGGTCACATCCTGTGTTTGATTGAGATACACATGTCTGTTGTGTGAAAGATGGATTGGGGGAGCGAGTAGCAAAGGGAATTGGGTGGGGCCAAAAGGAAAAGGAGAAAGTGTGTAAGACAAGGACTGAGGGAATGAGGGAGGGGAGGGGTCAGTCCTCAACCGGAAACTCTTAACGAGGTATTTTATTCTACGTGTACGCATGTGTGTGCTTGAGTGTGTTCACCACATGTATGCATGTACCCATGGAGGCCAGAAAAGGGCGTCAGAGACCGTGGAGCTGGAGCTACAGTAGTTGTAAGCCACCCACTCTGGGTGCTGGGAGGAGCCAAAGCCAGGTCCTCTACCAGAGCCGTGAGTTCTCTTAGCCAACTCTAGACCCAGCTATACTGGGAATTCTTCATTGATGGTCGGAGTTGCTTTGGAGTCAGTGACAGTTCCTGACAGGAGCAGGAGAGGGAAGACTTGCAGGCTTGTGTTTCAGTCTAGCGGATTGAGGAAGCCATGGTAAAACAACAGTTCAGCTCATGGCAGCAGTAGGGTGTGGTGGAGGCGTTCACACCATAGCACATATGAGGAGCACAGAGGAGGGCAGGAGCCAGAGGCTGGGTATGAGCTCTGCAGGCTTTCCTTTAGTGACCTACTCCCACCACTAAGACCTTGTCCCCAAAAGACCACAGCCGCCCAAAGTACTGCCACCAGCAGGGGACCAGGCGTTCAGAATCTGGGCCTGTGGGAGACATTGAAGATTCAAATTCTGACAGTTATAGAGTTGTAAAAGTAATGACCTGAATCTCGTCCCCCACTTTCCTCCTCTCTCTTACACCCCCTCTCCCCCCATCATCACCCGCAACTCTCTCTCCTCTTTGGTTTCCCCAGCCAGTTTGCTGACCTGTGGCATCTGCCAGGCTTCTGGGCAGATCTTCATCAGCCCAGACTCACTCATGGGAGTGGAGAACTTCCGGACCATCCTGACCCTAGAAAATGTCCCAGAAGACGTCCTGGAGTACAGTTGGTATCGGGGCACGGACAACAGTACAGGCAACATGATCTTCAGCTATAAACCTCCCAATACCCGACACCCTGGGCCCTTGTACAGTGGGCGTGAGAACGTGACCCGTACAGGTAGCCTGGTGGTGAAGATGTCGGCGTTAAATGACACAGGCAACTACACTGTCCAAGTGGACACCAGCAACGGGACCCAAACAGCGACTGGCTGGCTCGAGATCATAAGTGAGTTGGCATAGCAACCAGTTTCCCCAACAAAAAAAGGGAAGCTTGTCCTAAGGGTTCCGAGAGGGAGATTCCTTGGAGGGCATGCCGTCCCGTGTCTCAGTTGCCTAAAAGTGACCCTGGCAGCCATGCAGGTGGCTCTCTGGCTTTTCCTGCAGAGATGGGTCACTCCTCACAAACAAGGACTCAGTTCACTTGTTGAAGAGAGGATTTATTTTCCACTGCTGTGTAACACTCATACTTTAGAGCAGCGGCTCTCAAACTTCCTAGTGCTGTCACTCTTTAATACAGTTCCTCGTGTCGTGGTGACCCCCAACCATAAAATTATTCCATTGCTATAACTTTGTTACAGTTATGAATCACAATAATATCTATGCAGAATATTTGATATGTGACCGCCCAGAGGGACCATGACTCACAGGTTCAGAACTGCTGTTTAGAGGCTTAAAAAATATAAAACATCTGGGCAGTGGTGGCACATGCCTTTAATCCCAGCACTTGGGAGGCAAAAGGAGGTGGATCTCTGTAAGAGATGGAGTTCCAGGACAGCCAAGGCTACACAGAGAGACCCTGTCTCAAACAAACAAAAACAAACAAATAGTAATAAAATAATTAATTGTATCTATTTTTGTAGTACTAAGGATGGAACCTGGAGTGTTCTATATGCTGGGGAAGCACTCTACCACTGAGTCACGCCCCAGCCCCTCACTGGGGGATTCTAGGCAGGGGCTCTACCACTGAGTCACACCCCAGCCCCTCACTAGGGGATTCTAGGCAGGGGCTCTGCCACTAATCCATGCCCCAGCCCCTCACTGGGGGATTCCAGGCAGGGGATCTACCACTGAGCTACTCCCCAGCCACTCAGTGGGGAATTCTAGGCAGGGGATCTACCACTGACCTCTATCCCTAGCTGGGACTCACTGTGTTGTCCAAGTTGGACTAGAGCTTTCAGTTCCCCTGCCTCTGCTTCCTGAGTGCTAGAGCCACAGCCATGTACTACTACACCTAACTTATTATCACGTGACTTTTGTGGGCCACAAGTTTGAGCACTGTCCTGGCTGAGTCCTTCGAGTCTCATGAGGTACTAGTTAAAGACTGTGTTCTCATAGGGAGACCTACCTAGGGAAGAACCTCCTGGTTTGAGGATGAGGTCCTTTCCTGGTGTTTGCATGATCATAGACTTGGCTATCAATGCACTGTTTTATGTTTGTTGCCATAACTGTAGGGCCAAGTATTTTGTAGTTCATTATAGCAATCTCTTCCGTGACAGTGATGGTCATTCCAGACCTGGAGGAAGTAGCATGGCTGCCTTGGAGATCTGTCCACCCCAGACTGCTTGCACTGGTGCCCTAGGACCAAGGGGAGAGTATAGTTTTCTGAGGACAAGAAGCCCTCTGCCTTTTTCTGAGTCTATACTCTGTGGCCCTGAGCCTTATCTTTCCTCAGTGAGGAACTGTGTTCCCAAGCTCTTCCATCCCTAGGAAGGGTAAATATCTACATATTTGTCATCTATACGTTTGGAGAGAATTTGGTAGACCGAATGAAACTCGAACAGTGGATCTAATTATTATGACTAGTTCCAAAGCCACCACCTGTCCCAGCTCCTCCGAGATGAGGGCCCTGGACTTCACAACCACTGGGAGCAAGGTTGGGGAGATGGCTTAGTAAGTAAAGCACTTGCCAAGAAAGCTTGAAGATCCAAGTTTGCATGCCGGGGACGGGGGAATACATCTGTGTTTTCAGCACCCCTACGGGACATGTGGAAGGTCACCACCACAACCTTCCGCTAACCCGGGGTACACAGAGGTAATCGAGTGACCCTGCCTCAGGCAAGGCAGCAGGTGAGGTCTGATCCTCACGGTTGTCCTTCGTCCTCCACACATGCTCTCAGTGCATGTGTGGCATGTGTTAGCACTCTCACCCACAAACACATGTTCTACATACAGTATACATAGACATACAGAGGGGGAAAAGCCAACCACCATTAGACCACCTATTCATGACCAAGAACCTGCTGTTGTTGCTGTCATACAGAACGGCTCAGGCCTATGGGCCATGCAGCCTGCTCTCCACACCTCCCTCCTCTACCCCTCTCGGTGCAGGGGCTTCCCTTGTGCCTTATCTTAGGGCTCTCTACACCTCGTCAACATGCCCCGAAGCTTGAAGAAGCTGACGCTATACCTGACCTGTTCCTTCTGCTTCACCTAGAGTTGAGAGACGACCCAGGCATCTCAGTCAATGTTTCAGCCAATGCCAGCATGCTGGTGGAAGGCATGGACTCCGTGGTTGCCAATTGTCTTACCAACTCCTCGAACATCAAGTGGTACGTGAATTTTGTGCCAACCTCAGGCAGTAACCGCATGACGATTTCCCCGGATGGCAAGACTCTGGTCATCCACGGGGTCAGTCGTTACGACCACAGTCTTCAGTGTGCCATAGAAGATGTCCCAGAAATACTCCAGAGAAGTGACATGATTTCCTTAACTGTGGCCTGTGAGTGTCCATGGTAGTGGGAGGGGAGCCGGTGGTAGCCTCTAGTATGTATCCAGGAAAACGGCTGAGCCAGCCTGCAGCCAGCTAGGTCTGGCTAATATCCCAGCTCTGGGTGTTTAGCTCTGTGGGTTTATGACTGCCCTCCCCATGAGGTGCTGGACCTTAGGAGAGGGACATACTCCCCATTCTTAGATTAGAAATGGCCGGTATGAGTTTGCTGAGGCCTGGTTATTTGTTTGTTTTTGTTGGGAGAGGCAAGTGGGGCTGGGAATGGGTGTCCTCAAACAAGAACCTGAATTAGGATCCCTGGCCTTTGCATAGATGTTGACTGTGACAGCACATGCCTATAATCCCTAGCCTAGCAGGACAGAGAGAGATTGCTGGGGCTCAGTGGTCAGCCTGTCTGGCCAGAATACATGAATTCTAAGTCAGAAAGATATTTTATCTGTTTCTTTTCTTTGTTTGCTTTGTTTTCTTTTTTCTAAAGAGAAAAAAAGCATGGAGTTGGGTGGGCCAGGAAGTGGGGAGGATCTGGGGGAGGTGAAAGAAGAGACCATAATCAGAATATATGGTATGGAAGTAAAGATGCCTGAGAGAGTGATTGAGGAATGCCTGTGATATTGACCTCTAACCTGCACATATAAGTCATATATGTGCCCACACTTTCCTGAACCCATGTATGAATCCTACACAGACACACACACATAAACACACACATACTCTCTCTCTCAAACACACACTCTCACATACACACATACACACACACACACACACACATACACACACTCACACACATACACACACATACACACTCATACACACTCACACACACACTCACACACACACGGAGAGAAAGAGAGATTACAGTCAATCTTTTATTCTTACCTTCATTTCAGATCACAAGTCTACCTTTCTTATTTGCTTTTATGTATGTCTATGTGTGTATATCTGTGTGAGTATACGCCATGTGTGGGGGTGCCAATGTTCGATCTCCTAAAGGTGCCTGATGCGGGTGGAGTGCTGGGAACCAAGCTCAGGTCCTCTGCAAGAAGAGCAAGCACTCTTAGCTGCTGAGCCATCCATCTCTTCGTTCTCAATTACGTTTAGTTAGCTCTATGAAACCTTCAGATCTGTTCACCAATTTTGTTTTCTTCTGAATTTAGGAAAGTCATCTTCACTTTTTCTTCTCGCCCTCATTGCAAGTTGGATTTAAAAACGTAATCTTGGTGTGAGATACAGGTCCGTGAGAGAGTCTCAGGCTAGGACCCCCAAGTGAGGAGGTGGGGTGTGGCTCAGTAGGGGAGCTCCTCCCACTAGCATGCATGAAGCCATGTGATCCCAAGCACAGCACCAGCACCGCCAATAAACACAGAGCTCATCAACACCCACTCAGAATCTTTCAGCACCCAACTGTCGTTTACATTTAATTTCAGCTGAAAATCACAATCAAACATGGCAAACAATTTTCACATTTTAGTTAGGAACCGCTCAGGGCTCCTCCTGTTTCCTAAGATGGATTCTGTGGCACCATCAGAAGAAAACTAATTCACAGGAGGACAGACAACCCCTGACCCCCATGCTGCCATTTATGGGTTTCAGGTTGCAACCTGGACTGAGGCCTCAGAGACTGTAGCCAGGTAGCAACTAGTTGCTACTTTTGTATGAACGGGTACTTGAACCCTCCTCCTCTCCTCTGAGATTTGCATCTGTAAGATGAAATATTTATGGACCAAATGACATGAGTCTTGATTAACATTCTGCTAGGCTCCTCCTAGGAACCCATCAACAGTGACCTAGCAGACTGCTGGCTACCCCAGCCACCCCCACCCCTGTCTGTCTCATCTCTGTTTCTCTCTGTCTCTGTCTCTCTCTGTTTCTCTCTGTCTCTGTCTCTCTGTCTATCTCATCTCTGTCTCTCTCTGTCTCTCACTGTCTCTCCTCTCTCTCTGCCTGCCTTCTCTTACTCTTTCTCTCTGTTCCCATGTATTCCTGGACAGCCTCTTCCTTTCTTTCTCTATCCCTGCTTTCTCTGCCCTCTTGGGTCTGTCTGCCCTTACCCCTTCTGCAGGTCCCTCTTCTGTTCCCTTTCCACAATAAACCTCCCTTAATCCAGATCTGTCACATGGTTTGATTTCTCAGGGAGACACCTTGGCAAACCCGCCCCCCCCTTACTCTGCTGCCCCTGCTTCATAGCTCATGACAGTGAGTTTTGTGGATCACACACTGCGAAACCTGTTCAGAGTTTAGATGGTGTCCTATGACACAGCTGGTGTGTGAGCTTTTCTGCCCTGCTCTACGCCATTTACCATATCTAGTGTGTAGGGCAAGCAAGGTTTAGCCCACAGGAACTCAGAGTGGAAACTGCCTTGACTGTTTCAGTTACCATCTGGGGTGGGCTCATCACACGGAGAGGGACACCTGTGTCTTCTGGACAAGATGCCATCCGAAGGGATTGGAAGTACAGCTGTGGTCTCCTTCCCTGTCTCTGCAGATGGACCAGACTATGTGTCACTGTTGACCGAGCCCTATGCCTTTAATGGTGTGCTGCGTGCTGTTATTGGTTCCTACGTGCAGCTGGAATGTACCGGTTACTCCAGGCCGGTAGTCCAGTACCACTGGATTCATAACGACTCCCTCCTAAGCATCTCCGAGAACTTGACCCTCCCTAGTCTGTCCTGGGAACAAATGGGCAGTTACCGGTGTATTGTGGAGAACCTGGAGACTCAGCTGGCCTTCTATAGGGATGTCACCATCCAGCCACCTCTATCTCGTGAGTACAACCACCAGGCTCTCCAAACGTTGCCTCCCATATGTTTTTGTCTAGGCAGGAGGCCCCTCTGTTGCTACGCCCCACTTGCAGCTTCCGGTGTGCCACGGAAAGGATCAGCATAGGACCAACTTCTCAGCACAAAGGAGATGTCTTTGCCCCAGAAAGACAAAAGGAAGGGGAATAAGAGACAAAAACAGGTGACAGAGAATGAGAGAAGGGAAAGGAACAAGGGGGAGAAAGAAAAGGGGTGTTTGCTCCAAAGGACAAAGGACTGCCTGTGGATAGAGGGGAAACAGATGTGACCCTTAGGGGAACTCCAGTGTTAGGATGAATTGGCTTGTCTTGATTGGGCATGTTAATTATGTGGGCTAAAAGGGGACTTTTGATTTCTGGACTCTGATACTTTGGTAGCTGGACCTTGGTAGTCAGCCTCAAGAGGAGGAAGTAAACCTTGATGGCTAGCTTTAGGAATGAAATCTAACAATTTAGCAAGGCAGAGGAAACAGGGAAGGGCGAGGCCTGGGCGGGGTTGGGGAGAGCTGTTTGCCATGCTCAAGCCTGCTAGAGCCCTTCAGTGATGCCCTCCCTCCTCATCCTCTAAGGACCTGTCCAAAGCAGCCCATTCTGTCAATCATCCATAGTCCCCAGTCCTGGAGTCAGAGCAAGATGCACAAGAGACAAGATTGGCCAGTATTAGCTTTCTGTGTGCTAGCCACAGTTATGGCCTGTGGGACCATCCTGGTCTCCTGGCACAGCAAGTGGTTCAGTACCATCCACCTCTGTCTCACAGGTAAAGAAACATAGCCCTAGGACTTGAGCTCCTGACCCAAGGCTCCACACCGTACAGGAAAGTGGAGAGATCCTTTACAAAGGATCTGACCCCACAGCCTTTGCCTGGAGGAGAGTGCAGGAAGACAGCCCGGGAGTTCAGTCACTGCAGAAAGACATATTCCTTCTGGTTTCAAAATGAGGAACTTGGGGCAGATTTGCAAACGAGGAAAGCCCTCATTTCTCCCTAGCAGCTCAGTCATTTTCCACAAAGAGAGAAAGTGATCTGATCAGTGAGAGAGCCAAGGAAAGGGCACTGAGCTGTGCAGACTCGAGCTGAGGGCTTGGCGCAGTCAAGCGCTTGCTGTGCAAGCCTGTGTGAAGACCCGAGGTCAGTATGCAGAGCCCAGGTAAAAAAGTCAACCGTGGACGTGTGCTCGTGATCCCAGCTGGGGTGGCAGAGACAAGAGGATCCCCAGGGCTTGCAGGCTACCCAGCCTGGCCCACTTTGAGAGCTCCAGGCCAGTGAGAAAGCTTATCTTGAAAACTGAAATGAGGTCGGGAGGAGGAGGAAGCAAGCAGAGCTCTGGGTCTGAGGGCCAGGCAGGGCTGTGCAGTGAAGTTCCGTCTCAAGCAAAACAAAACAAAACAACAAGGTGAGCTCGTAAGATGGGTCAGCAAATGGAAGTCCTTACCTCCAAGCCTTGGCACACTGAGTTCAGTCCCAGAGACCTCCAGTAATGCAAGAGGGAGGGATGGCTCCCTCAAGTCATCCTCTGACACCCACACACGATAACACCTTAGAAATAACTTGAAGTTAACGTCTGACCTTCACGTGTATGAACAAACACATGTGGGCACATTACACACACACACACACACACACACACACACTGTTCTAGAATCAAAGGATCTCAGGTGCCAATTCTAACAGTGCTACTAATGTGAACCAGGAGGCAGAATTTCACCGTTTCCAGACTCAGTTTTCCCATATGCAGAGCTGGGCCAAGTGCCTGGGCAGTACCGTGCTGTGAGAGTCAGAACGCTGTAGAAAACTGCACCAAAGGCGGCCAGCCCCCCTGCACACTCCAGAGAAGGCCAGGAGCTGATCCAGCATAGCGTGCTCACGAGGCTCCCGGATTCACTGTCTTCTACTGTGTAAAACTAAGCTTTAGGAAGGAAGGCTGTGCAGCCATTACTCATTGCTTGTCCCTAACTACAGTGCAGTCCCAGAATCGCTGGTGTCCTGCTATTATCTTCAGTGAGTTAATGACCCTGTGTAACCAGCACTACACCCCTTATAACTCCCTATCCTCAGGACCTGGTATATTTGCTGTTCTTCACTCCATCATCCGCTGTCTGCTTCTGCATCCATTCTTACTCTTAAAATAGTCAAGGCTGGAGTTTAATCTCGGTCTGTGGTGCAGTGGCACAGCTCAGTACGTCAGGAAGGTCATGGCATCGGGAGTATGAAGCAGCTAGACATGTGAGTGCTGGTAATCAGCTCACTTTTTTATTCAGTCTGGGGCCACAGCCCATGGAGTGGCTCTTCCCTCTTCAGCTAAACCTCTCTGCAAAGCCCCTACTAGACCTCTCCAGCGGCCGTCTCTCATCGTTGACTCTAAATCGTCAAGTTCTCAATATCAAGCATCATGGCCTCCCACCTGGATGCCATCCCAAAAGAACAAGGGGTTGTCTTTGTTTTATTTTTTAATGTGTGTGTACATGATGCATATCTACTGAATGGTACACCTCTAGAGGGTGAAGACCAACTTCATGGAGTCAGTTCTCTCCATCTTTCCATGGTCCACTTAGCAAGTACTTTACTCACTGACCTATCTCGCCAGCCCCAAGTAATTTCGATCATTGATGAATCCCTGGTACCTGAATAGTGCTTACACATAGTGGGTGCTGACAAATCTTTGAAGAACCTATAGGTGGCCAAGTGCGCTGGTTAGTTTTTATCAACTTACATAAGCCTAGATATAGCTGGGAAGAAAGCCATCTTACCTGAGAAAAATGCATCCATAGTATTGGCCTGTAGACAAATATGTGGGACATTGTCCTAATTGATGACTGATGTGAGAGGGCCCAGTCCACTGTGGGTGGTGTCATTCCTAGGCAACATGGTTCTGGGTAACGTAAGAAAGCAGGCTGAGCAAATCAGAGAGCAAGCCAATAATCCTTGATCCTCATGGCTTATGCTTTAGTTCTTGCCTCTAGATTTCTGCTTGAGTTCCTATCCTGACCTTCCTTCATGATAGAATGTAAGATAAAATAGACCCTTTCCTCTCCAAGTTACTTAGGTCATGGTGTTGTATCACAGCAATAGAAACTCTGGCTAAGACAGTGAGTGAAGAAATGAGTTTAATGAGTGTCCTGATTGTCCTGTTCTCCTCTCCATCCAGGGCCACTGCCTACTGTGAAAAGAGAATTATACATCCCAGGATACTTGGTGATAATCCTCATCATATTGGCAACCACGGGAGGTGCCTACATGTGTAGAGTCCTGGTCTACGCCCTGCAACTATCCTGCTCCAGAAGGTGACCATTGTTCTACATCATAGTGTCAGGGCTTAGTCTCATGACCCAGGAGACATAAACAGATGGTGAAACTGTCCAGAACTGGACACCAGGGTTCTTATGAGGCAGACAGATAGATTCCCAAGACCAGAAGCCAGTGGAAGAGAGAGCTCATGATGAAGGAGTTAAAGACACGTGCTGGAAGTCAGCCAAAGGATGGATTAATCATGATCTCTGAAGAGTACAGCACTTCTCAGCTTCAGCACTGCCCATACTTAAGAGAGCTAGTTGTTCCAGATGGGGGGAGTAAGGCTGTCCTGGGCGTGGTAGTGTGGTAAGCACATGACCACGACATGCCAGTAGTAAAATCCACCACCACCCTGGGTTAGATAGCTAAAAGTATCCCCAGGTCAGGTTTGGGGACCCGAAACTGCCCTGGCATGAAATTCAGTATTAGAAGTAATAGTGGTGGAACTGGGGGAATGGCATAATGGTAAAATTCTTGATATTGTAGAATGGAGACTTAAATTAATATCCCCCAATACCCATGCAAAATCCAGACATGGCAGCGTGTGCCTGTAATCCCAAGGGCAGAGGAAGACAGGTGTATGGCCAACCACCAGTCTAGCTGAAATGGTAAGCTCTGAGTTAAGTGAGTGGGTGGGGGTGGGTGTGCTGGCATGCACCTTTTATCCCAGCACTTGGGAGGTAGTGGGCAGGTGGACCTTTGTGGTTTCTAGGCCATCCTTGTCTACATAGTGATCTCCAGGATAGCTAGGGGATACATAACGAGATGATGGTGTCAAAGTGGTGGTGGATGGTGGTGATGGTGATAACGGTGATGGTGGTGATGATGGTATCAGTCAGCTGTCTGTTACTGTAACAAAATACCTGAGTCAATTATAAAAATTAAGATAAATCTTGGATCACAGTTTCAGAGCTTTCAGTTCATAGTCAATTGCCCCCATTGCTAATGGACCTGTGCCAAAGCAATACATTCTGGCTTCTCACCTTGTAATGAGCAGAAAGCAAAGAGAAGAGAAGAGGCTGGGCTTCCAATCCTCCCTCCAGTGGTAACCCCTTCCAATAAGCTATCTCTACAGAAATAGATAATTAATAAACAGTCCCCTCAGTGGGTCACCCGCTCCAATTGTTTACGTTCTCAAAAGAAAGACAAACACACAGCCCTTATATTTTGCTGTGCCTTACACAGCACAATAGCTGGACCACTTCCTAACCTCCACGTGTTTGACCCAAAGGGCTGCTCGACCGGGCTGCGCTCTGGGCCGCAGCCCCTGGATCCTTCACATGGCAGCCATGCATCTCTGTCCTGCCATCTTCTCAGACATAGCATCTCTCCTCTCCTGCACACATTCCCCACATCGCAGCTCCCCTTCTTCCTACTTCCTCTCCCTCCCATGTCTGGGAATCCTGAAAATGCCACCTCTGTCTGCCCTGCCCAGCCATTGGCTGCCGGCATCTTTATTTACCAATCAGAACCAGCCGGGGGATGGGGGGCAGGGTCCCTCAGTGTCTTATGTGCAGACACTCAAGTAGGCAGTTCGGGGGACCAAAATTGACATAATACGAACAGCATTAGGCCAAAACCACTACATATCTTCTAGTCCTTATGTCTTAAGGGTTTCCCAACTTTCAATTCATTAGGGACTAAACCTTTAACCCGTAGTCTTATAGGGAACATTCTAGATCCAATATTCAGCAGGATCTATGGCGATAAAGATGGCTACTAACGATGCTGGTGATGATGGTGACATTGAATTGGTGATAACACTTGAAAGCTGACTGAGTATAAGCCAGTCTGTGGAACCAGCAGGCAGCATCCTCCATGATTTTTGCTACACTTTCTTGGTTTTGAGTGAGTCTGGGTTGAATGTTACACTGTGTGGAATAGCAAACAGGCCTGCCTCTAGGTTCCTGCCCTGGTTTCCTTCCATGATGTACTGTGATCTGGAATGGCTAACTGAAACAAACCCTCTCTGTTCCTACATGGATTTGGTCTTTTATCACAGCAAGAGAACTGAATGAAACTAGAACAGATGTGTTTTACTAATTATTTTTCCTGACATTAAAATCAATTAATATTAAAAAGTATGGGTGGAAACATTCTGAACTCTAAGCACCAAGGTGAAGCCCCAGGTTCATCTCTCCCGCTGGCACGTGTGTAGAGGGAGGAGTTGGGTCCCTTTATATATTTTTTGTCACATTAGGAGATCAGTGCTACTCAAAGTCGCCCCGGTGGTGGTAGCACCATGAGTTCCTCACTGCCACGCCAATGTTCTGGATTTTTCAAATGAAAATCACACATGTAACCTTCTGTTTTAATATGTCCTAAACAGCTCAAATGGTTGTGCCACTCCCAAATGTTCACGTTGTTAACGCCTCCCCTCCGATACTCCTAAGTTATTTACCACTTACTAAAATCTACATTCGGTCTATATTACCCTAGACCCAATGGGGGTTCCCCTGGGGCAGCTCTTTCCAAGCTCTTATATGATTGGTGTGCTCTCTCTTCTGCCTCTCTCAAGCCTGGATTTTATTCCTTTCTCGGCATGGCAACTCTTCTCCTTCCTCTATCTTGGTCCCCTTGTCTACAAATCCTAAATGTCTCCCTGCCCAGCCATTGGCTGCCAGCAACTTTATTTACCAATCAGAACCAACCAAGGGCAGGGACCCTCAGTGTCTTATGTATGGATTCTCATATAATTTTGGGTACCCAATTAACATAATACAAGCGTTAAACCAAATCTACAACAATTTCTTTCCCAGGACTTTAAGAACACAAGATGTGACTTCTTCCCTCATTTTGTCCCACAGGAGAAACTTGTCATAAGTGTCCACAGATGACCTAGAGGACAGCCCAGCCAGGGAAGGAGATGAAGGAGACAAGAGAGAATGAGTGCCCCCTGGGGACCAGCTGGACTGCACCAGCACCACATGTCTCTGGAACATTCTGGGGAGGGCACCATCCCAGGCTTAGTGAGCTGAAGAAATCTAGGCTACCGGATAAATTGGAAGACTCTCTGTGGGACCTGAAGGAGGGGTGACATCGCCTGGCCATCAGCAGCACCATCTGCCAAGCAGAGCTGGCCAAGCTGGGATTGGCAATGTGAGAGTTCTAGGTTCTAATTCTAGAGCCCCCTCTCCCTCCAGTGTTCCAAGCTCACATCCTTACTCTGAAACTAGGGGATCTTGACAAATTCTTTGAAGATGCTCAGATCACTATTGCCAATGACAGAGAAATGAAGCAACTTTAACTTCAGACAACTGGTGTCAGTTCCTTAAATAGGTTCCTCTCCCCCTCCCCAGGTCTAAGAATCACACTGGTAGAAAGGCTTCCCAGTGAGGAATGTGGTTGCCTTCTGATTAGAGCTGAATACAGGACCACAGAGGCACGGTCAAAAACAGAAAGAAGGGGTTGGGGATTTAGCTCAGTGGTAGAGCGCTTGCCTAGCAAGCTCAAGGCCCTGGGTTAGGTCCCCAGCTCGAAAAAAAAAAAAAAAAAAGAAAAGAAAAAAATCATTATTAAAAATAGAAAGAACAGATCAGGGGCTGGGGGAAGAGTGCATACTGCCATACTGCCCTTGCAAAGGTCCCATGTTGGGCAGCTCACAGTCAGCTACAGGAGGTCTGATGCTATCACCTGAACTCATCATGAGTTCACACACACACACACACACACACACACACACACACACACACACACACACACACACCATTTGAAAATATAGAAGAATATATAAGAAAGTCTGTTGCATATTCCTGTCATCCCAGGCTTTGGAAGCTGGAAGCAGGAAGCTTAGGAGTTCAAGGTCGTCTTAAGCCACCTAGCAAGTTCTAGGCTAGCCTGGGGTACTTGTGACCCTTTCTGTTTTCATCAGTGTTGTTCTATCCCTGTGAAGAGACACCATGACTACGGCCATTCTTATAAAGGAAAATATTTCGGGGATTGGTTTACAGGTTCAGAGGTTCAGTCCATTAGCATCATTGCAGGAAACATGGTGGTAGACAGGCAGATATGGTGCTAGAGAAAAGCTGAGAGTTCTATATCTGGAAGAGAGGGTGACACTGGGCCTGGCTTGAGCTGAAACCTCAAAGCCCTCCCTCAGTGACAAACTTCCTCCAACAAGGGCACACCTCCAATAATACCACTCCCCACGAAGCCCATTTTCATTCAAATCACCGCACTGTCTCAAAGAATAACCAAACCAAGAAGCATAGATAAGTCAACAGTGATAGATGTGATATGTATAGCACAAATGCAGGTTCAGTCCAATTTTCACATGCAAGTGAAAAATTGAAAAAATGTTAACTATTACCAGTGTTTCCTCTTTATGTTACGTTCTTCTTTATGCTTTGGTTCTAAGGTACTTTTCCCTCACAAAGTACATACACTGTTTTTAAAAACCAGGGAAAGGAAACCAAGGTAAGACACGTTTGGCAGCTCCCCAGCATCCACAGCGCCCCTGTCTGCACCTTTCTCTGAGCTGCGCTCAGTTGTGCTTCCCAAAAAGCAAAGCAGAGTGGAGCAGCGTCTCTGACAAATTGTCTGCCTATCATCTTTTCTCTGTCATCTATCTGTCCATCTGTCTTATATCCACCACTTACCTTGTATATTTTATCTATACTGTAAGTGTCTATCTTTCATTTCTATGTCTCTGTCTTCTATCATCTATCTATAATATCACCTACTAACCTTTTCCTGTCTGTCTGTCTGTCTATCTATCATCCATCTAGTTTGGTTTAAATGTACATTTTCTACAGAGGCCCATATATTTGGACACTTGGTACCCAGCTGGTCACATTACTTTCTAAAGCCGTGGAATCTTTCGGACATGTGACCCAATTTATAGAAGTACATTGTCTGGGGCGTGCTTAGAAGATGATAACTACATCTGGTTCTGGCTTGAGCCCACTGCTTCCTGATCCATCACGATGTGGGGCCTCCACTACATGTGCCCCCTTGAGCACCATGTTCCCTTCCTCACCATGATGGACTGAAACCATGAACAAGAATAAACCTTTCCATCCTTCATGTTTCTGTCCGCGTCCTATCAACAAAACCAAGAAAGGTAACCGATACATACAACGTTACACAGTAAAGGGATTGTTTGGGGGGAGAGAGAGGAGACTGGCAACTATCAGGATGCCGACAGGAGAAGGGGATGAGCATGGCCAAAATAGGTGATACACTTGAAAGAAAACACAGCAAGCTATCACTGTGTAAGCAATACATGCCCATTTTTAAGTAAAATCTAAAAAAAAAAAAAAAAAAAAAAAAAAAATCTTAGTACCGGAGAGATGGCTTAGTGGTTACGAGCACTGGTTACTCTTGCAGATGACTGGGTTCGGTTCCTAGCACCCATGTGGCCACTCACAACCCTCTGTAACTCCAATTCCAGAGTAGCTGATGACCTCCCCCAGCCTCTGCAGGCACGAGGCGTGCATGTGGTGCACGGATGCGCATGCAGGCCAGACATCCACACACATACAATTACAAAGTCAAAGGCTGGGTGGTGCTGGCGCACATCTTTAATCCCAGCACTTGGAAAGGAGAGGTAGGGGGATCTCTGTGAGTTCAAGAGCAGCTTGGTCTGCAGAGCAAGTTCAACACAGGAAACCCTGACTTGAAATAACAAGAGAGGGTGGTGGAAGGAGAGAGAGAGATGGAGGAAGGGAAGAGAAAGAAAAAAGTCAAGCTTATGATTTCCAGGGCACAATAGCAATTGGGTGGGCAGGGTAGCACAAGGGCGTGGGCAGTAGCAGAACGCCTGTGTCATGAAAAGAATGGCCCTGAAGTCCTACACATCGCATGTCAACCTAGGCGACCCTTTTGCTTCTGCAGAGCCAGCCTCCTGTGGCCGCCATGATCCTTCTGGCAATGTTCATGGCCACGTGGTCATTTGTGGAGCCTTATCTCTGAGTACTCTGTGGTAGAGCCCTGCTGCCCCCAGGAGTCCCTGGGCTTCATTTCATGAAAGCTGAGGGAGGCATAATGTATCTCTTCCTCTGTGGAGGAGGGGGCTGCCTCAACTGTGGAAGGCAGGGGCTCAGAGCTGTCATCTGCATGGGATTTAACCAGGGGACTCTGTAAAGAAAGGAAAGGAGAGAGTCAGCTAGAACAACAGCGGCCCCTGGAACCCCATATCTACTCACCCACAAACATTTTTAATTTTAAATTACGCGTCTGTGTAGGGGTGTATACACATATGCCGCAGTGCCTGCTGACGCCAGAAGGTGGCATCTGATTCCCTAGGGCTGAGGTTAAAGGAGGTTGTGACCCGCCCGATGTGGGTGCTGGGAACTGAACTCGGGTCTTCTGCTAGAGCAACACATTCTCTTAACCCCTGAGCCTTTCTCCAGCCTCCCATGTGCATTTTTTTGGTGGAAATCACCTTCATTCCTACTTTCTGAAAACATTTAATACTTAACAAGCGCCCCCTCTCCCTAGCTCCAGAGACAGCGTTTTCGTCTCTAGTTTATAGATAGGAAGCTGAGATGGAAATAAGCAACTCAGCTAGACTCCCTGGGGAAGCTGGTGCACAGCTGCCGTGCTAGACTCAAGGGGCAGAGGCAGAGGCAGGAGACTCACGACAGATCCAAGACAAGTGTGGTCTATGCATGAGGTCCAGGTCAGTCTGGGCTACTGTAACAAGCCATAAAGAGAAACCCAAATCAAAACCCCAGTCGAAAGAATAATCCAGTTCTTCTGACCCCCAACCCCTCTTTGTAGTAGGGACGCGTGTGGGAGAGTCTTAGGTAGTTGCTGGGTATCCTAAGGTGGAATGGGAATGAGAGACCATGGCCTCATTTATACTTGATCTGTGTGTGGTGTGTGTACACATGTGAATGCCAAGGCAAAAAGTCTGTGTCAGGTGTCTTCCTTTATAGTGTTCCACCTTATTTCCTAAGACAGGATCTCTCACTAACCCTGGAGCTCACCATTTTGGCCAGATCCCATTATCTCTGCCCCCCCCCTCCCGGCACTATGGTTGTAGGTCTGCACCACTGTGCCTGGTGATCCAATCTCAACTCCTCATGCTTGCAAGCACTTTACCCACAAAGCTCTCCTCGGCCCCAGCCTCGTGCACACCACTCATTAATTGAAGATGGTCCTAATAGTGTCTGTCTGAGCGCTCAGCATGGCGTGTCTGTAATCCCAGCACTTGGGAGGCTGTGAGAGGAGCACTCCTATGAGCTCGTGGCCAGTCTGGACTACATCGTGGTTACTGGCTCTGACAGGAATATACAGCAAGACACATCCCCAAACAAAACGAATGAGTCAACAGATGCCTCATTGTGATTTGTGATATGGACAGGACAGGATGGGTGACGGGTGCAGTGCCTTGATTCAGGCATGATGCCTGCCTTCCAGAAGCTTCTGGTACAGCAGAGCAAGGTAAATAACAGCCAGACAAAGAAATTTTATCTGGTGGGAAGAAGAATGCTCCTTTAAGAAACTCCTAACCCAAACACCTAGAACTTGTAAATGTGTAAGCAGGAGGGGCCTCACAGGTGGTACTGAGCTAGAAACCAGATCGGATAGAAACTACACGAACATGCACTCAAACACACATACACTTGGCTGAAGGAAGAAACGAGAGTGCTTTTAACTCATGTAACCCTAGGGGTAGCCAAGTTGAACCCTGCCTACATTTAATGTTTTGGATTTTATTTTCATGTATGTGTTTATGTGTGTATCTGTGTGTGGGGGGATGTGAACAGGTGAGGGTAGTACCCATGGAAGCCAAAACATGGCGTTGGAGCTTGAGTAACAGGCAGATGTGAGCTTGAGTAACAGGCACATGTGAGCTGCCTGATGTGGGTGCTGAAACTGAACTCGAGTCTCCTACAGGAGCACTTTTAGCCTGTGAGCCACCCCTGCAGCTTTCTTGTCTATCTTTACATGTACCCAGGGCACGAACAGTAGCCTACAGGAGGGCCCAATCCTTGAACACAATGTCTATGTTATAGTAAAGTATTGAATAGCCACATTAAAACGAAGAAGAAAAAGAAAAAAGGAGAGGAGAGGAGAGGGGAGGAGAGGAGAGGAGAGGAGAGGAGAGGAGCGGGGGGGAGAGGAGGGGAGGAGAGGAGGGGGGAGGGGAGGAGAGGAGCGGAGAGGAGAGGAGAGGAGAAGAGAGGAGCCATAGGCCATGCACCTCATGGCCTCGGAGCCACAGAGTAGAGGCTGTGGCCCATGGCTACTGCCCAGAATCACAGGAGAGTACTGATTCACATCCTACTGGTTCCAGTAAATAATCAAAACTCAAACTGTCCAAGTATGGCTTCCACGGAATGGGTATTGCTTTTGTGTGATGTTAAAGCTAAAAACTCCTAAGCTGGGCTCACAAGATGGCTCAGGGGTAAAGGTGCTTGCTGCCAAGCCTAAGGATCTGAGTTCAATCCCTGACACCCGCATGGTGGAAGAAGAGAACCAGAGAACCGACTCCTGAATGTTGTCTTATGATTGCACACACACACACACACACACACACACACACACACACACACACACACACACACACACACACACACCACAAAATAAAAACAAAACGAATGAATGTAAAAGCATAATACAACTTTAAAAAGAAAACTCGCAAATCTAAAAATGCATAACTGGAAACATTATTGTGTTCCTGGAGTGTTTCTACCCGAACCCTCAACCCTTGTCAAACAGTCAGTAAAGCAATACAGTCAGAGTTGGAGAGATGGCTCAGAAGTTAAGGTAACATACTGTTCTGCCACAGGACCAGGGCTCAATTCCCAATGCCCACATTCCCTATAGCTTCAGGGGATCCAGCTCCCTCTTTTGTCCTCCATGGGTACTGCACTCAAGTGTGTGAATTCACTTAAGTAATGTAATTAAACAATGTGTGCTCCTCCTCTTCTGCCCCATACTGTTTCCTGCGGTCTCTTCACCCTCAGTGACTGGCACCTCTCTCCTCCTATCTGCCCAAGGTAAACCTCTGAGCCAGCTTCCAGCCTCTTCCCCTCATCATCCTTCATCCCCTGTCTCTCAAGCCCCACCCTCAGCCCATATGTCTTCTCTTCACCTTGGCTTCATGAGCGATCTATCAGCCAGTTCAGATTTCCACCCCATCATCTCGAGAATCCTTCCTAACGCCTCTGCCTCTGTCCTCCCCTTGCTAAAGTGTTTCCTGCCTGTTGCATCCAGAGGCATCCACAGAGGTACGGTAAGACGTTTTTTCCTATGGAAGTTACAGTTAGCTTGTTCCTCATACTGGTCTGTTTGCTCAGAAATGATTTACACACTCAACTTCTTCAAAATCACTTCCTGTGCTGGCCCATGCCTCCCCTGTCTCTTCACACAGCCCTCATGGCTGCTCTTCCACTCCCCGACTGCTGCCCCCCCCTTCCTGAGAGGACTACTAAACCTAGAGCATGGATTAGATAGATAGATAGATAGATAGATAGATAGATAGATAGATAGATAGATAGATAGATAGACAGACAGACAAACTAACTACGCAGCCTATTTTGCAGGTACTTCCTAGTTTCGATACATTTCCCCACAAAAATGTCTCTATCTTTTATTTGTCATTATTGTTTGTTAGAGTGGTTTGATAACCACCTCTCTCTAAAATAAAACATAACAGAGTCCAAGGTTTTCTACGGTTCCTCAGAGATGGGTCCCTGGCGCCTGGTCTTTGTTAGCACTTAATATTTCACAAATGGCTGAGAGGATGGGACCCAGAGCACTGGCTCAGTGGTAAAGTGCTTGCTGTGTAAGCATGAGGGCCAGTGTTCGGATCCCCAGAAATGATGTGAATGACAGCTGTATGTGGTGGCCCACCCATAATTCTGCTTTAGAAGGCAGAGGTAGGGGATCCCTACAGCAAGCTGGCTAGTGAGAATAGCCGTATCAGTGATCTCCGGGCTTGATTAAGTGGCCTTGCCTCAGTGAACAAGGTGGAAGGGCCAATGAGGATGATTCTGATCATCAATCTCAAGCCTCCTCTTACATGGGCATCTTCGTGCATGCACACTCCCACACACACACACACACACACACACACACACACACACACACACACACACTGCCTTGGCAGGAGCCAAAAGGCAGAGAGGGTCCTGCCGCTTGGTGTACTAAAGAGGAAGATGACATAAGAACCTGTGAACTTGAGATGAAGAAAAGGAGAAAAATAATGAATCCTTCTCCCCGCCAAGCCATAGAGCAAGCAGTGTGGACACTATCTACAGTCATTGAGCTGGGAAATGGACTAGAGAGGTCCTTTTGCAGGACACCCAACTTGGTAGGGTGTCCAGGTGTCTACCTTAATTACTCCAGGTAGAGGGAGGAACAGACATCTATCTCCATCCATCCATCCATCATCTATCTCCATCTCCATCTCCATCTCCATCTATCTATCTATCTATCTATCTATCTATATCTATCTATCTATCTATCTATGTATCTACCCACCCACCCACCCAGGTTCCATCTCAGGGAAAGGACCCTGGGCTTGAGCAGGCACACGGGTCACTCACCTGAGACACTGAGACCTTGAGGGCATTTGGATGCGGGGCTACCACAGCTGTCCTGGCTGGTTTCCTCCTGCAGGATCTTACTCTGGGTGTGAGGACACCAAGGAGTCTCTCAGTATGGGCAGGTAGGGGGTGCAGACTCCCCCCACCCTCTGTTTGCACTTAAGTCTGTGGAGGGTAGTCAAGGTGGCCAGTGCCCCTGTCACAGAGGCTCTTGTGTTGAAAGGTGACTCCCACCATCTGGGACAGGGGAGCCTGAGGGTTGCAACACCTTCTCCGGAATTCTACACATTCACCATATGCCTAGAGCACAGCTTCCCTTGACTTCAGGCTCCCTACCCTCCTAGGTCTCTCCCCCAGGACTCAGGGTCAGGTACCAGGCTTGTCCCTCACCACCCAGGGTTCTCCTTCTCCACCAAGGCTGGGCTGATACTCACGCCAGGAGAATGATGCAGAAAGACAGGAAGAGGAGGGCTGTGACACCTGAACCCATAAGGGTCCCCATCATCATTTCAGATAAAGTTGCACTTCCTGCAGATAGAGAATGCTAAGAAACCTCTCCTCCTTCCCTAGCCCCACACAGGGAGCAGAACTTTCCCCTTTTCTCAGCCCTAGCTCAGATATCAGAACAGGGACCTGAGTGGAAGGGACAAGTGGGAGCACAAGAGAAGGCAGAGGGGTCACTAAAAAGCTGGGCAGCCGTTGACTTTGCTTTAGTTTCGTATCCTTTTCAACATAAAATTACTTTGCATTTTAAAACTGGGTCATCAGATGTACCTCAGCATGTATTAGGGCCTGGGTTCCAACCCCGGATTCACAACAGGCAAAGGAACACTCTGCCCCAGCCAGATGTAGTAAAGGATGCTTGCTTTCCCAGCTACCTCTGAAGCAACATGGGGAGGCTCTCAAAGTCAAGGGGTTTTCTGGGCTATAAACTGAGTTCAGTGTCTGCCTGGCAAACTTGGTGAGAGTCTGTCTCACAGTTGAAATAAAAACAAGAGCCGGGGATATAGGTCAACTGTTAAATGCCTGCCTCGAGTCCCCAAGTGACACGGATGGGACACGGGCCACCACACACGGCTGACTACTGACTTGTTTTCACGTTTGTTTTTATACTGTTTTGCTTTGGTTCGGTTTTCTCTCGGATTTCATGTCCTTTCCTCCTGGCCTGCGGAAGTAAGGACCTTGGACTCAAAGCTCAGCCATCTACGTCCCAGCCCCTCTCCTCAGTTCAGGATTTGCTGCTTCTTGACCCACCCATACCCTCCTCACAGCGGGAGTAAGAGAGTGAGGCTCTGGACAGCCAGAACATTATAGGCCTCACAGCTCCGTAAGACTTGGAGCTAAGGTCCACCCTCACCCCACCACCCCACCCTTCAGCCCCCCTCCCCCCCTGAAGCTAAGAGGACTAATAGGAACACTGCCAGGATGATTAGGTGTTAACCTCCCTCTGCCTGCCTGCCTCTGGCCCACAAGCCACTCACTCTGTGGAGACAGGTTCAGGGAAATGTATTGGGAGCCTAGGGCGTGCTGAGCTTGGCAGGTATACACTCCTTCGTGCTTAAGATGCATTGGAAACAGCTCCAGGAGTCCGGGTTTAGACAACTTTGGTGGACACAGAGTCAGGTTACCCCAGGACCAGCTTAGGTTTGCCGGGGGATAGCTGTCGGCGCTACAGATGAGACGGAGTGACTGGCCCTCAGAGATAGGAAGAGATGAGCCGTTCCTCAGGATTGTGGATACTGTAGAGAAAGAAACAGAGTCAGTGAGACGTGATTAAGAAAAGGTACATTAGAATCCAGAGAGGGCACTGGCACACTGATAAGGAGCAAAGGATAGGAAAACATGGGCTTTCGCTTATCACCACAGCAAGAACCCAAACGTCCCATTTCAGTGTGAACTACTTGACTATAAGATTCAGAATTAGAGAGAACATGAGATCTAGGTATACACTTGGAGTTGATGAGAGAGAGTCAGTCAGAGATGGGGGGACAGAAGGCGAGAGAGGAGAGAGAAGGGAAGGTTGAGGATTGAAGGCAGTGTCTCGTAT
Organism: Rattus rattus; assembly: GCF_011064425.1. Lineage (NCBI taxonomy): Eukaryota > Metazoa > Chordata > Mammalia > Rodentia > Muridae > Rattus > Rattus rattus. The sequence continues at coordinate 155,741,189 of NC_046155.1, read as the reverse complement.
AGCTCAGACTGGCTTCAAACTCACAAATAGCAAGAATGACCTTAAACTTCTAGTTCTCCTGCCTCCACCTCCCAAGTGCAGGTATGAACTACTGGGCCCAGCTTATGTGGTCCTGGGGATGGAACCCAGGGCTTTGAGCCTGCTGGGCAAGTAGTCTATCAGTTGGGCCACAGGGGTTTATCACCCAAAGACACACACTGTTGTCACTAGTCACTGCTGGCGGCACAGGGAACTCCATGGTTTTGTTGCTCATTGGTACAAGAAACCCAGAGAATTAGATCCATCAGTTCTGGGTACTGTGGTCATGGAGACCAAAGCTAATCTCGGCTACTGACATCTGGTTCCTTCCAGAACCGTAGGTGGACAAGCCTGGGTTCACAGCCTGTGTGGACAAAACACTGGTCACTTATGACTGGACACTGAGCTTCTGAAAATAAAGCACTATATGTGTACTGAGTGCCTAACTGTAGCTGTGCCTCTTTACATAAGAACTCAGAGCACAGCTATGGGGGGTTGGGGAGGATGCAGGCAGATCCTGGATGGTGTGGCTCTGTTTTGTGCGTGTCACCCTGTACCTACGGTGGTTGTGGGGCATTGCAGATCTGTGAGAGTGAGAGGTTAATGCTGACCGGTGCAAACTCCTAGGAGTTTTGGGAGAGTTGATCCAGTGGTTCTCCAATAAGGAGCCTCTGTCTCCAGGATGAGTCCAGTGTGAGGATGAATAAAGTGGTCAGAGCTGAAGAAATACTATATCTCCCATCCATGATGGCACCTACCTGAGTCAGCTCCTTGATAGACGGTCACAGTCAGATTCTTTGGAGCATCTAAGAGAGAATGACACAGGGAACTCATCAACTACTCTCTGTCTCCAGCAGTAGCCTAGGTGGTTGTGGCAGGGAGCCATCATCCTGACAAAGCCCCCTTATCAGGATTTTAGGACCCTAGTGTCCCCACCCTGGGGACAACTTTGTGTTAGAAAAACAGGCATCCCAGCCCAGCCTCACATGACACGTTGAGACGAATGGTCATTCTTGTGGTCACATCAGTTCCAGGAAGGGTCACCTGACAAGTGAGGTTGGTGCCATGGTCCTGGGGCTGGGGGATGATTGTTAGCACTGAGGAACCAGTGGTGTTAGTGCTCAAGGGTGACACAGAGGTACCAATCCAGGAGAAGACAGGGGGTTCCCTCTTCTCACAGTCCCAAGGCACAGAGCAGGTCAGGTTGCTGGGATGACCAGCTTCAAGTGTCTCCGGGAGAACACGGAGGGTGTTAGTGAGCGCTAGAGAGGAGAGGGGAGAAATGGATCATCAGGAGGGTGAGGTACAGCTTCAGAGGAAGCCCTGGCTCTGATCTGCTCCTCCCCTGAGCCCTGGTGCTCAGACCTAGCTGCTGTCAGGACAGAATCCTATCCCAGCCCTGCCCTGAGGCACGCATGACTCAACCGCCACCCCCCTCCCCATGGCGTCTTTGCAAACTATGTCTGACCTGTCACATCCAGAGTCATCATGTTCCAAAGATAATTATACTTTGTTTTTCCTCTCTCCAGGCGAAAGAAGTATGTCCCTGCATCCTTCTTTTCGACCTCTCTGATGTTCAGGGAGCAGTCGTTCTTTTGCTGGTCTCCAGGCAGGAAGAATCGATGCTGGGTCCTTTTCTGTGCTGGCCTTTTTGGGTTATTTGTGGCCACAGGGGCATCAATGTCTGTGTTGGCTTTTTTCCGGAACCAGTATCCATAAACTGGGGATGAGTCAGTCTGCCAGACCTTGGGATAGGAGAAGTTGCAGGGCACAAGGACACACAGGCCCTCCTGTACCACCACCTTTCTTTCCACATTCAGGGTGAAGCCCTTCGAGGCATCGGCTACACCCTCCACTCCCTTTATCCCCCAGAGTAGCAGCAGCAACAGCAGCATGTCCAGCTGAAAATGTCTCTCCAGGCTCTGCTTTGAGGAACTAAGAGATGCAAGGCTTGGAGGAAGCCCCAGCGGAAGCAGCGGTGAGGGCCAGGATAGTGGCTGCCCCAGGAGGAGGAGCTTCAGACCCAGGCACTGTGAGGACCTTTGGTCCTTGAATATCAACCACCTACCACCCAGATCCTGAGACCAAAGACGGACTCTCCCACACTCACCAGTTCAGGGCCTGACCCCCTCTTCACTTTCTCTGTACTAACCTTAGCCTTTGAGTGACATTTTTTGTTGACCAGTGAAAATGCATTCCTCCATCCAGAAGCCCCAGAGCTTCCCCTGAGGCTGATGATATTGGCGGGGTTGGGGTGGGAGTAGGGCATAGGGAAGAAGAGGGACTGGAAGGGACAGGCTGGGAAGCATCCCTCCTTCCTTTAGCAGCTTGTCCTGGGCGCATGCTCTCTGCACAGTAACTTGTGTCTTGTTCCCAAAGCTCCACCGTCTACCGAGGAGATGGATCTCAGGCCCCTGGGACGTCTCACAGCCAGAGGCTCAGTAAAGGTAGCACAGATTGAATTGCTAGTTGCTAGAGAGGGGTGTGAAAAGTCATAATTGTATTGCGCAGTGTGTAAAGATGGACCTCGTATTGTTCAAATGCTGGTTGCAAAACATTGCTGCCCAAATTATTCCCTGATTGGTCAATAAAGAAGCAGATCAGCCAATGACTGAGCAGTGGAGAAAATAGGCCTGGACTTCCTCCCAGTCAGGGATAGGGAGACAGAGAGAGGAAGTGGGGATTCACTATGGGGAGGGTCCAGAGGAAAGATCTGGAGCCCAGAGAGCCAGACCAGAACTAAAATGCAAGTATCACTGGGATTTTTGACTAGGACATAGCCAGATTAATTTAGAGGATTAAAACGGAGTAATACTGCTCACTTTTTCTGCCCTTAAAGCTTGTTAAATCAATATTACAGTCCAGTCTCAATTATTTAGGAGCTAGCGGGATTAAAAGTAAAACTGCAACAAACACTTTATATATTGCCACTAACAGGTGGAAACTAACATTCTTCCTATTAAAACCCATCAAGGGAACCGAACACATACCTAGCTTGGTAAGTGTTCGTTTCACACGCACGGAGCTCTAGTATCCATTTTCTGCACCACATAAATTGTGTGTGGTAGTAAGTGTCTGCAAACTCAGCACTTAAGAATAGGAGACAAGAGGGTCGGAAGCCCAATGTCAATTTTGGCTGGCTACCGTAGTGAGTCTCAGTCCAGCCTTGCCTTGGCAACAGTAGACCCAGGCTCAAAACATACGAACCAACCAACCAAACAAACAAACAAACAAAAACAAAAAAGCCAACAACAACAACAACAACAACAACAACAACAAAAACCACAGCACAAGCCAAGATACAGCAAGGTTACAGAGGGGAGTCTCACTCACGGTAGATCAGGCAATATGGAGGCTAAAATGTTGTACTGAGACTTGGTAGAGAGAAGATGGTCAAATGGAAATCCAGTGTAGCTGATGAAGCAAGAGAGGAGATATTTTAAGGAGATGCTTGTGCCTTCTATTTACTATCTTATATTTTGGGACAAAGGTCCCCAAAGAATTAAAATTTCCACAGGAATACCATGCTGGGGTAAGGGAAATGCTAAAGTCTAGATCATACCCACAGGTTGAACTCACCACCCAGGAAGAATCCAAACAGTTTTGACAAAACTCACGGGAACACCTTGTGGGCCAAACAAGGATGTGTCAAAGATGCATGGTATCATACCTTGGCAAGGACTCTTATTCGTACATACCTCTTGCTCTGTAATTAAACCTAAACTTCTTATCAGGACCCTGAATATAGGCTTGAGGGTCACTGAAACTTCTTATTTGTTTCTGTTCCTGTATATCCAAATTACATCAATTCTCTTCTCTTTTTCTTATGTCTTTAGTTGGTGTATGGGAAGGTCAAACTCTTAATTTGTTTCTGTTCCCAGCGTATCCAAATTACATCAAACCTCTTCTCTTTTTCTTATTCTTTAGTTGGTGTATGGAAGGTCAGTGTGACCACGCCTGTCTATTACGGCTACTAGTGCTCAAGCATTAACCTAGAAAACTACAACAACAGAGATTTTTAAAAGAGGTAAAACCCCCTTCCTTGTGCAAGGATAGGTTTCTCGCTGGAGTTGGAATTCAGGGTCACCCACATTAGGCAGATGCTCTAATCCTGAGCTATGTCCCCAGCCCCTCACTGGGGGATTCTAGGCAGGGGCTCTAATCCTGAGCCACACTGTCAGCCCCTCATTGGGAGACTCTAGGAAGGGGTTCTCCTACTGAGTCATGCCCCTTGCCTCTCCCTGTTATTCAGTCAGGCTCTCTACTGTTGAGTCAAGGCCACAGCTCACCAATACATATTTCTTCCTCGCTGTTGTCTCTTACTCTTGCCTAACTCCAGAGGACCACTTGTCTATTCAGGGTCCTCCCCAAGGGATGAGCAGAAGGCATAAAGTGAGAAACTCCAGCCTTGCATTGTCTCCCCTCAGGAATGGTCAGTGGTGGGAGCGAGGAGGAAGTGGAGATAATCCTGAGAAGTCAAGTCTCTTTTGATTTATGAAACATTTGGGATAGGGAGAAATATATAACCCATCAGAAAAGTGACCCAGAGATATACCACAAGAGAAATGCCTCCAAGAAACTTCCCATTGTAAGCCCTCTAGGGTCATCCACCTTATTTTTACATTTGACCTTCCTTATTTTTACATTTGTTCCTTGTGAGGTCTCGTCTTGGTTGTTAACAAAACCACATCTGGAATTAGTCAAAACCCAAGTGACTGGGCACACATGCCCTTAGTTAAATAACCTGAAGTGGGAAGACCCACTTTTAATCTGAATCGTCTAAGGTGAGAAAATACACGTTTAATACAGAGCTTTCAATATGGGAAGAGCTGTCTTTAACCTGTGACACACCTTCTCCTGCATTAGAACCCACGTCTTTGATATTCCAGCGTATACTAAGGACCAGCCGAGACATTGAGCCTCAATGACTGAATTCTTGTCCCTTCTATTGATAGTCATTCATTGCTGAAATAGCTGAACCACAATCTGTATATCATTCTAATATATCCCATATGTGCATGATATATATACATATATATGTATGATATATATCATATTCATTCTATAAATATCCTGTTCCTTGAGAGAACCCTGATTAATACATATGGGCTTAAGCATGTCTGCCCACCACCCTCAGCTAACAATCTGTCTCTCTCTTTCTCTCTCTCTAGCACCACTTTCTGAATTTTCAACTGATAGCCAACCTTTACTTCATCTTTGCCCATAGACTTTTTCTCCTAGTTACCAAAAATTGCAGCAATTCAGTGGTCAGAAGGGCGGGGCCATTGTCCGTCTGGTTCCCTCTTGTCCCCAGTTTGTAAAGAAAGGAGAGGAAGAAAAGACTGTGAGAATCTGCATCTAAGAGAGGAACTTAGGGCACATAGCCTGTAAGAATTGAGATTTATAGTGTCACTTCCTCATTTTCAGAAGACATTGGGTTCCAGTGGAAGTGCTAAGGTCCCTACAAAACACAAATGTTTAGATCCTTATCCCTAGGGACAAGGGGTGATAACAGGTGGGTCCTTGTGGGTGGAGGGAATGTGTGTGTGGTGGGGGGGGCAGGTGCACTTACCTGTGCGCTTGTATGCACGCATAAATTCCCAAATTCTACGTTGGATATAGTTCTCTGTCACTCTTCATCTCACTTTTTGAGCAGGTTCTATGATGATCAATTTGACAAAATCTAAGATCACTTGGGAGATGGGCCTCTCCTCCTGCCTGTGGGGGCTTCTGTTGATTCGATGAATTGAGGTGGGAAGATACCCACTCTGTGGGTGGAACCATTCCCTGGGTTGGGATCCTGGATTGTATGTAAAGGAGAAAGAAAAGGAGCTGAGCACTGCCATACATTGCTCTCCACTTCCTGATTGTGGATGCTTTGGGTATCTACTGCCCTGACTTCTCTACCACAGTAGACTGCATCTTGAACTTAGATAATAAATAAATATTTCTCCTATAAGTTGCTTTTGTTGGGGTATCAACAAGAACAAACAAACAAGCACCTAAGACAGCCTCTCCCCTGGGCTAGCCAGTGAGCCCTTGGCCTCTCTTGTTTCTTCCTCCACATTCCAACACTGTCCTTACAGCTTGCACCCTGCTCTTGGATTTTATGTGGAGCTGGGCATCTGAACTCAGATATCCATGCTTGTGTAGCAAGCACTTCACTGAGCTATCTCTTTAGTCCCACGGAGGTGAGTAGTTTAGTGTTTTAGTCATGGTTACTCTGGCTGTGATGAAACACCAAATCCAAAAAGCAACTTTGGGTGGAAAGGATTTATTTCGCTCCTATAACACTTACACTTCATCATCAAAATCAGGAAGGGCAGGAACTCAGGCAGGGCAAGAACTTGGAGGCAGACAAAGTTCCAAAAGCCATAGCTGCTTACTGGCTTGCTCTCTCACGGATTGCTCAGCCTGCTATCCTAGAGTACCACCAGTCCTGGGCTGGTACTATCCACAATGGTCTGGACTGTCATTAGTTAAAATGCCTTACAGGTTTGCCAATAGCCCTATTTTATAGGATTATTTTATTCATTGAAACTCCCTCCTCTGGTGACTCTAGCTTGTGTCAAGTTGACATAAAACTAGCCAGCACATTTAGGTAGGGATTAGGTGACAGGGATGGACCCTCATAAATTGGACTAATGCTATTTATACCAGAGACCCAAGGGAGCTTTCTTGTTTGTTCTACCACAAGACAAAGTATTATTTCCAAGAACATACACCTTCACCTGACGTTGAATCTGCCAGTGCACCGATAACCTCCTGTTCTATAAGGAGGAACTCAAATATCTGTAAGCTTCACAGTTTGTGGTACCTTGCCATAGAAATTTTGCTAGTGTGGGCAGGGAACTGTCTAACTGCATGCATCTCCATCTCATGCGCCATTGGTCAGCTATTGTCTACTGGGATCAAACTAATGCATATGAATTATGCATTATGTCCTGCGGTACTCTGGATGGAACTTCATTCATTCACTCCATTCATTATTCATTCATTCACCTGGTAGAACACATTCATGATGTGCCTCCAGTGTCTCCAGAAAAGGCAGGTAGGACAGATCTAGTGGTCAGCTGTAGCCTGTCTTTGGCTATTTTGTGGGTTCTCCTTCCTTCCATCCTCCTACATTCTTTTCCCTCTACACTTTAACCCCTCTCTTAGTTAGGATTTCCATTGCTGGGAAGAGACACCATGACCAAGGCAACACTTTAAGGACAACATTTAACTGGGGCTGGCTTACAGGTTCAGAGGTTCAGTCCATTATCATCAAAGTGGGAGCATGGCAGCATCCAGGCAGGCACGGTGCTGGAGAAAGGGCTGAGAGTTCTACATCTTGTTCCAGAGGGAACCAGGGGAAGACTGGCAAAGCCTACCCCGACAGTGTCATACTTCCTCCAACAAGGACGTACCTCCTAATAGTATCACTCCCTGTGGGCCAACCATTCAAACACAAGAGTATACGGGGGCCAAACCTATTGAAACCACTACAGCTCCCTAACAATAGATAGGAGAGGAAAAGGACAGAGGGGAAAGGGAGAGACATTATCATTAAACTAATTCCTGCTCATTGGAAGAGTCAAGTTCCTTGGGGCAAGTTTGGTCTTCACCATCAGGATATCTAAATTCTTGCTTCTTCTTAACAACTATTTAAAAAACCCTGACCAACCACAACCAACCACCATCCCAGCAACAACAACCCCCCACCTATCTGGGCTCTAGCATTTATAGACCCTCTGAAAAGTCCCCAGAGTTTCAAATGTCACACAATTGCCGAAACTATTTGCAGCTGGCAAAATTACACCCCTACTAGAGCATGAGGAAAATCATAGTCTCCTGCTGTGGGCCGTCTGAAACAGCCTCATATCCCTACACCTGAGATCATACTAAATACATTTTCCCATAGTATTTCTGTGTTTTTCAAAGAAAGCAAAATTCTCACTCCAGGCAGCAACATCTCAGTGGGTGATAGATATGCCCATAAGAGCTGAAGATGCCCCCCACCTCTCTCTGTCCAGGACAAATGGTTCTGGAGAACCATAAACAAGAGGAGGAGATGCTATCCATGGTGTCAATGGCGACTGAGCCATTGCTGCCCCCACAGAAGAGCCTGGTCACTCAGACCAGAGGCCCAGGCCTGTCGTCAAGGGCCTAACATGGACATACTGAGGAGAGCCCATATCCACTGGGAAGGAGACACCCAGGAGAGGTACAGACTTGATTTATTTTCCTGATCCTTGTGTCCATCCTCAGGGATAGGAAGTGAAGGCACCAAGTTGCTCTCTACGTGTGTGTCTCATTGGTCCTCTCCTCATCCCAGAGCGGTGTGATTCCATCCCACAACGGGCCACTCAAGGCATCAGATGCTTAGGTAAGTGAGCAGCTGGAGGAAATAGTGTCCACACAGCAAGCATTTCCTATACATTCCACTCAGTAGAAGGGACACTAATCATCGTCATCATCATCGTCATTGTCATCCACATATCATTATCATCTCTGACTCTTCTAAAGTGTTAAGGCCTAGGTAACTGTTAAACCTTTCTAGGCTACTATTTTGTGCGGTTACTAATGTCACAAGGAAACCTTCTTAAATGCTGTAATTACTGTTACTAGGAAACTTTCTCATGCCTGAGCTGACTGCCTTTCTGATATATTCTATGCTTTGGTGTTCTTCAGTCACAAGAGAAGTCCATTAGAACTGCTTTGTATAGTTGGCTACAAGAAGTTTGGAACCAACCTAGCAGGCAGCACTTCTGCACCTATGGATGAGCTGTTATGACTTTGGCATTTTAGAAGCTGCCCCGGGGATAGACCGCACCATAAGAGAGACACCTGCACCAATATAAGAAGCTTCTGCTTTCAGTAGGGGTCGAGTAAAGTTTACGTTCCCAAGACCTCCCTGGGAACTGACACCCTACTTGGCAGAAAGAGACATGTACCTGGGTAACTGACATCCAGGTTGGCAAGTTAAGACATGAAGGTTAGGCAGGGCGAGTCCCCTACCACGGTTGAGTACCCCGACCAACGGGAGCAGGAAAAGTGTACAAGCAAGATGTGTTCCTAAGGAAGTCCCCATCCCTACATCCTGATTGGTGAAATAACTTGGCACAGATGTTTGTGGATTTTGGCTTAAAAACCCTGTAGGATCTTAACTCAATGTCACAGCCACCTCCCAAGTCTGATCTGTGACCTTGATCAATCAGTCTTGGGGTGTGGCATTCAATAAACTATCCCTGTTTGACTGAGATCGGTGTCTGGGTGTTTGGTGCGGTGTTTCCCAGATTCCAACCTAAAATATGAATTGAGTGTGTGTATATGAATGTATGTATACGGAATGAATGTATGCATGTGGAGGGCACATCTATGTGGAGAGATTCACCTGTGTTTGCTTGCATTTGGAGGTCAGAGGGCAATCTCGCCGATTTGGGTCTTCTCAGGTAGGCTATGTTGTACAGACATACGCTTTGAAAGTAGGCTAGTTGGCTAGCCAATAAACCTCAGGGGTCTCTTTGTCTCTCTGTCCATGAGTTTGGAATTATAAGTGCATGCTATGTGCCCGGGTTTTTGAAATGTGTGTTCTGTAGACCAGGATTAGGTTTTTATGCTCACATAGTAGGCACTTTACTGAATGAGCCTTCTCCCTAGTCTGCCTATAGCTGCGTAGACGAATTGAAAGTAGAGAAGGGGAGGTTCTGAGGCCCCAATAGCTCAACCTCCACCCCTAGATTCATAGATTCATGGGACTTCTAGAAGCCTGAGAAAGAGTGCTCTGTGTGGGTGAGTGCTTGAGGTTAACCATCCAGCCCCAGCAAAGGTTTCCATCTCACGTGTAACTTCCTGAAAGAGCTCCTGAGCAGAACTGGAGCTGCAGCGAGGCAAGCGCAGCCTTGCTGATTCAAATCACTTAGGACACGGATGAGTTTTGATGCTCAACAAAGGATGGGCAGAGCCGCAGCCCGCAGGGATGGTGACGAATACAGAAAGGTAAGACTACAGTTTACTTTTCCAAGTCGTGTCTCCAAACACCGTCCTGAACAGACGGCATTGTACACTGTCTTTACTCTTGACTAAGTGAAGGCCCCACATAATGCAGGCAGACCTGGAACTCACTGTGTAGCCACAGAGGACCTTGAGCTCCAGATCCTCCTGCTTAGACACCCCCACGTGCTCAGATTACAGGTGCGTACCACCTCGTGTAGAGTAGGCAGTGCTGGGAATTAAATCATAGCCAACCCATTGCAGGTTATTTGATTATGGCTCATAGAAAACCTAATTTATAGCAAAATATGCATGCTTATAAAGACATTGCGATTCTTGGGGTGGGGGGGGGTTGGGTGTGTCCTGAAGAGATACAGTTTGGGTGTGCCCTAAAAGTCTCCACAGATAAGATGTCCAAGAACCGCAAGTTCCTGCCTACTTTAAGGCAAGCTGCTTGGGAGAGGCCTTGTGGTCTTTGCTCTATGACCCAAGGCAAAGTCAGTTGGATGACCTGGAGCTGCCTCACCACAAAGGTGAAATGGTCCAGCCTCTAGTGGCTTGGATTGGAAAACGCCCCCCCCCCCATGAAGGTGACATGGTTCAGCCTGCCAACGGGTGTAGGGAAGGAGTTAGAGACTTTATAGCAATCAGACCTAATCAGACCTTTGAGAGCTGGCTAGCTGCTCTGTTTGGGAACTCTCCTTGCGGCTCTGTTTTGGCTTGAAAGAGCTTCATGGAAGAAACTCTGGGAAAGAGATAGGGATTTCTCTCTCTGGGCTTGCAGGAACAACCGAGAAGCAGCTGGCAGGACACAGATAAAACAGAATTCTAGGGCTGGAGAGATGGCTCAGTGGTTAAGAGCAATGACTGCTCTTCTAGGGGTCCTGAGTTCAATTCCCAGCAACCACATGGTGGCTCACAACTATCTGTAATGGGGACCCGATGCCCTTTTCCGGTGTGTCTGAAGACAGCTACGGTGTACTCAGATAAATAAAATAAGTCTTAAAAAAAAAAGGGAAGTGATTAAAAAACAGAATTCTAGGAAACAGAGCTAAGGAGCCCTCATGGGCTTGGAGGAGCTCGAGAGAAAGGTAGACTCATTCGGTAGAATGAGGCAGACAGAGATTTCTAAAGAGCTGGCAGTTTGGTTGTAGAATCAGGCTTGTAAATAGACATTTTGTATATAAGGGAAGAAAATAAAGTTATCTCACCAAGCTCGCACGTTTCCATCTCAGCTCTCACCCCATGTGTCACTACTGGGTATAAAAGACCATTTTTAAAAGGTTAAGTACAACACTAAGAACTCTTTCAATTGAGGTTTGTCTCCCGCTCTGACGTATGCTATTTTCTTGAGAGGTAATAGTGCCCCAGGAAGTGCAGTGTCTGGGACAGCAATGTGATAGCTTTTACTTAAGCAGCTCTGGTGGACAGATATTGGTCGGCCTTCCATCGATGTGATAGCCAAGCTAGGTTGTCAACTTGTAACACGTTTGTGGTAGTTTGAATGAAAATGGCCTCAGAGGCTCATAGGACCGGCACTATTGGGAGGTGTGGCCTTGTTGGAGCAAATGTGTCACTGGGGATAGGCAATAGAAACCCTAAGACAGCATAGGAAGAAGGAACCTCAACTGAGGAGAAATTGCCTTAATCCCAATGGCCTATGTTGGGTCTTATTGATTAATGACTGATGGGGGAGGACTCTGCTCACTGTTGACTGATGGGGGAGGACTCTGCTCACTGTTGACTGATGGGGGAGGACTCCGCTCACTGTGAATGGTACCACTTGTGGGGAGGTGGTCCTCCCAGTATTACGAAAGCAGTTGAAGTACGTAATAAGCAGTGTCCCCCCATGGTCTCTGCTTAAAGCTCCCGACTTGAGCTCCTCCCAAGGCTTCCCTTAATGATGGACTGTGTGCTCTCTAAGCTAAAATAAATGTAAATCGATTCTGGTCATCATTTTATCACAGCAACAGGGAAGCAAATTAGGACACGAAGCCATAAATGCAACAAGAAAGGTGGGACCTGGACTCCTTTCTTTCGCTCCTTGCTCAGGTGCTCAGAACAACTGAGACTTAAGTATGTCAACTCACGAGCTCTCCTGGGAGCCCCTTGTCCTCTGGACCTCTTAGTGTGCTCTTCCCTGAGCCTCGTACATGGGAGTTTTCCATTTTACACAGCCATACCCATTCCAGAAAGCAGCCTGCTCAGCACTCGGTCACACGTTCCCTCAGGGCTGTGGAGGGGACCAACCAGATGTCTGCATTGGTACTTGATTCTCTGCAGTGTGGTGAAGTCTCTCTCCTTCTTTCCTTACTTAGATGGAGACGATTTGTCTGGGATGCTATGAAGAGGGGGTTGGCACACAAGGACCATAGGATGGAGTAGACAGGCCGACAAGTGGGCTCACTCTATCTATGACACTGAAACACCAGTCCCATAGTCTAGGCCAGCGGTTCTCATCCTGTAGGCTGTTTCCCTATTAGGGTCTACCTTTCACAGGGGTTGCTTAAGACCATTGGAAAATACAGATACTTAATTATATTATGATTCAGGAGAGCAGCAAAGTTACAGTTATGAGGTAGCAACAAACATAATTTTATGACTGAAGTCCCCACAACTTGAAGAACTGTGTTAAAGAGTCGCAGCACTAGGAAGGTTGAGAGCCACCCAACTGAACCCAGCCTGGTAGCTCAGGGCTGTAATCCCAGCTACCTGCAGGACCAAGACAAAGGATTGGAAGTTTGAGGTCTGCCCTGGCCACATGGTGAGACCCTCCTTAAAAATAAAAGGCATAGAAGTGGTGCGTTCTGGGGCTGTAGCTCAGTAGTAGAGTGCTTGCCTAATACCAATAGCGAGGAGTTTGGGGCATGGCTCACTGTTAAAATGGCTGCCTAGGGAGCCGGAGAGATGGCTCAGCGGTTAAGAGCATTAACTGCTCTTCCAGAGGTCCTGAGTTCAATTCCCAGCAACCACATGGTGGCTCACAACCATCTGTAATGGGATCTGATGCCCTCTTCTGGTGTGGCTGAAGACAGTTATAATATATATATAAAAAGTCTGCCTAGAATCTCTCCAGGGAGGTGCTGAGAGCATACATAGCTCAGTAATAGGGCACCCACTTAGAATCCTAGTGAGAGGCTAGAGGGGCTAGGGTGTGACGCTGTGGTAGAACCCCTGCCTAGAATTCCCTAGTTAGGGCCTGGGTAGTGAGTGGCTCAATAATAGAGTTTCTATCTAGAACCCCCTAGGGAGGGGCGGCAGTGTGGTTCAGGGTAGAAAGCTGCCTGAAGCTGGAGAACGACCCACGGTAGGAGTCCCTTTCCAAGTGTATAAACTGCAAACTGCAGAAAGATAATGGGGCACCAGCAGGTAACAAACATCCAGCAGAAACAGGATGGGGAAGCTGGGGAACCACAACAGTTAGGAGGAGCATCTGGCTGAAGAAGAGGATCCCAGGTAGAGGACTCCCAACTAGCCATTCCCACCACAGAGGTCACATGGATGAGAAGTAGCAGAGGTATCTGGGAATGGTCCCCGTCCCATCTGCATTCAGCATACATTATCTTTCTTCTAAGACTCTCTCCTGTTCTTAAGGACGGAGTGTTTTCACTTTCAGACTATTGGGTTGTTCTTGTTCACGTTTTCACAGGACCAGGGAGCCAGCTGGTCTGGGAAGATCCTTTAAGACAAAAATGCTTGAGTCTAAAGTCGGGCTGGGACAGGTAATCCCACCTCAAGAAGGAAGCGTGGGAAGGAAGGAAGAAACGAAGACAGAAAGGGGGCAAGATGGCACTTGCTTTTTATCTTAGCACTCTGGAATCAGAAGCAAGTGGGTCTCTGAGTTCAAGGTCAGCCTGGTCTATATGGTAAGATGAGAGAGAGAGGGAGAGGGAAGAGGGAGGGAAAGGGAGAGGGGGGGAGAGAGGAGAGAGAGAGAGAGAGAGAGAGAGAGAGAGAGAGAGAGAGAGAGACAGAGACAGAGACAGAGACAGAGACAGAGACAGAGACAGAGACAGAGAGAGACAGAGACAGAGAGAGAGGGGGGAGGAAGGAAGGGAGGGGGGAGGGAGAGAGACAGAAACAGAGAAAAGCAAGCAAGCAGCAGAAGCGTATGTTAAACGTCAAAACTAGGAAATCAGACTGCAGCCACTCTAATTTCAACCACTTCTGATTTCAAGCATCCCTCCTGGTGACCTCGCGTTGCCAGGACAAGAGCGCCTTACAGAGAGCCCTGGGTTTGGGGAGGTATTTGGCAGAAGGAAAGTCGTACTCTCTCAAGTGTTGCTGGGAATTGGAGTCCAAGCTGCTGTAGAGTTACCGGAGCTCCTCTTGCATTATGGAAGTCGTAGGCAAAGTAGAACAAGGCCTTATGGGAGTTGTAGTCTTAGGGAATTCTTCCGCTCCAGGCTTCCGCGTGGCAGGCAGAGTGCAGAGCCCATTCCACACAGGTTAGTGTTCCTCTTCCTCCAGGTCCGACGAGCTTGGGGTCGTGGTGCCACGGGAGAGCTGAAGGTCTTTCTAGGGATTTGGCACTCGCTTTTATGATTGTCAACTCGTGTTCTGGCTAGGATCTCCTTCTAGTCTGGTCTCTTGCCCGGCCGCTTTGTTCATTTGGTGGTGACAGATCATCTGCCTTCTCTTGAACCTGATAAATATGTTCTGGAGACTTCTCTTCTGCCCTTTAGGAAAGTTGGCCACCCGGAAGCGCTCCTGGAATTTGCTTTGTAGATCAGGCTAGCCTGGAACTTGCGGAAATTCAACTGCCTCTGCCTCCTGAGTGTTGGGATTAAAGGCGTGCACCACCACGCCTGGTATTATTACCTCTGGGGTTTGCAGCCTGTCTGTAGACACTTCTTTCCCCATCGTCTCAGATATTTACTTAATTAGCGTAATCCTGGTTCTCTCCATCAGCTCAGGGCTACTGATGTGGTCTCTCGGTTTTCTGTTTCTGCGTGTACTACTCCTAACAACAAACAACCCTCTTACAGGACTAGATATCTGAGAACAGAGAGTGCATTTACAAGTCACTCTGCATAAATGCTGGGTAGTAGGTGGTGGGTACTCTCAGGAGACAGAGATGAAAGCCAGGCAGAAGGGACAGATTTGGGGAGCGCTTGAAAGGTGCCCTGCAAGGATCCTAAGTGGGTCCTTTGGAGGACAAGCTTGGAGGCACCTCTCAGCCTGATTCTCACTGATTCTCAGGTTTGCTGGCCGGAGCTTGGGTAGAAGTGGTGAGACACCGGTGTGAACCTAATCCAGGCTGAGGAGGATCTATTTCAAGGGGCAGTGCTCAGCCATGAGAGATAGGAGTCCTGAGGGCTGCTTGTTGGGCTGAGTGATCAGAAAGAACTCTATGGGCCAGAGAAAAGGAGTGTGCCTGGGGTACTTTCAGGGAGGAGCCACGGGGCCTCCCAAGCTGCCAGTCAGCAAGTGAACTGTCAAAAAAGATAACTGGGCTGGATCTGCGGGTTGTTATATGCAGATCAGCGTGAAGGAGAGTGAAGGAGGGGAGATCAAGGCAGAGACCAGTGACCCAGACAGACAAGCTACATCAGTACTCTGAGTTGTGCAGGAATCAAAGAAAGAGGGTCACTCCAGAACGCCATCAGGCTCTGAGACAGCAGGGAGATCCAACCTCCATGAACCGAAGTTGGGCTCTTTTTTCTTTTTCTTTTTCTTTTTCTTTTTCTTTTTCTTTTTCTTTTTCTTTTTCTTTTTTTCAGAGCTGGGGACTGAACCCAGGGCCTTGTGCTTGCTAGGCAAGCGCTCTACCACTGAGCTAAATCCCCAACCCCGGGGCTCTTTCTTTTTATTTAGCGTTTACTCTAGGTTGTGTCTCCTTTAGGACAAATGCTTCTGAGCAGCAGAAAAAACATTTAAAATGAAAAAAAATTTTAGGTTGCATAGCTAAATAATATGTGAGAATTTAGGTGGGGTAGTATTTTTTTTTTTTTTAACACAAAAGCTTTTTGGGTAAAAGAAGTCTCTCATATCAAAGCCCCTAAACATCAATCTATATGTTTTGTGAAGGAAACATCACACCCATGGAACCTTGGCCCCTGTTGTGGACTGTTTGCAGTACTCAGTAAAGCCAGGCATTGCATGTGTAGCAGGACTGTCTTGTGACCAAAGGAAGCAAAGGCCATTAAGCCCCTTCAGAAAGCAACTCCACAGATAAAAGAAAACAACCACTGTTTTCTGCCATGATTTCTTCAAAGTACTTCTAGAAAACAACTGTTCGTTTCGATGTCTACTCTAGATACAGTGAAAAGCAACCATTTCATTCTAAAGTTTACCTTAGGTCCAGGGATTAACTAGAATTCTACTACAGTGCTGGCCATGGAGTAGGTGTGAAGTGTCTGGCATCTGGGGCTGTTTTGAAGCCACAAAAGGATTGGCTGTACTCCTTTCGGGGGTCTGAGCATGAGTTCTGAGGATGGACTAGGGACATTTGGAGAACAAGTCAAGACTGGACTTTGAATTTTGGTGGAAGAGTGATCAGGGTGGTCCTAGACCTCAGGGTTTCTAGTCTGAGCATCTGGAAGGACAGACCTGAGCTCTACTGCAGGACACCATTTGGTGAAAGGAATTGGTGATGTCGGAGTTGAAATGCTGCTTAGAGTGTTCGGTGGCACTGGCCCTGTCCTCGTGGGAGTCCCTGACAGTAAACACGTACTTGCCAGATCATTCTGATCATTGTGGTAAATCCCGGGAGCAGCCTGACCTGTTCTGAAAGGCAAGAGGCTCTTGGGTAGCCCAAGCTGGAGATGAGGCGGTCTGGGGGGAGAGGACTGAGCCTGGAGAGCTGGCTCATTACAGTGAGGTGATGCAAGCGGCTTCAGTCTGCCTCGAGGAGGGCACCGTGCCTTCCAGGGGAAGCAATCAGGACCTCATGCGGGGGTCCCAGTATCTTAGCTCCCCTATTAAACTCCAAACGTCTGTGGCCCTCTGCTTCCGAGTATCAAGCTCTTCCGGGTTCTTGTCAGCCCTAGAAGTTGTCTATGATCGAGGCTGTTAACAAGAGTGAGTGCAAAACTCTCCTCCATTTCCTAAAACAGACACAATTCCATTCTGTCTGCCCCTTTGCTTGTCTTCCTCTCTGTCTCTCTGAAACCCCGTCATCGAGTTATTTTCTTGGTGTAGGAAGAAGCTGCCCTTCCCCGGGCTCCCCTGTGTAAGGGTCACTCAGTAGGACGCCATCTCCACAGCCTCCGCACAACACAGAATATCCGTGTGATCCACTTCTTTCTCCCCTCAGCTCCGAAGTGCAGACATCCTGAATGATCAGCTTCCCTTCTGGGGATCTTGTGTGGTACCCCACCCCCACCCCCCGTCCCATTAACCCTGAAGTGTAGATGCTCCAAATAACTCCCTTTTCTCTCCTCCACAGTGTAGACATCCCAGGCGACCCACTTTCTCTTCCAAGATGCCCGCCCCGACGTGCTTCTCCTGTCACAAGGCCCGTGCTGCCCTCCGCCGCCCACGCTCTGGGCAGGCGCTGTGTGGCTCCTGCTTCTGTGCTGCCTTTGAGGCTGAGGTGCTGCATACGGTGCTTGCTGGGCACCTGCTGCCGCGGGGCGCTGTAGTGGCTGTGGGCGCCTCTGGCGGCAAGGACTCCACGGTGCTGGCACACGTGCTGCGCGAGCTTGCACCACGCTTGGGCATCACACTGCACCTGGTGGCCGTAGATGAGGGCATCGGCGGCTACCGTGATGCTGCGCTGGAGGCGGTGCGCAGTCAGGCGGCGAGCTGGGAGCTGCCGCTCACCATCGTGGCCTATGAAGATCTCTTCGGAGGCTGGACAATGGACGCCGTGGCCCGCAGCACCGCAGGCTCCGGCCGCAGTCGTTCCTGCTGCACCTTCTGCGGGGTGCTGCGGAGGCGTGCGCTGGAGGAGGGTGCGCGCCTTGTGGGAGCTACTCACATTGTGACAGGTGAGCACTGGTCCTGCAGGAACAATGTGGTGTGCAAAGAAGTGCAAGAGAGTGGGGTGGGGTCTCCACTTTCCTCTCTCCTCTCTTGTGGTTCCAAGAATTTCCACTGTCCTTCCTCTTTTTATGGGTGTTCCAACACCCTCCTCCACTCTCCTAGGCCACAGTGTCTCTATGGTACCTTTTATATTTTCTCCTTAGGGATGTCTACAGGGTCCTCTCATCTCCTGCTCTAGGGGTTTCCTGCCTCTTCTCCACTTTTCCTCTTGTCCCAGGGTTCTTGGGTTCCTCCTCCTCGTGTAAATGCCAGGCCTGTGCACTCCTGGCTGACCTCAACTGAGTCTGGCCATTGGCAAGAACAACTAAGTGCTGTGTTACAGCTCTGAAGGGAAAGGTATGGTGGCAGTTGGGAGCCAAGGGAAAGGTATCATGGCAGTTGGGAGCCAAGGAATACCAGAGTCACACCACAAAGGCACACCATACATCAATTCTCACACAAGAGATTGATTGAGAGTGACACAAGAAGGTGGCTGACTCTCCTCCAGTTAGAAGCCACGGAGTGCTGAGTGTATTTAACGGGGAGGACTTTTCATGGTGAAGATTGCTAAGGTGGGGATTGGTGAAATTTCAAGCCAATCTCGATTGGTGGGTTTTCAGGCTCAGTGGATTTCAGTAAATTTTTTAAACCAGGAAATGAACGGGGACCCTTTACTTCCTCTTCTTTGTCATTATCCTTCACCTGAGCTCTCTCCCGCAGGCCACAATGCTGACGACATGGCTGAGACGGTGCTCATGAACTTCCTGCGTGGTGATGCTGGGAGGCTGGCGAGGGGTGGAGTGCTGGGTTCCACAGGCGAGGGATGCGCACTTCCCCGGTGCCGGCCTCTGCAGTTTGCCTCGCAGAAGGAGGTGGTGCTGTACGCACACTTCCGCCACCTCCGCTACTTCTCTGAGGAGTGTGTGTATGCCCCTGAGGCTTTCCGTGGCCATGCTCGGGACCTACTTAAGCTCCTGGAGGCAGCCAGACCATCGGCCGTGCTGGACCTCGTGCACTCGGCAGAGCGCTTAGCTCTGGCTCCGGCAGCAAAGCCCCCTCCTCCAGGCACCTGCTCCCGCTGCGGAGCGATGGCCAGCAACAAGCTCTGCCAGGCCTGTGCGCTCCTGGATGGCCTCAACCGAGGCCTGCCGCGCCTGGCCATCGGCAAGGGCCGCCGCGTGTTGCAAGTTGAGCAGCCACCGCTAGGGAACCCAAGCCGGGTCACCAGTGACCCTGTGGCCCCACCAGAACCCTGCACCTGCAAGCAATCCAAAGATGAAGCCAACCCAGGCGGAAATGGAGGGGACCGGGCAGGAGCCACCTGTGTATCGAAGAGTGAGTGACCTGAGCCCCATGGCAGAGTGACCTGAGCTCTGCACTCTCCATTTCCCTGTGCCCAGGGAAGTGATTGTACCCCAGTGCACTGCAACTGTAGAGTAATCTATACACAGTGAAGTGATTTCCCTTCAGTGCACTGCACTCTAGGACTGACCGGTTTCCCTGTGGAGTGGCTGTACCCTGCAGAGTCACTTGAACCCTGCAGATTATTGTACCATACAGTGACCTACACCTTTAAAGTGACCTGTGCCCTGCAACCTAAGCCCTGTGGAGTAACCGTACCCTGTGGAGGGATGTGTCCTGTACAGCAACCTGAACCTTGAAGAAGTGTAGGGAGCCCCAGGCAGAGCTACCAGGTCTAAGAGAGAAGGGACCAACAACCATGCCTTCCTGCACACCTCTGTGGGCTCAGGCAGCCCTGGCCCTCCCTTTCCGTTTCCCCAAGTCATGAGGAATAGGAATATTCACAGTCATCACTAGATCCCTTTCATCCAGACACAGCTCTTGCACTTACGGCAGTCTGAGAAAATTTATTCTGAACCGATTGGGACTTTCCGTGGCCTGGCGCATGAGTTGAGGTTGCCCTAGAAATACTGCCTCGGAAGCAGTTAGACAAACACTTACAGCCCCAGAACAACAGAAAGTCATTTATCAAGACATTGGCCGAGTACATCGGTGTGGACTTTAGGTAGACAGGTTCCAGCAAAGCTGAAACCCCTTCCGTAGGTCTCAGGCACTATCTGATGACTTTCTTAGCTTGCGGGTCTTTCGAAGCCAGTGGTCTGCTCAGCTGATACTTTCAGAACCAAATCTGTGGTTTTCACGTGGTTGTCGGGTCAGTGTCCTGGCTGGCCATTTTTGTTCTTGTTTCGTCAACTTTACACAGGGCTGGGATCATCTGAGAAAAATGCCTCCGTAAGATTGGCCTACAGGCAAGCCTGTGGGGCATTTTCTTGATTGATGATTGATGTGGAAGGGCTCAGTCCACTGTGGGTGGTGCAGTCCCTAGGCAGGTGATCCTGGAGACTATAAGAAAGCAGGCTGAGTAAGCCAGTCAGTAGCAGTGTTCCTCCATGGCCTCTGCCTCAGTTCCTGCTCTGACTTCCCTCAGTAATGGAATGTGACCTAAAATGTAAGTTGAAATAAAATCTTTTCTTCCCAAGATGTTTTTGGTCATGGTGTTTTATCGCAGCAATAGGAAAGTAAGTGTCCACATGTGGGTCTTTAACACACACATTTTTTTTTTTCTTCTTTTTTCTTTTTTTTCTGGAGCTGGGGACCGGCCTTGCGCTTGCTAGGCAAGCGCTCTACCACTGAGCTAAATCCCCAACCCCTAACACACACATTTTTTTCCAAGGGACTTCATCTTTACTTTGGGGTGCTTATACGTACTTTCTTATTCCTTCCCCCATGGCAACTTCAAGGGACCACAGGGGTTGTCACCAGTCCTATCTAAAATAAGATGACTGACTACCTTGCCCACTCCTGGTATCTGTTGTGGGTGAGGACACCCCAAGCTTGGACTCTGGATACAGAACTTGTGCTGAGTCTCTGCCTTACCCTAAAGTACCATTTCCTCCTGTGAAAATGGAACTGCCTTGCTCTCACCCACATCTTGGGACATGAGAGTCCAGTGGTCAAAAGTAGTTGGCCAACCATGTCGAGCTTGGCTCTGCATACTGGGGATTGGCCACCAGGGGGCTCTAGGCATCTGGGTGCTGCCTTGCCATATTAGGAAGTTGAGAGGCTGAGGAAAGAAGAGACTTAGGGGCAGGCTCCACCTCCAGGTGCAGCGGGTGCTCCTTAGCCTCTGTGGCCCTGTCCTCATGGAAGTGACCTGTTCACTCCTTGAACTCTGTAGGTCCCTATTTTTCAAAGTGAGATAGGGCTGAAAGACTGCCTCCCCTGGGCTTATAAAGCCACCCCTTCCGTCCTCCCGCAGGTGCCAGGAAACTGCAATGGGCAGAGACAGGAGCCCTTCCACAAATTTACAGCCCGGGAGGAAGAGGACAATCGCAAACAAATAACATCCGGTCATTGAGACTGTCACTTTTTTTTCCTTTTCATTTCTTAATTCTGGAGATTGAATTAAGGACCTAACATGCCGAGACACCCTCAGCCCCTCTCGGGGATTCTAAACAATCTGTCTCTGAGCAACATCCCCAGCTTAAAGGTTTGATTGTTAAACATAGAATAGAGGGAAGGAAGAAGAAGCCATCAAGGAAAGGCCTCTGGGGAGGTGGCCTTTGAGCAGTGACCCACATAAAGTTAGGGAGACAACGCTTAAAAGTAGCTCGGAGGAAGAGCTCCCTCTGGCGGTGGGAACCGCCAATTCAGCAGCGAGGTTGTAGGAATAACCTTGATCTCTCCAGGCATCTGCAGCTGCACCAGGTATATGGAGTCAAGAGGTTTATTCTAACAGTGAAGGCCAGTCTCCTGAGTGCTTCTATTCCGCGTCCATCCAACAACCGCTTTAAAAAATCCCTTGGCTGCTGTGAAGAGAAATGGCTGTGGACAGGGATGAGGGAACAGAGGAGGGGTCGGAGGTGGCTAGGGGGCGACTGAAGACTCTCTAGGCAAATTGTACAGCTTCGAGCTTTCCGCTTGTGGGGCTGGCCCTGTGCCAACAGGGCGTTCCTCCCTCGTTAGTGTGATAATATGAAAGTAATACTTGTTTAATACTCATTTATGGTAGATGAACATGCACCCCAGTGAAGTACTTTACCAAGACTTGACTCAGGGAGGGAGCAGAGGCTCCAGGTCCTTAAGCTGGAAGCTAGAAGACCAAAAAAAAAAACAAAACAAAACAAAAAAACTATGCAGAGCAGGTTTTTGGAATCATTTCTGCAGCATCCCTGCTCCTGGGCCTCTGGTATGAGAAAGGTGCTGTGTTCACTTTTGACCACAAGAGGGCGCTATGACCACACCTGCGCACCAAAACTGGGTCTCCAGCCCAGACCCAGACAGCATTGGTCTCCAAATCTAAAGAGCCCTGGATGGAAGTGGAGGAGTTTCCACAAAGAAGCATGTGTCCTTGCCTAGCACAGATTCTGAGCGTGAGACCTGTAACGCAGCTAACTGCAGAAACCGCTCAGGACAGAACCTGACGAGAGGAAGAAGAAAGGGGCCGGGAAGATGGAGGAAGGCCAAAGGAAAGAGAAGAAGTAAAAATAAGGAACACACAGCGGAATGTAATCTGACAGGTGTCGGTGGGGATTGCATCCTGTCCATTTAAGCAGAAAAGGAGTGGCCTGAGGGAGACTGCCCTATCCCAGCAGAGAACCACGCAAAGTGGGACAGTGCCTGGCTGACTGCTGGAAAGTGCTCCTGGAGGAGGGAATGGCGAGCCTAGAATCTGAGACTGGAGGACAGGACAGAGGCGACAGAGGAGAGAGTGAGAGGGGCAGGGGTTGAGATGCAGAAGCAAGCCCTGAAGCTCTCCCAGCAGGGGATGATAAGAATCTTGGTTGCAGACATTTCTTAACATCTCGCAGAGTCTGGCCCAGCCTAGGATGCTGAGGAAATAACTGACTCAGCTCTGGTCCCTGCCCTCAGTGGGCTTTCCTGCTGGTGAAGGAAGCGGGCGCAGGCACTGACAAGTCAGAACCAGAGGGTTACATGCCACTGCTGCCATTGTGAGAGTTCAGAAGGGAGCCTAGAGGTGGGGCGCCCAGCTCACTGTGGTGCGGGCGTCATAGAATCTGGGAGTGATGTTTGAACCAAGACCCAGGAGCTGAGTAAGACTGAGGCCAGGAAAGACATGAGAGGGGGAAGTGGAGTCTGGTAGGATGGTGGTGGATCTGAGTCCCCAGCAAGGGACACCTGTCCCTGTGGGGAAGCATTGCTCCTGGTGCAGGAGGCAGAATGCTGCCCTAGCTGGGAACAAGGCTTGCCAGGAAAGACTCAAGGCAGACAGGGCTAGGCTGGGCATGTGGCTCAGTGGGTAGATTGTGTGCTTAGCATGTACAACGTTCTGGTCTCCATCCCCAGCACTGCATAAATGGAGTGCGTTGGTACACACAGCCCTAATCCCAGCACCAGGGAGGTAGAAGCAGAAGGATCATGAATTTAAGGACACGGTAAGGAGGAGACCCTGTCTCAAAACACCAAGGACTCTGTGGGAGAGGCCATGGAGACTAAGACCAGGCCCATGCAGGCTGAGGATCTGAACTAGAGAGAGTGGAGGGCCTGGTAATGAACAGGTGCAAGGGCTTAAACCTCTCACCAAGAGTTGTGAATCCTACAGACATTAGGTGTGTTTTAAAAACTTTAAAGAATTCCAGTGTGAGTTCAAAGACTATATAAGTAGGGGCTGGAGAGGTAGCATAGCCACTGAGGGCAAGTCCTGCCTGTCGTGTTTTATAGACAAGATGCCAACACTGCGCTTGCAGAAGGCCTGAGTTTGGTGTGATGGCCGGTTGTCAACATCCTGTAACTCCAACTCCAAGATCTAATGCCCTCTTCTGGCCTCTGAAGGCCTCTCTCTCTCTCTCTCTCTCTCTCTCTCTCTCTCTCTCTCTCTCTCTCGTCTCTGTCTCTCTCTTCCCTCCCCCTCCCCCTCCCACACACTTTAAAATAAATAAATCTGTTAAAAGGTGATATAAACACAAGAGAGGCCCCTCCCGATGAGCAGAGCAAACAGATTTCCCCTCAGGTGGGCTTAGCAGATACTGAAGGGTATTTGAGAGGCCAGGGGCTCACTAAGGCAGGAGGAAGAGCTGGGCATCCCTAAGGATGCCTGCGGCTCCCCCCCCCCCGACCCCGTTGAAACACAGAGAACCCAGCATTCATTTTTAATGCAGTGATAGGTCTCCCTAATTCCAGATCCTATGCCCTGAGCTCAGAAGCCTGTCTCCTGTGACTTGACCATGATAGGCTTTTCCCGAAAATATTCCACAGTCTGTTGGTTTCAGCTGTGTACTGTCTCAAAGCTGAGAAATGAGACAAATTTCAAGTCTGAAGAGAAAGAAATGATGGGTGCCGAAGTCCTAGAATTAGGTTTGAAGATGATCTCACCCGTTCGGCCTGCTCCTGAGTAATCCCATCACGTGCACCAGACACAAGATTAGTACGGTGGCTGACCAGGTAGGAAAGGTCCCTGCCCTCGTGAATCCTCTGGGAGACACATTCCTTCCTTCTATGAGAGTTCTAATGGAGGGGGCAGGGGGTTACATGGCTGAATATCCTTCCTCATCAGAGCTGACACTCAAGTTGTTGGAGACAGACTTGTATTCTGAATACAAAACGTAAATTAAGAAAAAAAAAAAACCATGAAGGCCATTCAACAGCAAAAGATGCTCGCACGCAGTGTGAGAAAGGCAGAGACAAGAAGAGAATGCACGGTTCAGAGAAGGTGACTGGAGGGATGACATGGGCAGGGTGAGGGGACAGCAATGGCCAAGCCCCTGGGGTGCAAAGGCACCAACCATGTTGAGGATATCAAAGCGAGGGGTCTGAGACAGAAGACTGTGGAAAGGTAAGGGCGGAGGAAGATCTAGATGCTGGCTGCCTGGGGCATTTGGAACTTAGTATAATTCCAGCGAGGACGTAGATAGGTTTTAGGCAGCTTCTGACAAAGTGCTGTTTTGAGCTTTAAGCTGCTACATGGAGAATGGGCTTGGCTTCGGGGAGTTGGAAGGGTTGAGTGGGTATGGAAAGCAGAGAGACCAGGCCGTGTACTACTCGGCCTGTGCAGGTGAGAGGGATTGGAGGCTGGGTGGATGCGGCAGAGAGGAGGTAAGTGGGGGAACTCTCAGGGCAGCAGTTGGAGACCACTCCCAGCTTTTGACCTAAGCGGCTGAGGCGACAAACATAGGGTTGGGTTCTAATGGACCATGGAGCTTCAATAGAAGGCACTCCAGACAGAGGAATCAGAGGGTGTCTGCCACCTTGAGGGATGCCCAGTGTCAGCAGACATTCGCAACTACGGATGGATGCCGACTTAGAAACATCTAGAGGTGGAACCGGAGAGACGGCCCCGTGATTAAGAGCACATGCTGCTTCTTGAGAGGACCAGGATTCGGTTCCCAGCTCCCACCTCAGGTAGCTCACAACCACCTGTAACGACAGTTCCAGGACACTCTTCAGGGCTGTGCAGAGACTTCCTCCGCCAGAGGGAGTCTGTGTAATCAGAGAGCCACGTGAGTTCTGGAGCCAGAGAGAGACACTGAGTCAGGAGGGCCGGGACTCAAATGTGTCTTCTCACCTGTGAAATATGTGTCAGCATGTGTAAGGAGAATTGAGACCTAACGCGGGGGAAGACTCCCACCCTGCACCTCCAAAAGAAATCATACCTGTGGGGGCAGGAAGAGCTGAAGTCCAAGCTGCATGGAGAGTTCAAGACCCACCTGGGTGCTTGGGATGCTGCCACAAACAAACAAGCAAACGAACAATCAGGAGTCTGTTGGATCCCCCCAGAGAAGACGGAGCCGGCATCAAGACGTCCCAAGGCAGGTCTCACCACCAAGCCCACGAAGCCCTCAATCTTTACTTCTTTACTTCTCCCTCACCTCTACCTAATCCCTGACCATCCTCACCTCCCCGGAAATACCGATGCAGGTGTCTTCTTGGTTTCCTTGTTCTGGCCGCTTGCCAAAACAGTGCCCTTGCAGGAACCGATTCCAGTCATTTCCAGTACTTCCCACCTCACCTGACTGTGTGTGGTCCTGAAGAAGATCCGGGTGAGCTCTCTCAGTAAACAAAACAAAACAAACAAAAAAAACCCAACTGGGCCATTCGACAGGCACGTCCTCCGTTTCCTGCCACCTGGCCCACGCCCCACAGAGAACCTCGCCCTTTCTTTCCTCTTCCTTCCGCGGACAATGGGATAGGCGTCCTTCCTCTTATCTGGGGTTAATCTCACCACTTAGCCGGCTGTACCGTCCACTTGAGTATTTCCCAACTAGAGCTGGGAAGAGCCCTTCATGTAGGTTCAGATCCCCATGTGGCTTTGTGCAACCCTGGGCAAGGGAGCTGACTTCATCTTGACTTCCTCGTCTAGTACAATGGAGGGTCAGAGTGACGCCGGGATGCTTCAGTTCTCACGCAGGTAGGGGAAGGATCCACCGAGTTAACTTGCTCAACGTGCGTGAAATCCTATTGGTCACATAAGCAGATGTGCTGACCAAGTTGGCAGTTGCCCCGGTGACAGAAGTAAGATTCGGGACAGTC
The DNA here is from genome assembly GCF_011064425.1 of Rattus rattus. NCBI lineage: Eukaryota > Metazoa > Chordata > Mammalia > Rodentia > Muridae > Rattus > Rattus rattus. Next base: position 155,714,720 of record NC_046155.1, on the reverse strand, counting down.
GTGGGTTTTGTACATTGCTTCCTTCTCTTCTCAGCTAGGTAAACGTGCAACTTCCTCTCAACCAGCCTCGGTTTCCCAATCTGTAATCCTGACCCGAGATAGTGTCTACAGACTTCCTATGACACCCCTTGGGTTTCCACTCTCCTCCAAGCATAGTGGTCTCCTCCCGTGGTCTCACATCAGCACGATCTTTCTACCTTAAAGGACCCTGCTTCCTTTTTTTTTTTAAAAAAAGATTTGTTGTGATTATTTCTGATTATGTGGAGGCATGTCCGTCTGTCTGTGTATGTGCATGTGAGTAGAGGCCAGAGGGGGGCATTGGATCCTTTGGGAGCTGAAGTTACAGGCAGTCCTGAGCAGCAGAAAGTGGCTGGGAACCAAACTCCAGCCATCTGCAAGAGCTGCGCTCACTCCCAGACTTCGCTCGGGCCCCTGCTTCTTTTCATGTTGTCTCTTAATACTATACGACATAGAGTTGGAATTACATATTACATTTATGTACTCTTTATTTTCCTTCCAGAATCCAAGGCAGGATTTTCCTTTCTTTCTTTTTTAAAAAGATTTATTTATTTATTATATATAAGTACACTGTAGCTGTCTTCAGACACACCAGAAGAGGGCATCAGATCCCATTACAGATGGTTGTGAGCCACCATGTGGTGGCTGGGAATTGAACTCAGGACCTCTGGAAGAGCAGTGCTCTTAACCATGGAGCCATCTCTCCAGTCCCACCCCCTTTTAAAATTTACTTACTTATTTATTTATTTATTTATTTATTTATTTATTTATTTATTTAATGTTTCTTTTTCCTTATTTGGTCAGCTTTGTTTATTACTGTGCCTCAGGTACCTGGGTGCTTAGTAAATATTAGTGGTGAGTGTTGAGGCAGGAGGAAGAAAGTAGGTTGGACAACAGAAAGAGAGGGAGGAAAGAAGCTGGCTTGCTAAGGAACAGAGCTAGAGTGCTGAGGATGTGGGTCAGTGGATCCAGTGCCTAGCTAGCATGTGTTGATCTAGCATGCTAATTCCCCAGGGTCCCATCCCCAGAACCAGAGACCCCAGGCATGGTGGAAAACACCTGTCATCCCAGCACTCAGGAGTTGGGGACAGGAGCATCAGAATGTTCAAGGTCATCCTCTGCTACTTAACGAATTTGAGGCAAACCTGGGCTACACGAGACCCTGTCGAGATAAAAAACACAAGAACAAAGGTGGGAATGCTGGGCATGTGTAGATGATGCTGGTAATTCCAGCACTTTTGAGGCTGCCAGAGGAAAAGAGTTCAAGACAAACCTGATCTACGTAGGAAGCCAGGGGTGGGGCCGGCAAGGTGGCTCAGTGGATGAAGGCACTTGCTACCAAATCTGAGGACCTCTGAGGACCTGAATTCCATCTCTAGGTGCCACATGGTAGAAAGATATAACTTATAAGTTGTCCTATGAGTTGCACACATGTACCTACACACACACACACACACACACTCACACACAGACACATACATACACACATACACACACACAATCACACAGACAAACACACAGACACACATAGACACAAACACACACACACATACATGCATACACACAGACACACACAAATACACATACACACATACACACACATAAACACAAACACACATACACACACATATACACATACACACACATACACACACATATACACATACACACACATACACACAGACACACACAGACACACAAAGACACATACTCACACTCACACATACACACACATATACACGCAGAAAGACAGAGACAGAGAGACAGAGTGAAAGGTAATTTTAAGGTGGAGAGCAATCGAGGAAGACACACATGAAGACTGACACATGCATACATCACATACAGGAAGGAAGGGAGGGAGGGAATAAGGGAGAGGAGGGGAGGGGGAGAGAGAGGACAGGAAGAGAAGCCTGTGGGTGAGCTGGGTGGTACTCATGAAGCACAGTGTGGATACACTTAGTCCCAATGACCTGCCCTGAAAAGCAGTTAAGAGGAAAAAGGCACAGGGCAGCACTGCTGTCTGTATATTCCAGGATACCCAGTTGTTCCTTCCTCTTCCCCATCATAGCTTCCTCAGCTCCCTCGGCACCCAACACACCCCAAAGCCCTTTGTCTCCAAAGATGTCTCCTTGCTGTCCTCTGTCTTCCAAGGCCACTACCCCATTTAGAAGCCACCAGGGCCGGGACTGGAGAGGTGGCTCAGCAGTTAAGAGCACTCATGGCTCTTCCAGAGGACCCGGGTTTAGTCCCCAGCACCCACATGGCATCCCACAACTGTCTGTAACTCCAGTCGCTGGGATCCAAAGCCCTCTTCTGGCCTCTGTGGTGAGCAGGAACACATGGGGTTCTTACAGGTGAGATGCTGAGGGGTCAGGGAAGATGGTTCTACACACATGGCTTAAGCATGAGAGTCTGAGTTCACGCTCCCACTGTCCACATACAAAAGCCATGTTTGACCACATGTAAGCATGTAACCTTAGCAATTTAGTGGTGGAGACAGGAAGACCACGGGCATGTGACGGTTGCCAACCTAGCACCAGGCTCGGCAGGAGAGCCTGCCTCAATGGAATAGAAAGAGAAGAATAGATCAGGACAGCAGGCATCCTCCTTTGGCCTCCTCCTGTACACAGATGTGTGCACCCAGATGTGTGCAAACTCCATACCTGCACCACACATACATACAACAGGTTACCAAAATAAACGATGCATTTCAGCTCCCAGGACACTTCTATCTTCCTCATCCTCCTACTGTCCTGGTGTTCCTTTCTAGCACCCAGATCACATCTTGCCCTCTAAGATGTGGGCTTCCTTGGGTCTCCATGATGAACCTTCTCCTTCATGGACAGACTGCACATGCCCTGGAATGTATGACATCACTGGCTCTAGCCAGACACCTTCCCAGAGTTCCCAGCAAACATGCTGAAGTGCCCCACACTCTATCTTCTAAGAACCCTACTGCCATCCCGTCACCTCAGCCCCTGCAGCCCTTGTTTCTCTTGTTCTCCTGTCTCTCAGCCTCTGTGCACACCATTTTCCTGTTGACAACCTTCCCTGTGCTTCCTCACGTCACTCGCCGCCCTGACAAACTCCTAGGGGGCTCTAACAGGACTAAGTTTTATATTGACCTGTCCCACCAGACAGTGAGCTTGGAGCTGAGGCCATACACTTGTTCATTAATGCATTCATTCATTCATTCATCACAAATTGTTAAATAACCATGCCATGGAAATCAAAACGATGTTGAGCGGGTTGGGTGTGATTCTAGGGAGTTGAGAATCTAGGAGGAAGAAAATCCTGTCTGGAACAAGGCTGTGATGGGTTAGCAGGTCATGGTGACTTCTCTCCCTTATGGCTTCATCCCCAACTTCTTGCCAGGAGCCCTGTGGGCACCATGCCTCCTTGATTGTCCCATCCTCTTCTGTTCCTTGTCTTCCTCTTCTTCCTCCTTTCTTTCTGGTCTCCTTCTTCCTCTTCTTCTGGCCTGAAACTATATTACCCAAAATGCCACCAACTCATGGCAATCCTCCTGCCTCAGCCTCTTAGGTGCTGAGATTACAGCTGTGAGACACAATAACTACCATTCAGGTATTCTTCTGAGGAAAAAGAATTTTATTGTGTTTTAAGGCTTTAGTGGAGATGATTATATACTCAGCCTTAGTTTCACAGACACGAAGGAGAAACTCACATTCCTTTCCCTGAGGTATCCCCATGGTGACATCTGGTCTACTTGGGTCGCAGTACAAGGCCTAGAGATGAATATTCTGTGTAGAACCCAACATGAATTGTCACGGTGGGACTGTTCCCCTGTGCTTCTGATCCTAAATCATCGGCGATTCTTCTCGAAGCATAGTATGTCTCCACACTCATCTTACTCTTGGGCCTTCAGATCAACTAGTAAGTGAAGCCCCCTGTTATCAGAAATAGTTCAAGGGAAGCCAGGCACGTGGATTTCCACAGGTGTGGAGATGGGCCCTGGAGGAGCACCATCCCTGAGAGATAGCCATAAAGCAGCTTCTCTGGGAGGAAAGTCATTGAGAAGGGAGGTGGGGTGAGGGGAGAGGCTGCAGGCTGAGTCACTGCGTGGTCCAGGAATGGGGCTGCCAAGGCCCAGGGACAAATTATAATCATTAGGTATTTTAAAAGGCTGGGGGCGGGACCAAGAGGTGGCAGATTGCACTGGGACCCTGGTCCAAAGCCCACTACGGGCTCCCCTAAATTCGCTTTCCATCTCTCCTACTTTCTCTGGGTCTGTGTTCCTCTGTTTCTGGGTCTCTGCTTCTCTCTCTTCCTCTCCCTTTCCCTCTCTTCCCCTCTGCCCCTCCAAGTATCATCCTTAGGGCCCCCACCCAGAGATTCTCTCCATCCACTGCGTGCTCTTTGACCAGGCTGGGCACCTCTCTCACTCTCCCTACCCAGGGCCAGCCCCCTCCCCTCCTCCCCTGCCCCTCCCCCATTCTTTCCAGATTATAGCATCTTTCACCAGGCAGGCTCCCATTAATAATCATGTCTGCTTCTCTGGTCAAAGATGGGAGGGGAGGGAGCAGAAAAATCTTGGAATGGAAACTAGGCAATAAAAACAAAAGGAAGAAGGACGGTCGGGGGCGGGGCCAGCTGCCCAGACCATGGATAAAAGGCTTTGCTGGCATGTGCTGGAAGAGACACCACCCCTCCCTCTTTCAAGCTTGCAAGGAGCCAGAGCGACAGGATCCTGGTAGGTATCCTTTCTTCACAGCCTGTGACACCCGTCCTCTCCAACTCTGCTCTCTACATCTCTGTTCTGACTCCATGCCACTGAGGGTCTAGGCCTTAGGGTGACTGGTACTCACTGCCCCTGAGTCTTATTTCTGCCTTTGTTTTGTTTTGTTTTGTTTTGTTTGTTTGTTTGTTTTCCCCTTCCATGTACTCTCTGCATTTCTAGACTTGGACCTCCGGCTCCAGAATGCTCCTTCTACTGACCATACTCCAAGCCTTGGCTGTAGGTAAGAGCACTATGGTCCCCTGGAGACTCTCAGATAAGCTAGGGATGTGTCCTGGGGTATCATTATGCTCTGAGGGACAGCCCTGTAAGAAAAAGTCCAGAGGGGCTGGGAGATGGCTCAACCTTGTAAGCACAAGGACCTGAGTTTGATTTCCCCTAGAGCTCCTTCCTTTAAAACAAAATGGAAGCAGTGGAGTATTGTAATTACCACTGGGGAGGCAAAGACAGGAGCATCCTGGGGTCTACTGGTCAGCCAGCCTAGCCTAGTCAGCAAGTTCGAGGCCACTGAGAGACACTGTCTCAAAAATAACAAAGCTGGACAATGCCTGATAAATGACACCTGAGGCTAATCTTTGAGTTCTATGGACTCACAAGGGTACACATGCAAAGCAGGAGGTAGCAGGGCACACACACAGAGCAGGGAGTGTGTGGATACACACAGAGGAGAGGGGACTGATGCTGAGGACCTCACTTAACTAGGAATTCATATCCACATTCTTAAGTCTGGAGATAGCAAGAAATAGGATTCCAGAGAGAGGCAGCTATAGAAGATAGAGAAAACGAGGAAATAGAGAAAACTCTGATATTTCAAGTAGGCTCTATCTGAAGAGGCTTATGGGGCTGCCTTTGCTCATGTCAGAGAAGATGAAAGTGGGGTGTGGAAGGGTGGAGAGAGTCTGGGGTCTAACTGAGTAGGAGGGATTGGAAGGGCATGGGAACTCCTTAGGTGTGCTGAGGAAGGACTAAAACGGTATCTGGTGCTCTGAGGGGATCACCGGAGAGCCACGGAGCTGGCACAGCAGTTAAGGCGCTCACCACTCAACCATAAGGACTAGAATTCAGACTCCCAGAGCCTACACACACAGCAGCTGTTTGTGATGGAGATCCTTTAATTCCAACTTTGGGAGGCAAAAATGGGATCCCCAAGGGAAGCTGGCAAGCGAGATTACCCATAAGGAAGAGCTCTAGACTAGTTTGAGAACCTCTGCTTCAGGGAATAACATGGAAAAGTGATCAAGGGAAATTCCCAACATACCTTCAGGCCTTCACATACACATAAACACATGAGTATACATGCAGACATGCATACATGGACCCACGTACTTGCAAATATGCACACACACACACACGCACATGAAAATGGAAAAACAAAAATATTCATGGGAACCAGGACTGCTGGCTGTGTGCTGAGATTGCCAGCACTTGGGACTCTGAGGTAGGAAGAATGCTGGGAGTTCCAGGCCAGCTTGGAACATAGTGAGACTTCGTCTCAACCTAAAGGAAAGAAATAAAGTTCTCATGGAAGGGTGGAATCTAAGGCTGTAGCTGAAGCCAGGCCCTGGATGAGGCAGATCGGGACACAATAACAGAAACGTGAAGGTCAGTTGAAGGAGGGGTCAGAAAAGTCTCTGTTTGATTGGGGACATTGTTGAATGTGTATCACACTTGCACTTGGTGGAGCAGAAAGAGGTGGATGGTTTAGGTGTTGAGCCATATAGCAGGATGTTTGCTGGGCATTTTACACCATTGGAGACTAGAGGACATTTGTTCATTTCTTTTCCCCTCCCCACCCCATCTCCCTGTAGCCATAGTCCAGAGCCAAGGAGATGATAAAATTCTTGGTGGCTACACATGTGTTCAGAACTCCCAGCCATGGCAGGTTGCTCTGCAAGCAGGACCTGGGCGTCGCTTCCTGTGTGGAGGAGTCCTGCTGTCAGACCAGTGGGTCATCACTGCTGCTCATTGTGCCCGCCCGTGAGTAATCTCTCTTGTTCTTAAATCAGTGACTTCCGGATCCCAGGGACCTAGTGCAGAAGCTAGCTTTTGATTTGGAGACTAGAGAGGAATCTAGGCTGAGAGGTCATCCGGCTAGAACTATGCTTAGATAATGAAAGCCAGTCATTTGGTTTAGAATCTAAGTCACACGCTTATTCATTCAGTTACCAAGTGGCACATCAGGACCAGCAAAGGCCCCTCCCAGACTAGTACAGTCTAAATTTAGAAACTCAGAACATACCAGGAACCCAGAACCCAGTTCAGAGCACGTGACACAGACATGACTCTGGAAATTATTTTTGCAGTGAAAACACACAACTGTAAGAAAAGTCAGGGTCAAGGGACATGACTCAGTGGGTAAAGTGTTTACAAGCTTGTCAACCTGAATTGGAATCCCCACATCTCATCTGAAAGCTGGATGTAGAAGCATACATGTCTGTAATCACGACATTCCTATTGAGAGTGAAATTGGGGGTGAAATCAGAAGAGTTTTCTCAAGCATTTGGGCCAGCTATAAACATGCAGAACTGAATAACAAGAGATACCCTATCTCACACAAGGTGGTTGGCTTCAAGCTTACACATGTGTGCCACTGCATGCACACCCTACACAGACAACACAGAATAGTCTTGGACCTAGAACTTGTTCTAGAGCCATGTTTGAACTCTGAGTCTATTTACCAGATCCTCTTTGAGCATCCTAGAACTCTGAGTTTGAACCCAAGAATACTGACCATAATTTGTGGTTTATAATCCAGCTCCTCCATGATTTGCAACCAGATTTAGAGCTCAGACTTCAGCCTTGAAGTGAAAGTCAAGGCTATATCTCACACAATGACTGTGACCTAGGTGACTGTCAAAAACGAAAAATTTAACTTAGAACCCAGAGACTTGAGAGCAGAACAAAGTCTAGCAGAACACAGAGTCAAGGATGAAACCCAGATTCTATTTCCTTATATGTGGATCATAATGTATAGCTTAGTCTAGAACCTAAAGCTTCATGGTTGATGACACAGACCAGAGTCTAGAACCATCACTTGTGGGATCTGAGACAGCTTCATCTAGATTATAAGCTCAGATGACTATTTAGAAATCTGAGCCTAGCCAGAGCCCAGAACTTAAAACCATTGTCTAGAACCCAGCTCATAAACAGAAGTCTTATCTATACATGAGCTCTCATCCATGTCTAGAATCCAGAATCAATCTGCTAATATCATAAGTCACTGCTCAAAGTGGAATCCAAGATGATTCTGGAACTGAGAACCTACATTGACATCTAGAACTCAAGGTCAATTTGCAATACAGAGCTAAATGCAGAGCCCGTAGCTTATTCTGAAACATTAAGCTCACATCTGAATCCAGAAGTTATGCCATAATCTAGACTAAATCTAGAACCCTGACCCTTGCCTAGAAAATGTCTAGAACAGAGATCATAGTTGTGTTTTCCCTAGAATATCAACTCTCATTTAGAGTCTAGAGATGTAGTCCACTGAGAAACCATCAAGGACTTAGGAACTGAGTCAAAAACTTTAAATGGCCCTTGAGTATATTCTCCAAAAGGACATCAAATGAGGCTGGGTAAAGAGAAAATGTCCAGGCCATGAAGAAAGGAAGGACATAAGAGGCCACAGAATGCGCAGCCCACAATCAGAGGTTAGACTTTGAGGGAAACATCACTATGGAAGAAAATGGGGCTGGAACATGGTCTGTGGTCAGACTTTAAGCAGTCTTTACTCTTTGGCTTTGTGGGACAGGCTTCTTCACGTAGCCCTGGGCAAGCACAACCTAAGAAGGTGGGAAGCGACACAGCAGGTGCTGCGTGTGGTTCGTCAGGTGCCTCATCCCCAGTACCGACCCCAGGCCCATGACAATGACCTCATGTTGCTGAAGCTACAGAGGAAAGCGCGGCTGGGACGAGCGGTGAGGACCATCCCAGTGGCCAGCTCCTGTGCCAGCCCAGGGACTCCATGCCGAGTGTCAGGCTGGGGGACCACAGCCAGTCCCATTGGTAAGGAGCCCTCATCCTGAAAATGCAAAGCTGGACCTCTGGGTCTGAGGGAGGAGGCTGATGCTGGGCTCCTGGATCCATAGCACTGTAGTTGTAACCTTTCTGTGCCCCCACCCCCACCAGTCAGGTACCCCACTGCTCTGCAGTGTGTGAATGTCAACATCATGCCGGAGCAGGTATGCCATCGAGCCTACCCTGGAATCATAACCTCTGGCATGGTCTGTGCCGGGGTCCCCGAAGGCGGGAAGGATTCATGTCAGGTGAGGCTCAGATTTGATTCTGGGACAATTTTTAGCTGGGTACCACTGTGTCTCAATAACAGAAAAGTCAGAGACCCCAGGGCACAGAGATACAGGAATAACTCAGCTGTGCCTTGTAGTCACATGACCCTTTGGACTTAACTCTATTATACCTCAGTTTCCTTTTCTGTTTAATAAAGATAAATTTCTTAGACAGAGACAGGGAATGTGAAGAGACACAGATATGACTGAGAGAGAGAGACCATATCAGATTCACAGAGGGAGGTTAGGTTGGGGATGTTGCAGAGGGGAGCTCTGCCCCTGCCTGAGGCTGGAGTCAGAGGTGAGGGGGGCTATTGTCTCTGATGCTTACTCCTATGACTGATTCTATTCCCATTTCTCCTCCTTACAGGGTGATTCTGGGGGACCACTGGTGTGTCAGGGACAGCTCCAGGGTCTCGTGTCCTGGGGAATGGAACGTTGTGCTATGCCTGGCTACCCAGGGGTCTACACCAATCTGTGCAATTACCACAGCTGGATCCAGAGGACAATGCAAAGCAACTGATCATCCATTACCATCAGATCATCACCAGCTGTCTCTGTACTTTCACGGCCTCCTCCATCAGACATTTGAGTCCTTCCCAACACTCTAAGGTCCTCTTTAGCCCTCCTTCTTCACTTAAGACTCCAGCCTTTAGCCTCTTCCCTCAGACCCAGGCCCCCAGGCTCCTCCCTCATACCCAATATCCTTTCCCTTATTCCAGGCTCCACCTTCCTTTCCAGGGTCTTGGCTCTGGAATCTCTCTCACAGCTTGTTGTCACAGTTTGAGACTCACTGAGCCCAGAGGCTGGAGTACAAGTGCTCTGGGTCAATATCATCATCCAAAGAAGTCTGCTTCCAAAACTCTTACTGTCTCTAAAATCCAAATAAAAACAAAAATGGACTCTCCCCACATTTCCCCCATGCTTTCTTCACTAGTCTGTTCCCATGAGCACCCTGTGCTGTCAAAAGTGGCTGACTCGAGTCTGCCTGTCGAAATCTGTCCACCAGTGGTTGGGTTCCCCACCTCTGAGCTGCCTCATCCTTGCTAACTGTGCACATAGAGAGTCTTCCTTCTGCTAGTCAGAGGAGGGAGGGCAGCTGAGTTCAAGTCAGCAAAGTCAATCTCTCATTCTGTATGTTCATCTCCAACTTGCATCCCTGACTCCAATCCCCACAGAGGCAGGACACAGATGACCTTGAATGCCAGGGGTCCAGCTCCAGTCCCTATATCTCAGACATATCAACCTCTCCTCCCTCAGAACTGGAATCCAGACCTGAAACTAGACTACGAGCAGGAGTCCAGGCCCAGACCTCCTCCTTCAGACACAGAACCACGAGTGTGATCCAGACATAGCATATTTTGCTGGCCTCGTGCAAGCCATCCCCAACTTCTGCAAGACTGCTACATTATGTATCTCCTTTTCTTACTATATCCCAAGTAGTACTTACTGCACACCTACTATGAGCAGTTATCTGTCTATTTTGAACACCTACTGTCCAGCACTCCTTACCTGAATGATGCAGAAGACATGGTCAAAAGTTCACTATAAAGTCCTGCATGTGCAACCTACATGTTGGCGGCGGGCAGCCCACGTGTAATAGCAAACATCACAAAAGTCATGCAAAGTTGCTGTGATTAAAGAGGCCATTTAACTAGCGCTGGATGTCAGTGTCCGCTGATGCTTAACAGAGACAACTGGAGACACTTCAGATATTTTAAGAGCTGGTTGGTAAAAGCAACCATGGTCAAAACTCAAGAGACATCTATTTATGATGAAACAATTTTAAAAATAAAGTCAAGGGGCTGGAAAGAGGGCTTGGCAGTTAAGAGCACTGGCTGCTCTTGCAGAAGACCTGAGTTTGCTTCCCAGCACCCACATGGCGGCTCACAACCATCTGTACCTCCAATCCAGGGGGTCTGATGCCGTCTTCTAGTGGCTGCGGGCACTGCACGCACACGGCGCACCAGTACACACACACACAGAACACACACACATATAAAAGTAAGTAAATTTTAATAAATCAGTCCATACAGTGGCCTTCCTATGCTTTAAGTTAATAGCTATGGCTTGAGGCCGTTTGTGCCTATCCTAACTGTGCATTTTCTGTTTACTGTAAGAGAGTAGGTGGTGTGAGCTGCTCCAGGATCAGCTTATTTTGGCCCACAGATTAGGGGATGTTGACTATCCTGGTGAGGAAGCCCTGGGTCAGTGCTGCCTTCTCACAGCTCAGTGGGCCAAGAGATGTGGGGAGGGAGGGAGGGAGGGGAGGAGGGAAAGAGAGAGGAAATGAAGGAGGGAGGGAGAAAAGGGAGGGAAGAGAGACAGAGAGAGACAGGGAGAGAGGGAGAGAGAGAAGGGGGAGGGAGGGAGAAGGAGAGAGAGGGAGAAAGACAGAGACAGGAAGGGAGGAGGGGAGGGAAGAAGGGAGAGTTAGAGAGACAGCGACAGGAAAGGAAGGAGGGAGAGAGAAACAAGGAGGGAGGGGGAGAGAATTTGTGGGGGTTCCTTACATGAGCAGCGACTACCCAAAGGCAGTTGCCTGGCGTGTCAACGCCCCATCCTGCAGAACAGGGACTCACAAAAGCTGCAGCCAAGGAGCTTCCCCCCCACCCCCCCACAGCTTGCAGGCAACTGGACAGGTGGGAAAATCCCCCCTCTGGCCACTGTTGCTGTTTTTAGAACCTTGGAGAGAGGCCTTGTGAATCTTGGGAATATTTACTTTCGCAGACAGGTGACATTTGTTTACTTTTAGAGTTTCTTGAATACCCTGCACCTCTCCTTCCTGGAGAAAATGTGTATGCAATTTTAAAATCTTGATTTTATTTTAGACAAGCTCTACTATGCATCCCTGTGTGGCTTAGAACCGACTGTGTAGATCAGGCTGTCCTTGAACTCACCGAGATCTGCCTGCATATGCTTCCTGAGAAGTGGGATCAAACGCATAGGTCTGGTGTGTTTTATCTTTGATTACGTGTATGTGTGTGGGGTCAGGATGTATGAACTCATGCAGGTGCCTACAGACACCAAAGAGACTTCAGGGGTGGATCCCAGAGCTGGAGTTACAGGTGATCGTGAGGTCCTCTGTTTGGAGCTGAGAACTGAGCTTGTGTCCTTTTCAAGAATAACATAGCTCTCAACCACTGAGTCATCTCTTCGTCCTCCACAGAGAGTGGTCCATTATCAACCTGACACATCACGATTAAACCAGAAAGCCCCCTTTCTTGTTTGTCTTCAAGAACTCATATTAATACCACTGAAGCAATATAGGACATTCCAGCTTGAAATTCCAATATAAAGGCTCCACAGCCTTTAAAAATTCAAACACTCTAAAAATTCAGTCATTAAAAATGATCAATTTTTCTCTAATACATCAACGCTTCTTAATCGTGGACTTCCGTTTTTGTTTTTAGATTTATTTATTTTATTTATCTATTTACTTTTATGTATCTGAGATCACTGTAGCTGTCCTCAGACACACCAGAAGAGGGCATCGGATCCCATTAAAGAAGGTTGTGAGCCACCATGTGGTAGCTGGGAATTGGACTCAGGACCTCTGGAAGAGCAGTCGGTGCTCTTAACCACTGAGCCATCTCTCCAGCTCCCAGACGCCTGTTTTTTTTTTTTTTTTTTTTTTTTTTACAGATGTCTCACTCTCAAAGGGAAGAACTAGAACACAGTCACAATCAAATGAAAGCAGAACCACAGTCCAACAATGTCAAGCTCAGTGTCAGACATATTGGGCTCACTTTTGAGCGCCAAAGGGCTTGGACAGCTCCACCTCTCTGGGTCTGCCATCCATAGTACAAGCACCCAGGCTCTGCTACAACATCACCTTCACCAATAGCCTCTCCTGGGCTCTCTCTTCAGTGATTCTGACCCAACCACCCAGTGCCAGGCCTCAGCTCTCTCCCTGGCTCCCCCAGTACTGGGACAAACTAGAGCTGCACCTTCACGAATGGCCTCTCTTCAAGGACTCTGGTCTTGCTACACTGTGCCAAATCTTATTTGCTCTCTATGCCTTCAAAACCAATACCTTCATGCCTTCAAAACCAATATCACCTGGGAGACTCTCCTATGTTACTAAGTATGGCTACAAGCACAGGACAGAGCTGTGACCCTCCCTGAATCACAGCTTTTTTTTGTTGACTCTGAGAAACACTTCCAGATTTCACCTTAACGATACTGGTCTCTTCTTAACCACTGCTGATTTTTCAGTCCTAACTGACCAGCATCAATTGTTCCAGTAAAGAAAAGGTTTCACTTTAGTGTTTCTGGTCTCTTGTTAATCACAGCTTCAGCCCCCTCTGACCAGAACCACAGAATCTTAATTCGAAATATCAAACAGCCCCAATAGTGTCTTTGAGGAACTCTCAGACTTCTGCCTGAGATTTCACAAGCCAGGTCCCCATTGTTTGCATTCTCCTCTAAGTCCTTAAATAGCTCATTAAACTTTGAACACTCAATGGCTTTTATAATCCAAAGTTCCAAAGTCCTTTCATAGTTCTCCCCAAAACATGGTCTGGTCTGCTACAGCAAGACCCCATTCCTGGTGCCACCTTTTGTCTTAGTCAGAGTTTCTATTTCTCTGATAAAGACCATGACCAAAAGCAACTTGAAAAGGAAAGGGTTTACTTAGCTTACGCTTTCATATCTGCAGTCCATCCAAGGAATTCATGGCAGGAACTCAAGGCAGGAACTGAAGCAGAAGCCATGGAGGGATGCTGCTTACTGGCTTGCTCCCCTTGGCTTGCTCCCCTTGGCTTGCTCACTTTGATTTCTTATACACCCTAGGATCACCTTGCACAGGCTGGACCATCACACAGCAATCAAGAAATACACTACATTCTTGCCTACAGGCAATCAATGGAGGCATTTTCTTAATTGAGATTCCTTTTCCCAAATTACTCTAATTTATGTCCAATCAACAAAAAGGGAATGAATGTTTTGATTTAAAACTCCTGAACCTTAAGGAGCACACACACACACACACACACACACACACACACACACACACACACACACACACACACACACACACACACATACACACAGAGGGCAGGGGGAGGGAGGAGGAGGAGGATGGCAGGGGTAGAGGGAGGGGAAGGGAGAGGGGGAGAGGGAGAGGGAGATGGAGAGGGAGCTGGAGAAGTGTTCTTAGTGGTTAAGAACACTGGCTGTTCTTGCAGAGGACCAGAGGTCAGTTCTCAGCACCCACATGGCAGCTCATACCTGCCTACCACTCCAACTCTAAGGGATCAAATACTCTCTTCTGGCCTCTGTCAGCACTGCACGCAGATGGTGCACAGACACGCAAGCAGGGAAACCACCCATATGCATTAAAATTGTCTTTAGTTAAAAATAAAAGAAAGAAAAATAGAGGCCAGAGAGATGGCTCAGTGGTTGAGAGGACTTGGTGGTCTTGCAGAGGGCCTGGGTTCAGTTCCCAGCACCCACATGGTGACTCACAACCACCCAAACCTCCAATTTCAGAAAACTCCACATCTTCTGAATTCTGTGGGTACCAGACATACACGTGATGTACATCATACATGCAGGCAAAACACTTACACGCATAAAATAAAATAAAAGTTTTAAAACCCAAAATGTAATGATTGTGTCTGCTTGCTCCTGTCTCATGTATGAGAGAAGGTGTACTCGTCTTTGTGTGCATGTGTGGAAGCCAGAAGTAGGGTCAGCTGTCTTCCTCTATCAGCCTCTACCTATATTTTATGACAAAGTCTCTTACTAAACCTGAAGCTTGCAGTTTTGAGTAGGCTGCCTGACTGGTGAGATCTGGAGCTCCATCCCCCATAGTCTCCTGTTAAGGTTTGGTCTGTTGCTATTGTAATGCTAAGGGCAGATCTCCAAGGCCTGGTTACCACAGAGAAAAGAGAGTCCACTGGCTTGCAGACCCAAATGATGTTATGTGACCTTTTCCCCAAGTTATTTCTGATTTGCTAATAAAGATGCTATAGCCTACTGCTGGGTAGACTTGAGATAGGTGGGGGCTTGGTGTTCCCAGGGTTGGGTTCTGAGGAGACCACAAGCAGGGAGAAGAAGAAGGTGTAGAGAGGAGAAGATGCTATGGGTTTGGAGTCAAGAAAGCATGGCCCTGACTGCTGGCCAACTGGAGTCAAGAGCAGCCTAGATGGAACACAGTAAATAATAAGTCGGGCAATAGAAAATAGATTTCAGTAGCATAGAGGGTAGATATCGGCCCAGCATTAGTGCTAATAAAGGCTTATTATAAATACAAGGTCATGTGTGTCTTTTATCTGGAAGCTAAATGATCAACAGTAGGGTAGAAGGCCTGGATTGAGATTGAATATTTTCTACAACAGTTCTCAACCCCAGAACTGGGCTAACAGATAGACTCCACTATATTCACCTCATATATGGATCCTGGAAATTCAAATTCCATGTCCTTACGTTTGTACAGCAAGCATCATGACCACTGAACCCTCTCTCCAGCCCAAGGGTTTGTCTTCTTGTGCCGATTTATCTCATATGTGCTCCTGGCTTGTTCCTATTGCACCACACGAGCCTTTTATACGTCTGATTAATATCCCCTCACATGTATTTGCCATTCATTATCCACTCACGCACCAGCTTATGCTGTTTCCATGTCTTGGTTCCTGTGAATAAGGCATGGAGGGCAGATGGATCTTTGAGAAACTAGTTTTATTTCTTTTGGGATATACAGTCACAAATGGGATTGCTGATTCATGCAGTCACTTTATGTATAACTTTCCATAATGGTCACATTAAATGACATCCCCACCAACAACACATAAGGGTTCTCTTCCTCTACAATTTGTCAACACTTATCTCTTAACATGTGTCGAGTGGTCTCTACTTATGGCTTCTATTTTGAATTTATCTGTTGATAAGTTAGTGATACAAACTTCCACTGGCCATTCGCACATAGTTATAATTTTGTTTCGGTTGCTGGGATAAGATACCCCAACAGAAAGCACCTTAGGAGAAAGGGACTTTATTTCATCTTATGATTCCAGTCCATCACTGTGGGGAAGTCAAGGCCGCAGGGAGTTCAAACAGCTGTTCACATCAAGTCCACAGTCAATAGAAGAGAGAAATAGATGCTAGCTTGTCTGTTCCTAGTTCAATGACATCCCCAGCCCCTTTAAGGCAAAGCCTTTTCTTTTCCTTTTCATTGTAATGGGTGTTTGGCTTGTATATATGCATGTGCACCAGCTGCCTGCCTGTTGTCTACAGAAGAGGGTATCATATCTCCTTGGAACTGGAATTACAGACGGTTGTAAACCACCATGTGGTTGCTGGGAATTGAACACAGGTGCCCTGGAAGAGAGCCAGTGCTCTTAACCACTGAGCCATTTCTTTTCTCACATGTTTCTTCACCCTGTATGGGTCCAGAACCCCTACCAAGGGGATGGTGCTATGTCTTTCTACATCAATAAAATTAATTAAGTAAATCCCACACAAGCATGAAGACAATCCCACCAGCCCAGTGTAGACAATCCCTCATTGAAAAATATCTCCTCAAGTCCTTTGTGCATTTCCAGGAAGGTGGTTGTTGTTGTTGTTGTTGTTGTTGTTGTCATTGCTATCAGCATGAGCTCCTTATGCTACGTATTGTGGATATTAATTCTTTATCAGACCTATGGTTTGCAATTATTTCTTTGAAGGTTTATTCATGTTCTGTGTATGGTTGTACACAACCATCTATATCTATATCTATATCTATATCTATATCTATATCTATATCTATATCTATATTTATATCTATATCTATATCTATATATCTCTATGTCCTATCTATCTATCTATCTATCTATCTATCTATCTATCTATCTATCTATCTATCTATCTATCTATCTATCATCTGTCTGTCTGTCTTACATCCACCACATGGATGCAGTACCTGACATAGCCAGAAGAGATTGTTGGATCCCTTAGGGCTAAAAGTACAGGAGGTTATGAGTCACCTAACGTGGGGTCTGGGAACTGAGCTCATGTCTTCTGCAAGAGCAGTATAAACTCTTGACCACTTACATCTCCATCCTATGTCAGATAGCTTCTCTCTTTGAACCCGGAGTTCACACTGAGCTCCATAGTATCCTACTGCTGCCACTTCTTTCAACCAGGCACAATGCTGGGGCTACAGGGACATGCTCCTACACCCAACCTCTTACATATGTGCTGTGGATCCGATCTCAACTCCTCAGGCTAGTACAACGAGCATTTGACTCACCAAACCGTCTACCCACTGGAATTTTGATAGGAATAGAATTGATTCTATAGATCACTTCGTAGGACAAACATTTTAGTGACACCATTCCTTTCACATCCATGAACGTGGGATATCTTTCCATTTATTTGCGTTCTCGTCAATGTCTTTGGCCAATATTGCTATAGTTTTTGGTGAAAAGGCTTTTACCTAAAAACTTAAATATACTCCTAGGTAGTCCATTACCTCTGATGTTATTATGAATGGGATTTCTTTTCCTTTCTTTTTTCTTGCAGTATTTTGTTAGTGTGGAGAAATGATTTATTTTTATATTTTGGTTTTGTATCCTGCAACTTTACTGAGTTCTTTTATTCTAAGTGGAAGGCCATTCGCAGCTGGGGTGATGCCTCAGCAGGTCAAGGTACTGTCACATCTGGCAATCTGAATTCCATCTCTAGGACTCATGTGGAGAAAGAAGAAAACGCCTGCAAGTTGTTCTCTGACTTCACATGTGGACCATGCATGCCTACCCCCTACCACATACAAAATAAATAAACTAATTAATAAAAAATCATGTTATGGGCTTTTAGCTCCGAGCCATCTATCTCCCCAGCCCCCAAAGAATGTTGATTGTTTACTTGTTTGTTTGGCTTGGTTTGTTTGTTTGTTTTTAGCAAGAAGACATTGTGCTTTAGCTCTTTTTTTAAATATTTGAAACAAGTATTTATTTCATTCTCTGAGCCTTTACTAATTCTTTCTTATTTTTGTTAGATATTTTATGTATTTACATTTCAAATGTTAGCCCCTATTCCCCCTCTCCCATACCCCTCCCCCTTGCTTCCATGAAGATTCTCCTATTCCCACCCACCCACTCCCACCTCAACACCCTGGCATTCCCTACACTGGGGAAACAAGCCTTCACAGGACCAAGGGTTTCTCCTCCTATTGATGCCAGACAATGCCATCCTCTGCCACATATGCAGCTGGAGCCATGGGTCCCTCCATGCATACTTATTGGTTGGTAGTTTAGTCCCTGAGAGCTCTGGGTGTAGGGGGGATGGTCTGGTTGGTTGATATTGTTGTTCTTCCTATGGGGTTGCAAACCCCTTCAGCTCCTACAGTCCTTTCTCTAACTCCTCCATAGGAGTTCCCGGGCTCAGTCTGATGGTTAGCTGCAAGCATCCTCATCTGTATCAGTAAGGCTCTGGCAGAGCCTCTCAGGAGACACCCATATCAGGCTCCTGTCAGCAAGCACTTCTTGGCATCAGCAATAGGTTTAGTAGCTGCATATGGAATGGATTCCCAGGTCAGCAGTCTCTGGATGACCTTTTCTTCAGCCCCTGCTCCACTCTTTGTCCCTGTATTTCCTCCCGTGAATATTTTGTTCTCCCTCCTAAGAATGAATGAAGCATCCACATTTTGGTCTTCCTTCTTCTTGAGCTTCATATGGTCTGTAAATTGTTTCTTCAGTATTCCAAGCTTTTGAGCTAATATCCACTTTTCAGTGAGTACATATCATGTGTGTTCTTTTGGGACTGGGTTACCTCATTCAGGATGATATTTTCTAGTTCCATTCATTTGCCTAAGAATTTCATTTAGTCATTGTTTTTTTTTTTTCAGTGATTACTTAATAGGAGATTTATTGATGCAAGAACAGAGGCACCCTTGCCGAACTTAGTAGGAGATACTAAATTTTCTGTCCAGTTTTCCTTCCTGGGTAAGTCTTTCCTTTTTGTCCCTGTCTGTTTTGATAACATAATACCAGAAGATGAGAGGCCCTAAACCTGCCACCGCTCCTAAAAGTGAGTTCTTGGGAGTGGGTCTGAAATTAGGATAAACATTTGCTGATCTTGCATAGGTCCAACGAATCAAGGCAGGATCCTCGATGTGCGTTTGGCGTTTGGGGTCGTTGTACTGAAGCAGATACTCCCGTTTAAGCCGGGCCCTTATGCTCATGCGCTCGACCTGCGCCTTTCGGGTCTCCGGAGACACGTCATACTCGGCAGGGTCGAGGGTACTGGAGAGAGCGGCCAGGGGTGCAGGTTTATACTTGGAAAACGACTTCTTGGCTCTAATCATTGTTTTTAATAGCTTAGTAGTACTCCACTGTGTAAATGTACCACATTTTCCATATCTATTCCTCTCTTGAATGACATCTGGGTTTTTCCAGCTTCTGGCTATTAGAAATAAGGCTGCTATGAACATAGTGGAGCATATGTTCTTGTTATATGTTGGAGCATTGTTTGGGTGTATACCCGGGAGTGGTATAGCTGGATCCTCAGGTACTATTATGTCCAAATTTTCTGAGGAACCTGCAGATGATTTCCAGAGTGGTTGTACCAGTTCACAATCCCACCAACAATGGAGGAGTGTTCCTCTTTCTCCACATCCTCGCCAGAATCTGCTGTCGCCTGAGTTTTTGATCTTAGCCATTCTGACTGGTGTGAGGTGGAATCTCAGGGCTGTTTTGATTTGCATTTCCCTGATGACTAAGGATGTTGAACATTTCTTTAAGTACTTCTCAGCCATTTGATAATCCTCAACTGAGAATCCTTTATTTAGCTCTCTACCCCATTTTATAATAGGGTTATTTGGCTCTCTGGAGTCTAACTTCTTGAGTTCTTTGTATATTTTGGACATTAGCCCTCTATCAGATGTAGGATTGGTAAAGATTGTTTCATAATCTGTTGGTTCCCTTTTTGTCCTAATGCCAGTGTCCATTGCCTTACAGAAGTTTTATAGTTTTATGAGGTCCCATTTGTCGATTATTGATCTGAGAGCATCAGCCATTGGTGTTTTGTTCAGGAAATTTTCCCCATGTGATCCAGACTCTTCCCCATTTTTTCTTCTATTAGTTTATCTGGTTTGATGTGGAGGTCCTTGATCCCACTTGGACTTAAGCTTTGTACAGGGTGATAAGAATAGATCAATTTGCATTCTTCTACATGCTGACCTACAGTGGAACCAGTACCATTTGGTTAAAATGCTGTCTTTTTTTCCATTAGATTGTTTTAGCTCCTCTGTCAAAGATCAAGTGACTATAGGTGCGTGGGTTCATTTCTGGGTCTTCAATTCTATTCTACTGATCTACCTGTCTGTCTCTACTAATACCATACAATTTTTATCATGATTGCTCTGTAATACAGCTTGAGATTAGGGATGGTGATTCTTTGGAAGCTCTTTCATTGTTGAGGATAGTTTTTGCTATCCTGGGCTTTTTGTTATTCCAAGTGAATTTGCAAATTGCTCTTTCTAACTCTGTGAAAAAGTGACTTGGGATTTTGATAGAGATTGCATTGAATCTGTAGATTGCTTTTGGCAAGAAGGCCATTTTTACTATATTAATCCTGCTAATCCGTGACCACGGGAGCTCTTTTCATCTTCTGAGATCTTCAATTTCTTTCTTCAGTTCTTTTCATACAGATCTTTCACTTGCTTGGTTCGAGTCACCCCAAGCTATTTAATATTATTTGTGACTATTGTCAAGGGTGTCATTTTCCTAATTTCTTTCTCAGCTTGTTTATCCTTTGAGTAGAGGAAGGCTACTGATTTGTTTGAGTTAATTTTATATCCAGCCATGTTGCTGAAGTTGTTTATCAGTTGTAGGAGTTCTCTGATGGAATTTTGGGGTCACTTAAGTATACTATTATATCTGCAAATAGTGATATTTTCACTTCTTCTTTTCCAGTTTGTATTCCTTTGACCTCTTTTTGTTGTCTAATTGTTCTGGCTAGGACTTCAAGTACTATATTAAAGAGGTAGGGAGAGAGTGGGCAGCCTTGTCTAGTCCCTGATTTTAAAGGGAATTCAAGTTTCTCTCCATGTAGCTTGATGTTGGCTACTGGTTTGCTGTATATTGCTTTTAGTATGTTTAGGTATGGGCCTTGAATTCCTGATCTTTCCAAGACTTATCATGAAGGGGTGTTGAATTTTGTCAAATCTTTCTCAGCATCTAATGAGATGATTATGTGGTTTTTTTTCCCCTCTGAGTTTGTTTGTATAGTGGGTTACATAGATGGATTTCCATATATTGAACCATTTCTCCATCCCTGGGATGAAGCCTACTTGATCATGATAGATGATTGTTTTGATGTGTTCTTGGATTCAGTTTGTAAAAATCTTATTGAGTATTTTGGCATCGACATTCATAAGGGAAATTGGTCTGAAGTTCTCTTTTTTTGTTGGGTCTTTGTGTGGTTTAGGTATAAGTGTAATTATGACTTCATAGGACGAATTGGGTAGTGTTCATTCTGTTTCTATTTTGTGTAATAGTTTCCATAGTATTGCTATGAGGTCTTCTATGAAGGTCTGATAAAATTCTGCACTAAACCCATCTGGTCCTGTTTTTTTTTTTTTTTTTTTTTTTTTTTTTTTTGTTGTTGCTTGTTTTGTTTGGGAAACTTTTAATGACTGCTTCTATTTCTTTAGGAGTTATGGAACTGTTTAGATGGTTTATCTGTTCCTGATTTAACTTTGGTACCTGGTATCTGTCTAGAAAATTGTCCATTTCATCCAGATTTTCCAGTTTTGTTGAGTATAGGCTTTTGTAGTAGGGTCTGGTTATTTTTTTAAATGTCTTCAGTTTCTGTTGTTATGCCTCCCTTTTCATTTCTGATTTAGTTAATTTGGATACTGTCTGTAAGCCCTCTCGTTAGTCTGGCTAAGGGTTTATTTATCTTGTTGATTTTCTCGAAGAACCAGCTCCTGGTTTTGTTGATTCTTTGTATAGTTCTTTTTGTTTCTACTTGATTAATTTAAGCCCTGAGTTTGATTATTTCCTGCCTTCTACTCCTCTTGGGTGTGCTTGCTTCCTTTTGTTCTAGAGCTTTTAGGTATACTGTCAAGCTGCTAGTTTATGCTTTCTCTAGTTTCTTTTTGGAGACACTCAGAGCTATGAGTTTTCCTCTTAGCACTGCTTTCATTTTGTCCCATAAGTTTGGGTATGCTGTGCCTTCATTTTCATTAAATTCTAAAATATCTTTAATTTATTTCTTTATTTTTTCCTTGACCAAGTTATCATTGAGTAGAGTGTTATTCAGCTTCCATGAGTATGTGGGCTTTCTGTCGTTTTCATTGCTATTGAAGACCAGCCTTAGTCCATGGTGATCTGATAAGGATGCATGGGATTATTTCTATCTTCTTGTATCTGTTGAGGCCAGTTTTCTGACTGATTAAATAGTCAATTTTGGAGAAGGTACCATGAGGTGTTGAGAAGAAGGTATATTCTTTTGTTTTAGGATGAATGTTTTATAAATAAATGTTAAGTCCATTTGATTCATAATTTCTGTTAGTTTCTCTATGTCTCTGTTTAATTTCTGTTTCCATGATCTGTCCACTGATAAGAGTGGGGTGTCGAAATCTCCTACTATTATTGTATGAGGTGCGATGTGTGATTTGAGCTTCAGTAAGGTTTCTTTTATGAATATAGATGCCCTTGCATTTGGAGTATAGATATTTAGGATTGAGAGTTCATCTTGGTGGATTTTTTCTTTAATGAATATGAAATGTCCTTCCTTATCTTTTTTGATGACTTTTGCTTGAAAGTCAATTTTATTCAATATTAGAATGGCTACTCCAGCTTGTTTCTTTGGACCATTTGCTTGGAAAAAAATTTTCCAGCCTTTTACTCTGAGGTAGTGTCTTTGTCAGTGAGGTATGTTTCCTGTTTGCAGCAGAATGCTTATTTATGTATCCAGTCTGTTAGTCTATGTCTTTTTATTGTGAAATTGAGTCCATTGATGCTAAGAGATAAGGAACAGTGATTGCTGTTTCCTGTTATTTTTGTTGTTAGAGGTGGAACTATGTTTGTGTGGCTATCTTCTTTTGTTTTTTTTTTCCTTTTGGGTTTTTTGAAAGAAGATTGTTTTCTTGCTTTTTTTAGGGTGTAGTTTCCCTCTTTGTGTTGGAGTTGTCTATCTATTAACCTTTGTAGGGCTGGATTTATAGAAAGATGTTGTGTAGATTTGGTTTTGTCATGGAATATCTTGGTTTCTTCACCTATGCTAATTGAGAGTTTTGCTGAATATAGTAGCCTGGGCTGGCATTTGATTTCTCTTAGGGTCTGTATGACAGCTGCCCAGGATCTTCTGGCTTTCATAGTCTCTGGTGAGAAGTCTGGTGTAATTC
Organism: Rattus rattus; assembly: GCF_011064425.1. Lineage (NCBI taxonomy): Eukaryota > Metazoa > Chordata > Mammalia > Rodentia > Muridae > Rattus > Rattus rattus. The sequence continues at coordinate 155,691,322 of NC_046155.1, read as the reverse complement.
TGATAGGTCTGCCTTTATATGTTACTTGACCTTTTCCCCCTTACTGCTTTTAATATTCTTTCTTTGTTTTGTGCATTCAGTTATTATGTGACAAGAGGAATTTCTTTTCTGGTCCAATCTATTTGGAGTTCTGTAGGCTTCTTGTATGTTTATGGGAATCTCTTTCTTTAGGTTAGGGAAGTTTTCTTCTATAATTTTGTTGAAGATATTTATTGGCCCTTTAAGTTGGGAATCCTTGCTTTCTTCTATACCTATTATCCTTAGGTTTGGTCTTCTTATGTTCTGGATTTCCTGGATGTTTTGGATTAGGAGCTTTTTGCTTTTTGCTTTCTCTTTGACTATTGTGTCAATGTTTTCTATGGTATCTTCTGCCCCTGAAATTCTCTCTTCAATCTCATGTATTCTGTTGGTGATGCTTGTGTCTATGACTCCTGATCTCTTTCCTAGGTTTTCTATCTCCAGAGTTGTCTCTCTTTGTGATTTCTTTATTGTTTCTATTTCTCTTTTTAGATCCTGGATGTTTTTGTCCAATTCCTTCACCTGTTTGATTGTGTTTTCCTGTAACTCTTTAAGGGATTTTTTTTTGTGTGTTTCCTCTTTAAGGGCTTCTACTTGTTTACCTGTGTTCTGTATTTCTTTAAGGGATCTTAAAGTCCTCTACAATCATCATGAGATGTGATTTTAAGTCCAAACCTTGTTTTTCTGGTGTGTTGGGTTATCCAGTACTTGCTGTGGTGGGAAAGGTTCTGATGATGCTAAGTAGTCTTGGTTTCTATTGCTTATTTTTTTGTGCATGCCTCTAGCCATCTGTTTATTTCTGGTGTTAGTTGGTCATGCTGTCTCTGACTGGAACTTGTCCCTTCTGTGGGCCTGGGAGCCGGTGATCTTAGGAGTGAGAGCACTCCTGGGAGACCAGCTCTCTCCGGGCAGGTTTTGCATCCAGAGGGCTGTGAGACAGCACTCCAGCTCTCTATCTCTCTTCTTTAAAAAAATCTGGGCAATACAATAGTTTTGATCCTCTATTCAATTAATGTGACACATTATTGATTTTTGTATATCAAAATATCTTTTCCTCCCAGGAATAAATCTGACTTGATCAGGACATGTGATCCCTTGATGCTATTGAGTTGTGTTTTCTGGTTTCTTTTTTGAGAACATCAGTATCTCTATTCATTAGGAATATCTGTACATGATTTTCTTGTCTTATGGTGCATGCCTGGTCTGTGGGGGCTGAAAAGCCTGTGACAGTATGATAGGCACACATTGCAACTCACATATGTAGCAGTCATATAAGCCCTATGGGGAAAAGAAGACATAAGAAACTGCAGGCTTGGTAGCTTTGGAGCCCAAGGAAATGAAACCTATAGAAGAAACCTGGACCCTTGGTTTATAATAATGGCTTTGGAGACTCAGAGCAGCAAAATGGAGGATGTTTATGATTTTGCAAAGCTGGGTGTCAGCCCCATGGCAGGTGTGCTGATTGAGCACAGATAAGTTTTTATAACTCTGATGCAGGCCTTTTCCCTTTTCCTCATTGGCTGAGTAAATGGAGGCTTCAATCTCAAACATCATCTGCAGTTTATTTTTCCATTTGCTCCCAATGTTGTCCGTTTTAATTTCTGTGGATTCACCTCTATATTTTCCATCCTGTTTTTTCTAAATCATATCAGACCATGTCACATCTGCAAGCAAGATTGACTGTTAATTTTCTACTCTAAATTTTTAGTTTTGGAGGGCTATGTAGACTACCAGACATTAATGGGGTCCATTGCCTTCTGTCTGTTTGAAGCAGGAACTGAGCTGACTTAATACACTTTTGAAAGTAGACAATTATTTCTTACATAGTACACACAGCTTACCCTGTAATTCTCATCTTGCATTCTTCTACAAAACTAAGCACAAAAGCATTTATATTAAAGATGACTTCAATCTGATTTCCAACTTGCCAACCCACCTATGATGTTGAATACCTTATTTTATGGATTCTAATAGGTACATTCTTTTTATTTTATCTTTCCTAGTGTTGGGAATTTAACCAGGACTTTCTGCATGCCAGGCAAGTGCTGTGCCATTAATTTATATCCTCATTCCTCCGCTACCATTCTTCCTTCTTTTTTCCCCCTCTTTCTTTCTTTCATTCTTCTCATTCTTTTTTTTTGTTTGTTTGTTTGTTTGTTTGAGACAGGTGAGACTATGTAGCTCTAACTGTTCTAGAACTTGTTATGTAAGCCAAGCTGGCCTCAAACTCACAGAGATTCTGCTTTTGCCTCCTGAGTGCTGATATTAAAGGTGTCCAGCTCTATCTCTTTTTATAAAAAGAATAAGCCTGAGTACCAGCCTGAGCAAGGTTATGTGACAAAAATTTGCTCAAATTGAAACATTCAATTCTGGAAAGAGTTTCTTTTAAAATTTAGCAAGTAACCAACTCACAAGTCTCAGAGAGTCCCAAAAACCTACAAGACCCACACAGTCCCTAACCAGGTCATACAGCAGTTAGGGCTGTAGAGGAGACTCTCTGTCCTGTGGAGTTGCCTGTAAGTCCTGAAGAGAGTTCCAAGGATGCAACTTTCATGAGTTGTCACCCATGCTGGAGTAGGATTTTTTGGTGATGGAATTGCTTTTGAGACATCCAAAAAGATTGTTACTTACAAGTTGAGAACCACTGGTACAGATGATCTGGTATAGCCAAGGTAAATAAAGGTACTGTCTTCAGTCAGGATGTTCTAAAGGCTGCCAGAAACCTGCGGGTCATACTCCTTTTGGGTTCAATGATCCTTTCATAGGGTTCACCTAAGACCACCAGAAAACACAGATATTTATATTATGATTCATAACAGCAGCAAAATTACAGTTATAAAGTAGCAAGTAACAAGAATAAATGTATGGTTGGAGGTCCCACAACATGAGGAGCTGTATCAAAGGACTATTGCATTAGGAGGGTTGAGAACCAGAGGTCTCGACTGATGCTGTGATCAGCAGTAGGGAATGTAGGAATGTGTGTCAGTTTGGCCTCAGAGAGTGTGAAAAGACACTGAAAACACGTAACTGGGCAGACATGTGGGTGTGACCAACTTCTCCAGTATCAACCCTGGATATCAAGGCTTCTGTGAGTGTCCCTGGCTGGCAACACTCCATATACAACCTGCATCATGGCTGAGAGAGTGAAGAACTGTCCATAGGTGTTGGGCTCTATTGGGCCTAGCTGGACCCAGACATGAGGCCTAATGCAGCTTCCTCAGCCTGACTCGAGTTTAGAGACCTGTCTTGGACCGACCACTTCCAAATAGGAATGACTCAGCACAACCTGCTTAAAACTTCCTCTGCCCAGTTACTGCTGACATAAAAACATTGCCCCCCGCCCCACATCCCCCTCTACACATCATCTCACACCACTCTGGGACCCCCAGACCCCTTCCCCTTTTCTTTAAAAGCACGAAGCTGATGCAATAAACTGAGATCTTGCTTCGACAAGTCTTCTGATTCAGTGTGGTTTCTCTCCAGCACCAAGGAGGGGATCTGGGTTGCTGACACTCACCATCCTGCTCAGTCCCATGGGCAGGACAGGCTATCCTGCAGCCCTACCTGCCGGAGGACCTGGCACAGGGGACTGCACAGGAAGAGGAGAGGGAAGTTCATTCACAGGACCTTCTGAACTCTACCTTTTCTATAATTTTTAAAGATTTATTTATTTTTATTTTATGTGTGGGTGTTTCACTGGCAAGTATATCTGTGTACCATGTGAGTGCAGTGACCGTGGAGGCCAGAAGAAGTTAGCAGGTCCTTTGGAACTGGACTTGTACATAGCGCTAACCAGCACATGAGTGCTAGGCGCTAAACCTGCGTCCTCTGAAAGAGTAACAAGTGCTATTAACTACTGAACCACCTCTCTAGCTTCCTCTTCTATGCCTTTTAGTTGGGCTCTTTCTGTGTGTGCAGTTGTTCATATTGAAAGGTTTGCATGCACATGATACCTGCAGAAGGACTTGTGCACATAAATACAGTGCATGGAGAAGCCAGAAGAGAGAGCTGCAGTAACCAGTGGCCGTGGGATGCTAGATTTGAGTGCTGGGAATGAATCTCTTGTCCTCTGTATGAACAAGGCTTTTAACCACTGAACCATCCTTTCAGACTCCCCTTGGTTTATGTTTGTTTTGCTTTGCTTCGTTATTTCTATTTCATGTGAGTGACTGTTTTGCCTCCTTGTATACATGTGCACCTATGTCTGATGCATAAAGAGGTCAGAAGAGAGAGTCTTGAAACTGGAGTTGCAGAGGATTGTGTTGGCTTTGAACTCAGGTCCTCAGCAAGAGCAATGAGTACTCTAAACCACAGAACCATTTTCCCAGTCCATCCTCTTGGTTTTTGACATAGGGTTCTCCAGTAGTCTGAAGCTCACTGTACTAGGTTAGGTTGGCTGACCAGTAGTGCATCCCAGAGATCTACGTGTCTTTGCCTACGCTGCCAAAGAGCTGCAAGTATGTGCCACCACATCTGACTTTCTCTCTGTCTCTCTCTTTCTGTGCTCTCTCTCTCTCTCTCTCTCTCTCTCTCTCTCTCTCTCTCTCTCTCTTGTGAACGCATGCGTGTGTGTGTGTGTGTGTGTGTGTGTGTGTGTGTGTGTGTGTGTGTGTTGGTGGGGGGTGGGGCTGGAGAGACTGTTCAGTGGTTAAGGACACTAGCCGCTCTCCCAGAGGACACTGGCTTAATTCTCAGTCCCCACAAGGTGTCTGTGACTCTAGTTCTTGGGGGATCTGACACCATCTTTAGGGCTCTGTGGGCACTGCAAGCACATGGTGTGGAGGCAAAACCCCCGAACAAACTGAAAACAAATAAATCTCAAAAAATACAACGAGAGAGATCCCTTTGCGTAGTTGTGCAACCTGGCAGGCCTGGGTTATTCAAAGCTGGCCTCTCAAAAGAAAATGCATGGTTCTTTCCTGGGAGAGAAAGTCTATGTCCTGGGCCCATCTAGCCTGCTCACACTGTCTGGTTCATCTGGGTGTCTGTGGCTAAGCCACATCTGCATATGTTGAAAACAGGCTATGAATAGCGGCTGTCGAGATGGTTCAGTGGGTAAAGGGCTTGCCATGTAGGCACGAATACTTGAGTTCAGATCCCCAGAACTCACATAAAGCTGGGTGCTATAGCATTCATCCATAAGCCTGGTGCTCTTGTAGAGAGGTGAGAGATGAAGACAGAATTCTTGGAAGCTTAAGAGCCAGCTACAGTGTATACATCGGCAAAAGACAAGAGTCCTTCTGTCAAACACGGTAGACAACAGTGACTATCAGCCAAGATTGTTCTTTGACCCTCCCAGATGTGCCTGGTACATTCTTGCCTCCACTTACGTACACAAACATTTTCACACATGCACACACAGATTTATTTATTTTTTAAAAAATTTGTTTTGAGACAGGGTTTCTCCGAGTAGTCCTGGTTGTCTTGGAATTCACTCTGTAGACCAGGCTGACTTCGAACTCAGATCTGCCTGCCTCTGCCTCCTGAGTGCTGGGATTGAAGGTGTGTGCCACCACGCCCACTGACACACAGATATTTAAAATACGGAGTTGAGATAGAAATAGAAGCAAGAGACCACACGAGGAACCTGAAGTGACCCAGCTGAGCTAGGAAAGTCCAGAAGACATCAAGAGCACAAAGAAAGAGGGTGGTGAGAATTGGTCAGAACCTGGGTTTGTTATGAAGGTAGAGCCTGGAGGGTTGATAGCAGAACAGATATTCGGAGTGAGAGAAGGAACTCAGGGTCAAGATGAGGTTCTGGCTGAGTAAGGAAAGGATGGTGTGACCACCAACAGAGAGGATCAAGAGTGGGCAGGGAGATGCTAAACTTAAAAGCCCAGAGCAAGAGTCCAGTGACATTAAATTTCGAAGTGGTTGTTGGCCCCGCCTCACAGTTAACTGGCAACAGCCAGATGTGCCTGACAAGGCTGCTTGCCCCCTCTTCATTCTCTTTTCTTGCTCCCCTACTCTCTTCCCCCTCAGCTCCTTCTCCCCTTCCCCTCTCTCTCCCCATGTTCATGGCCTGCCTCTACTCCTTAACACTCTCTCCCTCTCTCCCTCTCTCCCTGCCTTTCTCTGTCCCTACTATCCTTCAACTCCCCTCCCCATGCCCTAAATAGACTCTATTCTATACTATACCTGTCGTGTGCTGGTTGCTGTCTCAGGGGGAAGGGATGCCTCAGCATGGGCCCACAGAGGTACCCCTTCCCCCACCCAACATATCCCTGGCTTCTTTTTCTTTTTTATAAAACACAATGTACCTGTAGATAATATTTAAATCCATGGCACAGGATGGGTTCAGCAAGGGAGTGAGGATAGACAGAAGAGAGAAGAAGCCCGGGGCAGGGAGGAGACAGAGCCAAACATGGCTGAGGAGGCTCCAGGGGACATGAAGAGACCCTGAAGAACACCACGTCCTAGAACATCAAGAAAGAACCCTTCTGATGACTGGGGAGTGACCCACGCTTTGAACACTACTGATAACTCAAGTAAGATGCTAATGAAGAACTGACAGTCAGACTCCACAACATGGAGGCCACCAGTGCCCTTAACAGAGGTATAGGGAGAACAAACACACTCATGGAATAGGCTCAGAGAACTTACACACTAGGCATGTAGCCGACATTTTAGAGATGGGACTGAGTGAACTGGGAGCAGAGATGAGCCAAGCAGTGGAAGGGTGGTGCCAAGGTTGGGAGAAGGTGGTGTGCCCTACCCCCCACACCATCACTCTATTCTTAATGATAGATGAGAGAAAGTCTACCATTTTTATGCTTATGGGACTTTTCTGGTGAAAGAAAAGAACTATTGATGATCCTGTCAAAAGGGTGTCGGGACAGCACTCTTGAAGTGTCAGGAGGGACAAGATCCTGAGAAGTCTGTCTTAGCCACAAATGTAGAGAGGCCGAGGCAAAGGACGTGGTGCAGATGCAGGTAGGTGGTAAGACAGACCTTCTGAACTCTCTCCGTCCTGATGGTAAAGAGAGGATGGTGGGGACCACACTCCGCATTCCTAATGACAAGGACTCAGACGAGACATCTAGTCTTCCAAGAGTCTGCTGTCTTTGGGGGTATCATAACCTTTCTCCCCATAGCTCTATCCACTCACACACCCACCTCAGTTACTCATGTTCTCTGTGTACTTATATCACCTGTACTCAGACCCAAGCTATGAACCACTAGGAATGTCAACTCTCCTTCTGGCCCCTTTTCCTTTGTATCCTCTCTGTCAATTTGTGTTTACGTCAGGCTCTGGGTGTGGGGCAGGCTTTCTTGTCTAAGCCAACACTTCCAACCAGAACTACCAGTTTATGCTTAACAAAGAATCCTATTCTGAAGCCAAGCTAGGGTGGGGCCTCCTCTGGAAACCTCCTCCAGCTTTGGTTCTTTAACAAGTCCTCTGGGACCCACAGTCCTTGCCAAGCATTTGCTTACCTAAAGAGATACTAATTCACATAACTCTTTTCTATGACATAAGTGCTGTGGATGGGGGCCATGTTGCAAATGGGGGACACTGGGGCACAGAGCAACCATGTCACCTGAATGCAGCCTATCTATGGATAGGTCTCAAGTTCTGAGCCACTAGGAACATTGACTCCTCTTCTAGTTCTTTTTTTTCTCCTGCTAGGCTGCCAATATACGGGAAGATGATGAGCTATGAGATGGTACCCCTGGATTTGGTCCAGTGTTTATGTGTGATTATCAACCATGGGCTCCTTGTTGCCATATTAATGAAGTAAGGGGGTGGAAGCCTTTGGTGGGTCCATGACCTCACTTCAATATGGGTAGGCTACTTGAGTCCTGGCCAATCAACCTTGAACATCAACTTTGACCTGGCAATCACCCCTCAACAAATGCCAGCACCAGGCTCCAGCCCCTCCCAAGTGAGAAAGCTTTACTGGAAACTTGAGCCTAGGCCACAAGAGGGCACAGGTACCCCAACTTCCCACACAAGCTGTCACCTCATTTAACCTAGCATCCTCCCTCCTGCCACCCCACCTGAACCCGACTCTGCCGGAAAGAAATAGGCTCAGCACCCACTCCAAGCCCTGCCCAGGGAGGTGGAGGAAGCCCAGGTTGGGGAAGGTCACTGGCCTTTCAGTCACCTTAACAGGAACTCATAGGTGTGACCCAGGCCCCCACCGAGATCTACCCCAACACAGATGTGCAGCCTGTATCTAGTTCTCATCACTGGTGTCCACCCCAACCATCTCACCATCCTGCCCCTCCATCCTGCTCTCCAACCCACCCCAACCCAACAGGACTCTATCAGCACCCTTATCTTCATGTCCCTCCCATCTGCAACCCAACCCTATCCCCAGTCATAACCTGGTATCACACTACCCTGATTTAGGGACATCTCTGCATCTGTTTTATTGTCTTTGAGAGGCTTCTTTACAACATTGAACAGTACTGGGGCTTGAACATGGAGCCTTCCCATGCACTGAGCCAAGCCCCCAGCCCCTCACTGGGGGATTCCAGGCAGGGGCTCTACCACTGAGCAACACCCCCAGGCCCTCACTGGGGGATTCTAGGCAGGGGTTCTACCATTGAGCCACACCCCTAGTCTTCTTCATACTTTGCATGTGAGTCAAAGTGTTGCTAAGTTGCACAGGCTGGTCTCTGAACTCTTCAATGCAGGCTGCTCTTGAAGTTTCTATCCTCCTGGCCCAGCCTCTCCAGGTATCTAGGATGGTAGAACTGTGCTGTAACACCCTGTGATATACAGTGCTACTTTATAACTTTAAATTATGGGTAGCTAATAGCAATGCAAACATTCTTCTTTAAACTCACACAAAACAAATGAAATTTGCTAGATGCAAGTACCACTAAGGACCAATGGGCTGAACAATGTATTGATTTATAAATTCATATTAGCATTCCTTATTGCCTATATGCTGCGAGTTTTCTCTCTTCTTTTTTAAAGTCCATACTGACCTCAAACTCATCAAGTAGCAAAGGATGATCTTGAATTCCTGATCCTTCTGCCCCTCCCTCCCTAATGCTGTGTTTACAGGTGTGTACCCCGGCTCAGATTCGGAACCCAGGGCTTCACGCATGCTGCATGATAGGCAAGCACTTTACCAAGGGAGCTACATCCCCAGTTCCATGACACCTTATTTTAAAAATTAATTTTTGAACACTAGGTTTGATCTCAACATCCAAATCCTAACTCCCTTGGTCCGGACCTCTGAACTTTCTAATCCTGTACCTGGCGGTATCTCCACCTCCCATCCTGTGAACCTTCACCCCACCAGCCTCTATCTTAATGATGTCATCTTTACTAGCTCCCTCTTTCCAAACATCACAGCATCCCCATCCTTGGCTTGTTTCCAAATTCTGACCCCACCTCTGTCCTTCTTAATCCCTAATCCTGCCTGATCCACCCCCTGGGTTTAACTCATGGGGCCCCACCTAGCCACAGTTCCAGAAGCCACCTACTCATTCCCCAAACACCATCCCTTCCTCCTTCCTCTTCCTCCACCCCATCCCATCCGGGCTTGGCCTCCCCTCCCCCACCTGCCCTCTCCCTCTCCACCCGCCTTGCTATGCACTCCGTCAACTCTGCTCCTGAAAGGCTGCCTAGTTCAAACTACTTTCCCAGGCGCGGGCTCTTCCTGACAGGAGCCCAGGGGCACTTGATAGATACCCTCTTAGGCCTGGCACCTATGGTGGCTTATGTCTTGGGAAAGAGGTGATGAACAAATGTGGTCATCGCCTTAAATTCTAGAAGAAAAAAGGTTGGAGGTGAGACTCACTGGCTGGGTTGGTTTTGATGTTGAGAGATAAGCTTGGGTTAGCCTGGTGAAGGGACTGGCATTGAGACAGGCTGGGGGGCGATCCTATGGTAAAAGTGGGATTTCAGGACAGCTCAGTGATGGCTCTTTGGGAGCTGGGGCAGAGTAAGAGTTTGCACATCTTGAGAGCCGAGGTGAGGTAAAGAGTGAGGTGTCGCGTGGCAAGGAGTATGGGGGCGGGAGGAGTTTGAGAAGGAGAGTGGGCTTTCCCCCTCTCTACGGTCTGTTCCTGCCACAGGAAGGTTCACAGTGGGTTCAATTCGGGCTTGGGCGGGGCCAGGTCTGGGTCCCAGCTTGTCCCAGAAGCTCCGCCTCCAAGCTGAGGGCCGAGCCCAGGTTAGGGGGTGCCTGTCAACAACAAGCTGAGCCATTGGGGGTGGAGAGGGGGAGCCAGCACCGGGAAATGGTGCGCGCGCTGGGGGAGGGAGCTCAGGGGTTAAAAGCCATGGGTCAGAGCTGAACTTTCTAGGCAGCTGGCAGCTGAAGTTGGCCCCTCACTCAGGTAGGGTCTCTGGGTGGGAGAGGGGCAGAGGCCTGGGGAAGGGGCGTTGGAAGGTGACAGGAAGGAGGAGAAAGGAGGAGGGATGGGAATTTTGGGATACAGGACAGCTGAATCAGCGTGAGGCGCAGGTGGAGACAGAAACTTGCAGAGATGCAGGGAGCCTAAGCATGCAGAAAGACTAGACGCCAGGGAGGAGACCCAGGGTCCAGGGCAGGCCCAGAGAGGGGATAATGGGGTCAGAGGCGGGGAAAGAGTGATGGGTGAGAGAATGCTCTGTGGACGCAGCTCTCAGATTGCAGAGGAAGAAGGGGTGACCCCTGTAAGGTGATGGCAGGTCCTGGAGCTCAGAGGAGTGCATGCTGCCCCTCCACCAGCTCCCGAGGTATCTCGCACACATTGGGGATGGAGAGAGCAAGATTCGAGGGTGAGGGATTTCAGAGTGACTAGAGCTGGAAAGTTCAAGACTACAAAGCACAGAAATTCAGTCTCCGGGCTTGCTTTGCAATACCCACTTCAGCCTCTCAACCCAGGCCCCGCCCACCCTGCCCACCCCCCATCCCGGAGCTATCATGTGGCCCCTAGTGGCTACCATCGCTTGCCTGACCTTGGCCTTGTCCGGAGGTAAGTACTCAGGCACGGGGTGGAGGCAGGGAAGCCACTCAAGTCAATAGTTGGAAGGGTCAGGCCACGGGGAGGGGGCGTGGGACCCGCGTGCTCCGCCCCACGCCCACTCGAGGCCAGGGAAAACACCCTGATAGCTTCCTGCTAGTTGGTGTGTGACCTGATTTCCCAGCTGGGGTCAGCCCACCAATACCAATGCTTCACCTCTGATCTCAGAGGTGTCCCAGCTCAGAAGCCCCAACTCTCCCTGACTCTTGGCTCTTTGCAGCCGTTCCCCATTCCCCCCCTAAACCCTACCCCACACACACACACACACACACACACACACACACACACACACACACACACACACACACGGCCCCTCTGAGAGCAGGAAGCTCACTAGTGCACGGTTTCAAATATTAACAAACACTGCTTTGAGCAAAACCGAAGGTTCATGCGCCTACAATTGTTTTCTTCTGCAACACTGATTGCTCTGGATAAGAACAGGGACTTGCCTGTCCTTCGACAGAAAGGGTTCTGAAAGTCGTGGATTTTTATTTTCTTTGGCTTTGATGTTTGCTTTTTGAGACAGCGTCTCCTGCAGACCAGGCTGACCTCAAACTTACTATCTTGCTGAGAATGGCCTTGGATTCCTAATAATCCCGACTCTACCTTCCCAGCATTAGGGATGACAAATGTGTGCTACCAGGCTCTGTTTATGGGGTTCTGGGGATGGAACCCAGGGCTGTGTGTGTACTAGACACACACCAGCTGAGCTACAAGCCCGGCTCTTTTCTCTGCCTTCCCATATACTCTCTCTAGAAACCCCAGGTATGTGTGCATCTTTCACTTATTCTACCAGGGACCCACAGTAGGTACTGTGAGCATTCTGTCTGCAGCAGCCATGGCATATCTGGGGGAGCTGTGCAGACACGATTGAAAGAACTACCCAAATAATTAGTTAATTAATAATTAATTATTAATAATGATTAATAGTAATTAATTATCATTACGAGGTAAGGAGGAGTCTATCAGGAGCCTAGATATGTAATGGAGGCTTCAGGAAGGCCTCCCCAGAGCTTTGTTTTGACTTAAAGGGGGAAGGTCCACAGCACCCAGCACCCTGCACCCTGCACCAGTCCTCGCAGGGAGATGGGGTGGCTGCACTGCTGTGGTGCCACACCCAGGATTCACACCCTTGCCCCTCCTGGTGCCTCACCCTGGGCCAGGAGCCCCACATGCTGCGTCTTGTGGAACCCTCCAGAGCCTGATGAGGTAGGTGTGCTATAATTACTTCCAGGACTCAGGGACAGAAGGATCCTGCCCCACAGACACTGCCACACCTGAGCCAGGATACTAATCCAGTTGTCCACCCGGTCCACCGTGCCCTGCTCCAGTGGGCTGTGTGCATAACTTCTGACCTAAAGGGCTTTTCAAGTTCAGTGCTTGGGCTTAGCTTTCCTGTTGTTCTCTAGTTGCATTATTTATTCATTTATTTAAGTGTGTGTGTGTGTGTGTGTGTGTGTGTGTGTGTGTGTGTGTGTGTGTGTGTGTGAAGTTTATTGGCTGGAGATACAGCTTAGGGGTATAGTGCTTTTCTAGTGCATTTGAGATAAGACTTTAGGGTCAAATCCCTAGGACAATAAATATTGTACTATATCCTTAGTACACTAATGTCTACTTGGATATTATATATAATATATTAATGTATATCATAATGAGTATATAATGTATGTATATACGTATATGTATATATATACATGAAACAAAATAATCTGCTTATTTGTTGGACCACCTCAAATTGGGGATACAAGTTCCTTTTACTTTCTCTGTTTTCCTCCCCTCTTCCCCACTTTCTTGCAGTACTGAGAATCAGTTGCAGGGAGCCATGAGAACTAAGGAAGTCTGTATGCCTGGCCTGCATTCCTCTTACTTTTTATGTAGAGATCGAGTCTTGTTAAGTTCTGGGCCAGCCTTGAACTTCTGTACCCTAGGCAGGTCTTAGATTTGCAATCTTCCTGTGTTAGTTTCCCAAGGAGCTGGGCTAACAAGCCTGTGCCATCAAGCTTGGCATAATTGGCCCTTTTGGGCTTCTGCAAAATTGCTACTAAAGATGGTAGAACCCCAAAGCTTAGGTATCTGGATAACGATTTACTCTCTTCTGGTACTAGAGGGAACTTGGGAAGAGTGAGGGTTTCAGTCTGACCAGCATCCTCATGAGCCTTTTGCACCATAAGCAACCCAGACTTAAAAGAGAACCATACCATAGCTCAGCTTCTGATTTTGCCATTTTTTTTTTTCATTTTTTGAGACAGGATCTCAAGTAGGTAGCCCAGGCTTGCCCCAAATGTCACCTTTGCCTCATTTTTGGCTCCACCAAAATGACCCTTTATTCCTGCCCTTAAAACTCTTAAAACCATGGGGCCCATCCCAGCATATGCAGGTGGGAAGATGGGCTGAAGGGTGAGGGGCCTCCCTTGTGGCTAAGCATTTGCAGGATGCTCAGGATGGAGGTTCAGAGGCAGCACCTTACTTAATGAGTCTCCCAACTCCCCGATGCTTGATGAACACCCTCTGCTGTCCTTCTGAACCCACAGCTCCCCATCTGAGGATCCAACAAACTAACCATTGAAAATAGAAGGGGAAAAAAAAAAACAAACCCCGACACTCAAAGAGCCATTCTTGTCAGTACTGAGCTCGTGGAGGCTTTCCCCTTGGCAGCATTCCCTGAGAAACAAGGTGTAGCAGCTGTTTACACAGCATTTGGCTTTTATTAGCTATTATAAGTCATCAGGGGTGATTTAATGGGACGGAAAGATGTGTGGAGGTTATTTGTAAACACGAGGACGCTTTATGTAAAGGGTTTGAACATTCCTGGGCTGGAATATCTGTAGGGCCCTAGAACCAGCTCTCCACAGATCCCATGGGAGGACTGTGCTTTTTCTACTTGACGGCTAGCAAATTACAGGCTGGTAATTTGCACGGTAAGGAAGTATCCCACTCAGGACTAGATGCTCTGCCCCGCCGCCCACAGCTGTGTCTCCATTGTTGCGTCACCTATGCTAGATTTGAGGAATGAGACTCTGAACAGAGTGGTTCAGAAGGCTGCTGTCAGTGGAGCTTCTGGTAAGGGTGAAAGGAGGGGGAAGAGAGAGGAAAAAGAAGATAGGGGAACGGAGAGAAAGAGAAAGAGGAGAGAGAGGCATATGGAGAAAAGGAAAGAAAAAGCAGAAGTGAAGAGGAGGAGAGAAGAGGGGAGTGGATAGGGAAGATAAGGACGAGATGGGGAAGAGGGAGTTACCAAGCGCCTGAAGAGATGGATAGCTGTAACGCTGATAAACATCTTTACAGAACATGTCCTGCTGGTGCCTGAGGTCCAGGAGGGGAACCCTTAGACCAGGGGCCCAGGAAGCTTTGCTGACAAAGTGATATAGGGACTTAGCTCTCACAGGGGAAAGAACCCTATCATGTGCCTTCTGGACTCTCCATGCATCAGCTCAAATGTCCTCTGTCTGCAACACATCCTTGTTTCTGACCATGTGGATGAATGAATATCTGAGACATGTTGGCATCCCGAAGGAACTGAGATTTGGCTTGTGTTTTAATTGACTTCAAGACCCACATGTGGCTAGAATTGACACATTGGAACATATAGGTATAAGTTTGGCATAAAGAAGAAGTCCTAAGTAGGAGGGAGCAGTGTAGTTTAAATTTTTCAAAACCTACTCTTACTATGGGTTCTTAAATGCTTTAAACTCCTTTCTAGCCCACCACCCACCAGAGGTACTGGAAAAGAAAGGTTACTGGGATACAGAGGAAGTGGACCTGTTTAGAAATTGTTCTTTGGAACAAGTCTAATCCGCACTGTCAGGAAAGCAGCAGTTCAGTGTACAGATATCAACAGTGGCAGCTTGATCCACTCGCAGACACTTCACGAATATGCTAGTAGTCCAGTTCAATAGTGTTGGGGTAGCAAACATGAACCAGCAGCACTGGCATGACCTAGCAGAAACAGCCAGGCCTCAGCTGACTCAGCACGAATCAGTGGGAGTGATCATGACCAGCATGGATGCCAAAAGTTCTTTTCCATGCCTCTCTCAATAAAGCAAAGCTCAGCAAAGACAAAGACTCGAGACCAATGAAGCCTTGCAAAGCTAGCTATGGAAGCAAGCCCCCATTACTGGCTGTTTATACTCCCTCCAAACCTTGTGTGTCCTCCATGGGTTCTGCCTCCATATATGAGTCAGTCTTAGCAAACTCCACAAGAGTCTGTATCAGTTGACATCACTCTGCCAATTGGCCCAAGTCTGAGGAAATGGCAAGAAGCCACCAGAACCCCACTAGAAGATTTTTGGTGCATTTCTCTCTATGGAGTCACGGCAAACAGCTATGCAATGGAAGGCGAACCAAGACATACATGCTGTTAGTGAAGAGTCCTTCATCACATACCCTTTCACATGCTTGCTTTAGCAGAACACCCTTTCACCCGTGTCTGCTTCAGTGAAACACTTCTTCACGCATTGGCCCCAGCAAAACACCATCCAACAGAACTGACTTTCCAAAGAAACCTTAAGTTTCCCCTTCAGAACAGCAAGTACAAAGAGAAGCTCCAGTGTGTTGGGAGAGCAGTTGCATGAGGCCAGAGCAGAGTGAGCCAAGAGAAGACTGGGGATTTGGACAAAGAATCTTCCAAGTGACACAGGATGTGTGTGTGTGTGTGTGTGTGTGTGTGTGTAGGCCAGAGATCAACATCAAGTGTCTTTATCACTCTCCACCTTATATTCTGAGGCAGTCCTCCAGCTGGACCTGAATTTCTCCAATTCAGCAGGACTGGCTGCCATCAAACCCCAGGGAGTCCTCCTGCTTCCCATGTCGTCGCTCTAGGTCTGAGATTGCAGGCTTGTGACATTGTCCTAGATTTTAACCTTGGTACTGACAGAGAGGAGGTGGTCCAACTCAGATGCAGCAAGCAGTTTATCAGCATAGCCCTCTCCTCAGCATTGTTGAATTCATTTTAGGGGAAATCAAGAGTTGGAACAACAGGGCCTGTCATTCCTTGTTTGAAGATTCCTTAAACTAAATTGGAAAGACTGGATTGGAAAAAAATACAAAACATTTAGGATGATTTCAGCATTCAAGCAAAATTTGGCCCAAGATGGTGGCAGGGAATTGGCAAAGATTGGATATTGGAGGGTGGGAGAGACATCTTGGTAGTTAAGAACACTGGCTGCGGGGTTGGGGATTTAGCTCAGTGGTAGAGCGCTTGCCTAGGAAGCGCAAGGCCCTGGGTTCGGCCCCCAGCTCCGGAAAAAAGCAAAGGACCCAGGTTTGGTTCCTGGCACCCACATGGTGACTTACAACCATTCAGTCCCAGGGAACCGGATGCTCTCTTCTGACCTCCTTAAGCATCAGGCATGTACATGGTGCACATACATGCATGCAAGCAAAACATTCAAACACATAAAATAAATAAATCGTAAACATTTTCAACTGGGTATTTAGGAGACAAACTAACAAGACCGTTGTAAATGATCAAAGGAGGAGGGAAGCAAGGATTGATGCCCAGGTTTGGGGTGAACATCAAGATGAGAAGGCCCAAAAAGACCAGTTTGGGTAAGAAAGATCAGTCTGTAGACAAAAACATCATGATACCTATAAGTTATTTAGACTGATATCAATTGAGCTTCCAACTGGAAAGATTGGAGATAGAAATATGAATTTGGGCATGGCTACCTGTGGGTGGTCTTTGAACAAGAAAAGCGCCCAGAAATTTGTGTCGAAAGAATGGATGGATGTGTAGTAATTGAGTGGATACATGGGTGAGGTGGTTTGGTGGTTGGGAGGATGAATAGATGGGTAGGTTTGTGTGTGTGTATGTATGTATGTATGTATGTATGTATGTATGTATGTATGTATGTATGTATGTATACATATGTGGAACAGAGTGGACCAAGAGGAAAGGTAGGGATTTGGACATAGAGGTTTTTAAATGATGCTCGTTCTTTCACTCTATCTTGTGCTCTCTCTGTCTCTCTGTCTCTGTCTCTCTCTCTCTGTGTGTGTGTGTGTGTGTGTGTGTGTGCGCGTGAACTGGACTACTGGCATATTCGATGTCTTCCTCTATCATTCTTCACCTTATGAGTATCCAAGTGGATGGATAGATGGAAGTAGGTGTGTGAGTGGATAGATGGAAAGATAGATGGTTGGGTTAGTAGGTGAGTGGATGGATGGATATAAATGGATGGATGAGTAGATGGATGAACATGTGAATCAATTGACTGAGGATAAGTAGATTAGTGGGCACAAGAGTGGATAGATAGTATCGAGAGCTACATATGGATACATGGACAGATGGATACATTGATGGATGGGTAAGTGTATGGGTGTATGGACAGGTAGATGGATGGATACATAGGTGTATGAGTAAATGGATGAATTATGTGAGTCAGTTGGCTGGTGGATAGGTAGATTAGTGGTTAGGTGGGTAGATGGATAGATGGGAAGATTGATGTCTATATGAATACTTGGATGGATGGATGGATGGATGGATGGATGGATGGATGGATGGATGGATGGATACATGGGCAGGTAGATGTGTGAATGGATGGAAAGATGGGTGGGTAAATAGATGAGTAGATGCTATATAGAGGGATGGGTGGGTAGATAGATGAACATGTAAATGAATGAGTGTGTGGGCATGTTGGTGGATAGGTAGATGGGTGGTTAGATATATATGGATGGTAAATTGATGGGTTGATAGCTAGAAGGATGGGTGAGTGAGTGGATAGATAGGTAGATGGATTGATAGGTGGATGACATAATGAACAAGTGGATGAATGCTAACTAGGTAAATAGGTAAGCCATTTTTTTTTCAGCTCAAGAAAATGCAGATGGAGAGAGAGGGAACCCCACTTACTTCCTGGCAATCTGCTCATTCCATAAGCTCTCCTCTCAGTGCAATTAGACAGGCCGGCATTTCTATAGTACAGATGTCTACCTGGATCATCCCCACTGGATAGAATATGGCAACTTAGAAGCCAGCAAATGAATCCTCAGTTTTTGGTTATCCAAAACAATAATTTGACCCTCTCCACAAATCCAGAGCTATAACTCCGGCTTTTTCTTCTTCCTTAGCCCAGATTCTCTAAAAGTTTCTTGTCTTTGACAGGAATCTCCCGGGACTACCCCAAGATTCTCAATGGGACCAATGGGACCAGTGGTTTTCTTCCAGGTGGCTACACCTGCCTTCCCCACTCTCAGCCTTGGCAGGCGGCTCTATTGGTCCGTGGACGACTTCTCTGTGGAGGGGTTCTGGTTCACCCCAAATGGGTACTCACAGCAGCTCACTGCAGGAAAGAGTATGTGAGACATTGAGTTTGGGATGGGGAAGAGGCTGGGACTGGGATGGGGATAGAGGTGGGCTCATCTACTGTCTCTTACCCACCACTTCCTGCACCCACAGTGGGTACACAGTTCATCTGGGCAAGCATGCCCTGGGGCGTGTGGAGAATGGCGAGCAGGCAATGGAGGTGGTCCGCTCTATCCCCCATCCTGAATACCAGGTCAGCCCCACCCACCTGAACCACGACCATGACATCATGCTTCTGGAGTTGAAGTCTCCGGTCCAGCTCAGCAACCACGTCCGTACTCTGCAGCTCTCGGCAGACGACTGCCTGCCCACTGGCACCTGCTGTCGTGTTTCTGGCTGGGGCACCACCACCAGCCCCCAGGGTGAGTGCTTACATGGTTGCTGGAGTCCTCACAGATGCCTGAGGAAACAGGCAGCCATAAGCGGAAGTCAGAAGAAGATTCTTTTATTACATTTTGGTTTTGTATTGTGTGCTGGTTTTGTGTTATATTTGGTATTGGTTTTGTGTGTGTGTGTTGGAGGAAAGGTGCACGTGCCAAGGCAATCCGGAGAGAGGTCAGGAAACAAACGGTAGGATTCCTGTTCTTTCCTCCCACCATTGGGGTTCTGGGAGTCAAACTCAGGTCCTCAGGCTTGGCTGCAAGCACCATTACCTTCTGAGCCATCTTGCCAGTCCTAAAAAAGTAAACAAAGGGACATATCTCCTTAATATTAATATCACAAATATTATATGAATATATATTAATATATGACAAATATATGAATATATAAACTGTATAATGGGGGTATTACTATGTAGCCCTGACTGACCTGGCCTGGAGCTTGCAGAGATCCACCTGCCTCTTCCTCCCAAATATTTACTGGGAAAAAAAAATATATATATATGTTCTGTCTGTGTGTGTTTATAGGTTTGTATATATAAGTGCAAGTGCCCTCAGAGGCCAGAAGAGGGCCTGATTCCCTAGAACTGTAGTCACAGGCAGTTGGGAGCTGCCTGACATGGGTACTGAGAATCAAACTCTGGTCCTCTGGAAGAGCAGCAAGTACTCTTAGTCATTGGGCCATCTCTCCTGACTCAGAATAAATGAGTATGTAATAAGGTGGGTCTGGTGGCACATCCCTGTACAGTTGGTCGCCTGGGAAACTGAGTCTGTAGGGTCACGAATTCAGGGGCAGCATAAGCTGCAGAAAAGACAGCCAGAGCTACACGGGTATGAAAACGTCTATCATGTAATATCTAAAACACATTATTATATACTCACTGTAATAAATATATTTATGACCTGCATATTTGTAATATACGCAATGCATTAATAAGTATATCTTGTGGAGGTGGGTGAACTATACAAACTGTGCTTTCCGGGTGCTTTATACATATGGCTAACAGTGGTGTAATGTACATGAGCAAGCATTTCCTCAGCAATCCTCACTCCCTTCCGTCCCTCCTGTGTCCTTCCCTGTCACACTCCTCTCCCCACCACTGAGTTTTTCTGGCTCTTTTACCGCTTCCCACTACTCCCGGACCCCGCCCCCTACTAGTTCTCTTCCCCCCTGCCCCCTTGCTGTTTCACACATGTGTGGTGTGCATGTCGTGGGTGTATGCAGATTTCACACATGTGTGGTGTGCATGTGGTGGGTGTATGCATATTTCACACATGTGCTGTGTGCATGCATATTTCACACGTGTGGTGTGCATGTGACTGTATGTGTATTAAGAGCCTCAGGGTTGATGTTGGGAATCATCCTTGATCATTCTTCCACTTTATTCATTGAGGCAGTCTCTCAACCAAGCTCTCAACCAGAGCTAACTGTCATGGCTGGGACTGCTAACTAGCTTGCTTTGGGGAGGCCCTTCTGGGGCTGAAAACATAGGCAGGTCACTGTGCCCACTCCCAGCATTTACATAGTTCTAGGAATCTGCCCTCTGACCTCATGCTTGCAAGGAAAGCACTTTAACTACAGGGCCACTTCCCCAGTTCCCACTTTCAGGTTCTCATTTCTCCTCATCCCTTGTCCCTCTGTTTCAGCCCTCTTATCCACACCTCCTCTTTCTCCTCAGCTGTCCCCACATCTCTCCATATTTTTGTCTCCTTACCACTTCCTGCCGCATCTTTCTCTGCCATCTTACTCATCCCATCTCAATTTCCTACCCACTCTGACTCTTTAACATCCAGGACAAGCCTCCTCAGATGGTCTCTCTCCTCCCCAGTGAATTACCCCAAAACTCTGCAGTGCGCCAACATTGAACTGCGCTCAGATGAGGAGTGCCGGCAGGTGTATCCCGGGAAGATCACTGCCAACATGCTCTGTGCTGGTACCAAAGAAGGGGGAAAGGACTCCTGTGAGGTAAGACATGGAGAACGTTCAGGGCATGCAGCCCATCCCTCTGACTCTCTATCTCTCTGACCCTCTCCCTGACTCCTCCTCTTCCTGATTCTCCCTCTCCCTGACTCCTCCTCTTCCTGATTCTCCCTCTCCCTGACTCCTCCTCTTCCTGATTCTCCCTCTCCCTGACTCCTCCTCTTCCTGATTCTCCCTCTCCATGACTCTCCCTCTCTCTGACCCTCCTTCTCCTTGACCTTCCCTCTCCCTGACCCTCCCTCTCCCTGCTGGTTTCTCTCCATCTTTCCTTTTCTTCCCCACATTGCCCCATCTCTACCTTCTGTTCAGCCTTATCAACAATTCTTTCTCCCCCCAACCCAGGGTGATTCCGGGGGTCCACTGATTTGCAATGGCAAACTCTACGGCATCATCTCATGGGGGGATTTTCCATGTGGACAGCCCAACCGACCTGGCGTTTACACCCGAGTCTCAAAATACCTGCGTTGGATCCAGGGGACCATCAGAAACACTCCGGAGCAGGGATGGACAAAGGGCACACAATAAAACTGTGTTCGTTTGCCTTCCTCCCTCCCCTCTGTGCCTCTCTCACTGTGTGCTTCTCCCTTCTCTGTCACCTCTGCCCGAAGTGCCCCTTTGGAACAACAGACCCATATTCACAGCGACATCCCCTCCACCAGCCTTGGAACACCCCAGTAACTTGGGTGCTCCAACCCAAACGGCATCCAAGTCCACTGCTACATCTTCATGACCACCACAAACTGGCGTTGATATCTGCATATTCCAGTCTCTTGGTGCCTCTCAGCCCCATCATGAACTCACCTCAGCAGCAGTCTGTAGACGACCCTCCCTGACAGATTCTCGGAACCCTCAAACCATTTACCCCTTGACAATGCATTTTTATATTCAAGAAGGTTCTAGGCTCATGGGATATTTCATTCTAAAAGTCTCTCTAGTCCAGAATCTTCTGCCTAGAGCACATCCTATGTACTTCAAGGTGACTCGCCACAGGTATTCTACACCCTTTGCATAGCTCATTCCCACTCTGATGCCCTAACTCAAACAACATCCCACATTCTATAAGACCCAGCCCTTGCCAACTCTGCCCCTCTCTGAGTTGCCACCAACATGGATCAACAGCTCTCTGGTTCCTCTAGTTACAGGACCCAAAGGGCCTCCCTCCTAGATCGTATCACCTCACAAATCTGTTATCGTCCCCACGAACATCCTTCCTCAATAGTCCTGGCTTTCAAATCTTTGCCTATGATCCCGCATCTACGTAATGCTAATCCCTGCTATGAATAAGTCATAAAACTCACAACTTCCTTGCTTCCTTTTTCGTTTTGTTGGTTTGTTTTGAATGACGCATCGGTTTTGCTTGATGGCCTGGGCTGGCCTGGAAGTCTCCTGACTGTCCTTCTTCCTCCCCCTGCAGAGTGTGAGTCTGACAGGCATGTGCCACCCAAACCCAGCTCTTTGCTCTCTTGCCTTCAAAACAGGTTCATAATTTACCCTGACAGCATTGTCACAAGGGTAAATTCTAATAGTCACCTTGTACAATCACCACTGAATTTGCAGTGTCTCAGAAAGTGTAGATTGTATATACTGGGCTGGGTGCTAAAGATATAATTTTTTATTTGTTCAGTAAATATTGGCACCAGCCAGGGTCAGGCACCATGGCAGACACAAGTGAAAAGCAGTGAGTAAGATGTAAGAAAGCAAATTGTAAGGGTAGGGTGGTGCATGCCCGTCATCCCACCTCGGGAGATGGAGGGAGAGGATGGGGAGTTCAAGGTCACCATTGACCTTGAAGTTTGAGGCTATCCTGGGCTAGGAACACTAGGAAGGAAGAACCATGTTGGATGTGAATGGGTTGAAGAGGTGGGAGAGAGACAACAGAATCCAAGATGGCCACAGGAATGTTAATGACCATTTTCCTGCCTCACCCTGCAGAGTGTGAGTATGACAGGCGTGCGCCACCCAAAACCACCTCTCCTTTATCTTGCCTTTAAAATGGGTTCATAATTTACCCTGAGAGCATTGTCATGAGTGTAAATTCCAAGTGACAAGAAAGATAGAATTTCCTAAAATAGGAGGTGGTCCTGAATGTGGTGGCACACCTCTGTTATGCCAGCACTTGGGAGACTGAGGCAGGAAATTGATGTTTGAGGTCAGCCTCAGCTACAAAGCAAAACTGCCTCAAACAATAGTAGGAGAGGCCAGGGAGTGAGCTCTACAGGGAAGGCTTTGGCTGCCAAGTCCGACAACCTGAATTCGAGTATCCATGGTGGAAAAAGAGATCTGACTCCTGCAGTTTGTCCTCTGATTTCCACACAGGTGTCCTATAACACACATACCACATGCGTACTCACACACACACACACACAATATGTACATACACATGCCACATGTCACACACCACACATCACACACACACATTCCACACACACCCAACATACACACATCACACATATACACACCCAATATGTACATACACATACGACACATGCCACACATCACACATCACACACACACAACATACACACATCACACATATACACACATACACAATACACACATCACACACATACACATCCAATATATACATGCCATGCATACACACACATACACACAGGCTATACATACCCAACATACATGCCCAATATGCTCATATACACATGCCACACACGACACCACACATACACATACAAACATAAACATATACACAAATGTAATTTTAAAAATTTAAAAGAGGGGCTTGAGAGATGGCTTAGTAGTTAAGAGTACTTGTTCTTGAAGAAGAAGATGTAAGCAGGCAAAACATTCATACACCTAAAATAAATTCGATTTTACAAAAAAAAGGGCAGGCATAATGACTCATGCCTTTAATTCCAGCACTTGGGAAGCAAAGGCAGTCAGATCTCCATGACTTTGCAGTCAGCCTGCTTAACATAGAGCTCCAGGCCAGCCAGGGATACAAAGTGACACTTTGCCTTTAAAAAAAAAGTTTAAAAAGATACTGGACAATAATAACAACCCCCGATGTGTGATTGGAAAACCAAATGTGTGATGGGTTATGGGTTGTATCAGTTTCCAGAAGAACCAGCCACCTGCTCCAAGGCTGAAGTTCTTCCCTGCAGCAGGGACCAATAATAACTGGCCTGACCAAACCGAGGTGGCCGATCTATGGGGGAGAAAATCCAAGGTGTGACACTCAGCTGGAAAGCTGCCCTGTTGTCATGTGTTGTGGTGATCTCTATGGACTCAGGGAATGAGTCACTTCTGCAAAGAAGGATGGGGTTTTCATTATGGGATCAAATATGGCGGTTTGAGAACTCTCCTGGGTAGGCAAGAACCCTGCTTCTGACCTGAGCCACTCTGCACTTAATCTCTGAGCCATCTTGCCAGTCCCAGGGTGCTGGTTTAATAAAGAGTATCTCTCTGGGAAAGTCATGGGATGATCAGCGGCTACAGCGTTAAGACACAGAGACAGGTCAGGAACATAGGATACTGTGAGGTATACCTTCTATTCTCTTTGTGAGATAGGCTTTCACTATGTAGCCCAGAATAGCCTTGGATTCATTTATGCAGCCCTTGAACTTTATCCTCCTGCATAAGCCTCCCAAGTGCTGGGATTACAAAGTGTGCCACCATGACTGGTGTCTGATTCCTGCTTTATGGGTTCTAAGACTCTGATGACTACTATCTGAACATATGCATAATAAGTTTTCCTTAAAGTGTCCCTTCATCCTTGGTTCCTGAAGATACCCTCTATTAGCTGGGACACACAGGAAAATATACTCACAAGTCTGTCAAATGCACTTACTTAGTTTTTGTTTTGTGTTTTTTGTTTGTTTTGAGAAATAGTCTTATATTGCTGAAGCTGACCTCAAGCAGAGGCTAGCCCCAAACTTCTTTTTTAAAAAATATTTATTTATTTATTTATTTATTTATTTATTTATTTATTTATTATTTATTTATATAGCACACTGTAGCTGTCATCAGACACACCAGCAGAGAGCATCAGATCCAATTACAGATGGTTGTGAGCCACCATGTGGTTGCTGGGGTTTGAACTCAGGACCTCTGGAAAAGCAGTACAGTGCTCTTAACCACTGAGCCATCCCTCCAGCCCTAGCCCTGAACTCCTAATCTTCCTTTCACCTTCTAAGTGCTGGGATTACAGGTGTACACCACCACACCCAGCTTCACCATACTCCAAATACATTACTAGAGAGGTTTGTGGAAAAATCCCTACAAAATCAGAGTTGGGGGTGGTATGAGATTAGTTATTAGAGGGACAAGCCTCCCAGTTCAAAGTTGAAACTTCTGGTTTAAGGTTGAATTCGTCACCAATGGCCAATAATTTAACCCCCTAAAGACCAAGTTCAGAAAGGCTAGTCATTGGCAAACACTTGGAAGGCCTCAGGAAGGTGAGTATGGGAACTCTGTTGAGACACAGGTGCTTGGGCTTGGGAACTTGCTGGCTGTGTCTACTGATTTAGGTCTTTTAAAAGTATCTACTGTTTACTGCTGATGAGAATGGGGCAGTCACTACAGAAGTCAGTATGGAGATTCTTGAAGAAACTAAAGTTGTGGGCTGGGAATGAAGCTCAGTTGGTAGATGGATCATCTAGCATCCATGACACCTTGGGTTCAAGTCTTACCACTGCATCAACTGTGTGTAGGTGCACATACCTGTATTCCCAGGGCCTGGGAGGTGTAGGCAGGGGATCAGATGCTCAGAGTGGTCCTTAGCTACACAGAAAGTTCAAGGACAGACTGTGCTACATGAGACCCTGTCTCAAAAATGCTCAGGAAAGAAGGAAGGGAGGGAGGAAGGAAGGAAGGAAGGAAGGAAGGAAGGAAGGAAGGAAAAGGAAGGACCTGTTTCTGACCTGAGCCAGGAAGAAAAGGAAGGAAAGAAGTAAAGGAAGGAAGAAAGGAAGGAAGGAAGGAAGAAAGGAAGAAAAGGAAGGAAAGAAGAAAAGGAAGGAAGGAAGAAGGAAAGAAAGGAAGAAAGAAAGAAAGAAAGAAGGAAGGAAGGAAGGAAAGAAAAAAGAGGAAGGTAGATGGGCAGGCAGACCAACTAAAATAGCACTACCATTTGATCTCAGTATACCTGAAGGATTCAAAGCCAACAAAGCACAGAGACACCTTCCCACTCACATTTATTGAGGTAGTACTACTAACAACCAAGATGTGGAATCAACCTTAAAGTTCATCCAGGTGAGTGGATGAAGAAAATGTGGTATGTGCATTGCTGTAGTTTTATTAAGACTTGGAGAATGAAGTCACACGGTTTGCAGAGAAATAAATATGACAAGCCAGGTTTCAGAAAGGCATTGTGACACAGTCTAGAAACATCAGTCTCTGCAACGTGTGCAGTGCCACACTCAGCCAGTACTCTCCAGAATACCGCGACGAAACAGACCTTAAAACCAGGTGCGGAGGTGCAGACCTTTAATCCCAGCATGGTATTTTGTCAAGTGAAATTAAGACATGAAAATAGAGAGTATTGGCTGAGTGTAGTGGTTCCCACCTTTAATCCCAGTACTCAGAAGACAGAGGCAGGTGAATCTCTGTAAGTTTGAGGTCAGCCTGGTCTAAAAAGTAAGTCCAGGTTAGCCCAAGCTTGTTACACAGAGAAACCTTGTTTTAAAAAAAATCAAGGAAGAAAGAAAGAAGAGAAGAAGAAAGAAAGAAAGAAAGAAAGAAAGAAAGAAAGAAAGAAAGAAAGAAAGAAAAAGAAAGAAGGAAGGAAGGAAGAAAGAAAATATAGTGTATTTTTGGGTGAAGAGGAATGAGAGGCAACAATAGGGTCTGAGTACAGTTGAGGCACACAAAATGTAATGATTTTGTTCTTTTGTACAATAAATATAAGATGATAATAAAGTATTCTTTGTAATAATACTGTGTGTGTAGTGCTTTCCTTAGCCTCATGAACTGTTTTAAAAAGTCAGGAGTGGATGACAAACTTACTAAACTAAAATGTAACTCCTATATGATCCAAGTATACCAACCCTTAGGCATATGCTTAATGGACTCTTACATTAAAATGCCACAAAACCACATGCATATGCATCCCCTGTCCTAGTTAATTTTCATTGTCAGCTTGTCACAACTTGGAATTATCTGAGAAGAGATCCCTAGTTGAGAAATTGTCTCTAACAGGTTGACTTGGGTGTCTGTCTCTGGGAATTGTCTTGATAGTTCATTGGTGTATGAGGGCTCATCCACTGTGGGAGGCACCATTCCCTAGCCAGGAGTTCCTGAACTGAATAAGATAGGAGAAAGCCAGATGAGAGCCAGAAACAGAGGCAATTAGCACAGGTGCACTCACCTCTCTCTCTCTGCTTTTGATTGTGGATATGATGTGATTCACAACTGTAACCTGAAGTTATAAGCCAAACAAACCCTTTTTTTATATGGTGATGTTGGTCAGGGTATTTGTCACAGTAACAAATATAAAACTAGAACACCAAGTTGATAGTCACTTGGTCAAAACAACTTGAAGCTTGCAACTGGTATCTGATTTTGGTAAAAGATGATCCAGGACTTCCCCCGCTATGAGGTTATCTGAAGTAAAAGAACCCACTCTAAACACCATTCTGAGGTTCCCTTCTAAATACAAACTTAAAGTGAGCTGAGTGCAAGTATTCCTCCATTTCTGACCAGATGTAGGTGACCAAGTGTAGGTTGATGCCATTATGCAGGTGAAGGCAGACAAGTTAGATCAAAGCCATGATTGGCCAGTAAAAAAATAAGGCAGGGACAAAGCTTTTGTAAGGCAGGAGAGAAGGGGAAGAAGGGAGAGTCAAGATGGAGACAACAGAGCAGGATGATCCAGATCTAGGTGGACGAGGTCAATTTTATCTTGTCTAGGTGGGCGGTTTATATCTTTATTAATTAGCAGTGAATTTATTGTGTGGATATATTGTGGGTTGAGAGTTTAACATATAAATCTGATTGTTGGGTTACAATTTGTTGAGTCTTGATTTTTCTGGGTAGTTGGGAGTTTATACTTTAACTGCCAGGGGGTGGTTGCAGGAGTGTGGGCAGGTCTGTGGCAGGGAGCCGAGATAGGTCAGCCACTGCTGAACTTCTAGAACCGTGATTTTACTGGTAGCTGGAACCAGAGAGTTTGAGGCTAGCAGAGAGCTGCCGGGAGAGATACTAATGGGATAAATTAACACTAGTTTCAATGCCCATTGAAGCCAGAACTAGCGACCGACAGGGTACACACAAGAACGGGTCCTGCTGCTTTTTTTTTTATTTATACTGCAACAACCAAGGACCTCAAGTCCCTGGTGCCGTGACTTCCCCACCATGACAGGTGATGCCCTTGAACTAAGAGCCAAAATAAACCGTCCCTTCCCTAAGTTGCTTTTGACACAGCAATGACAAAAGTAACCACTACAACAACTAATGCAACAGACCACTGGCACCCACTGCAGAACTGGCTCGGGTGACATCACCACAGCCTCTGAAGGTGTCAGGTGTCTTCTGTTTTGGTTATCATTGACTGAGCATGGCACTACATGTGTGGCTTAGGGACTGGCCTAAGTGAGGGGACAGGGAACAAAGACAAGACACACGTTGTGTTGGTTTGAATGAGAATGGCCCCCACAGACTCCCTAGTTAGTAGAACTGTTTGGGAAGGATTGGGAGAACGTGTGTCACTGGAGTTTTAAGCTCACTCGGTGTCCTCTCAGCCACCAAGCTTCCCAGCATAATGATTGTGAACTAACACAATCTGAAACTAAGCACACCTCCAGTTAAATGCTTTCTTATAAAAGTTCCCTTGATCATCGCGTCTCTTCACAGCAATAGAACAGTAACTAAAACACACACACACATGTACAGAAAAGCTGGGGTTGGGTCAGCCCCTGGTGTGCCCTGGTAGAAAACTCGGCAACAACAGCAACTTTATTTTATAAATAAAGCTTTATTGTATAGATCTGAATTGAGGGAATAGGCTTATCATGTTCAGCTGAACCTGAAGGCGAGTTTAGCTAATCTCAGGAGGGAGGTGTCTGTATGGGAGTGGTCTCAGGTTGTAAACACCCGGGAGGAGGAAGATGGTGTTGATATTTTCTGTGCACTGTCAACACCTGGACAAGGACCAAAGGAAAGCATTATCATCTTGAGAAGCCTTATCTGGGGAAGTCTTTGCCATTCCTGTGGGTCTGAGGCATTGGGGTCCTTGAGACAGCTGTGTTCGTGTCTATAGCACGCAGTCACCCAGAACTTCATCCACTTCCCACACAAGCGT
This sequence comes from Rattus rattus, assembly GCF_011064425.1. Lineage (NCBI taxonomy): Eukaryota > Metazoa > Chordata > Mammalia > Rodentia > Muridae > Rattus > Rattus rattus. The sequence continues at coordinate 155,662,418 of NC_046155.1, read as the reverse complement.
AAGAGGAATGGAGTCTGCTTTGGCCTGTACTCAACAGAAGACTGGAGGGTTCGTGAGGCCAAATATGCAAATGTTTTTAAGTTGCGGTAAGAGGATCTGGTCTGCTGGTCAAGGGCAAATCTTCTCTGAGGTAGAGCACCTTTCTGGGCACTGAGTGAGGGGCAAGGTTTGTGGAAAAGACAGGTGAGTGGAGAGGGTTCTATAGTATCAGGCTGGGCAAGGGGACAGCCTGGGGCCAGTTAAGAGCTGGAGAGGATTAGGAGAGTTTAAATTGGACATGGCGGCACATGCCTATAATGCTTTAAACACAGGACATTGAGGCAGGAGGGGTAGAATGATTAATAACACTGGCAGAGGACCCAGGTTCTGTTCCCAGTACTCTTGTTAGGTGACTCCCAATGTCTGCAACTCCAATTCCAAGGGATTCTATGCCGTCTTCTGGCCTCTGAGGGCACACACGTGATATGTAGAGCTGAAGAAATGGCTCTGTGGTGTTTGCTGTACAACACAAGGACCTGAGTTTGATGATGAGAATCCATGTAAAAATGCCAAGCAGGATTGTGTGCCCCTGGAACCCCAGAGCTGGGAAGCCATAACAGGAGAGTCCCCGGGACTCGCTGACCAGAAGGTCTAACGGAACTGTGCATCAGGCTCAGCGTGAGACCCTGCCTCAAAAAAGAAGGTGGTGGAGAGTGATTAAGGGTGACTCCTTATGTGGGTCTCTGGCCTCTATGTTACACAGAGAGAAAGAGAGGGGGGGGGGGGAGGGAAGGAGGGGGAAGGAGGGAGAGGGAGAGGGAGAGGGAGGGAGAGGGAGAGGAGAGGGAGGGAGAGGGAGAGGGAGAGGGAGAGGGAGAGGGAGAGGGAGAGAGAGAGAGAGAGAGAGAGAGAGAGAGAGAGAGAGAGACAGGAGAGGGAGAGGGAGATGGGACACACCTATCACACACACACACACACACACACACACACACACACACACACACACACAATTCTTTGCGGTTACAGCAAAGAAACTCCACAATAGTGGTTTTGTTGTGTACAACTTCTCTGAGCATCAAATGAGCAAATACTAAGCCTCGCCCAAGCAGAAGATAAGGTGAGGCTCCCGAAAGCCCCAATGTTTTTGCCTACTGACCCGATCTGTTGAAAGTGAACTCATTTAACATATTTTGTCATTTTCTCACATAGGATCCAGAGCTCAAGGCTCTCTAACTCAGCCTAGAAGAAGCTCATCTGACACGGGCACTTCTCTATGATGCTCAATACAGCCTTCTTACTCTTGTGGACATTAGATAGTGATTACAGCGTATCTATGAAGCACTCTAGACAGTGGAATCACAGTTACACACGGGCACAAAAATGTAGGAACTAAAATAGGGAGATTGTGGCTTTGAGCCAGACCTCAGCAAAACAGTAAGACCTTTGCTCAGAACAGGACAAAGCAAGGGACTCGGTATGTAAAGGTTGGACCATCAAGACTGACCACCTGAATCTGGTCTCCAGGCTATAGAAGTGGCTCAGTGGGGTACCTAAGCACAAGAGCCTAAGTTTAGATTGCCAGCATTCGTATGAAAGGCCGGAAGTAGAACATACCTGCAAATCCAGTGGAGATGGGGTGATCCCAAGGGCCCACTGACCAGTCAGTCACTCTAGTGAACCATTCAACTTCAGTGAGAGACCCTGGCCCAGAAAACATGACGGATAGTCCCTGAAGAACGGTAGAAGTTGTCCTCTGGCCTGTATCTCTCTCTCTCTCTCTCTCTCTCTCTCTCTCTCTCTCTCTCTCTCTCTCTCTCTGTCTCTCTCTCTGTCTCACACACACACACACAAATAAACACATGCATGAATAAGGCACATACATACACACAGAAACACACAAAATCAACATAATATCCAATGCATAGCATGACCTTATATTATATGTAATGAGTGATCTAAACATTACTTAACCCTAAAGGCTATGCAGTGCTGTCTGTAGATTCTGTGCAACTATTGCATGGTGATTTCCATGACCACAGACCCTACCACATGTCACCCTTCAACACTGAGGGATGGTATGATGTTTAGTTTTGTCAACTTGACACCATCTAGAATTATCTGGAAAGAGTCTCAATCAGGACTGTCTAGATCATAGAAGCATACGACAAAGTAGACAAGGACCCCAGTGACTGAGGTGGGGTAGTTGGGGCTACAGTCACACCCAGCTTTGCAGGGAGGCAGCGGGATAGGTTAGAGGTAGTTTTCTTTGGTTTTGAGTGTGCGTAATTTGCAGTTATTTGTGTGTGTGTGTGTTTGTGTGTGTGTGTGTGTGTGTGTGTGTATACATGTACCATGGCAGTATGCGTATATGGGTGTATAGGTCAAAAACTATTTGGGAAAATAAAATAAAAACAGTGGTTGAACAGAGAGCTCCATGATTAAGAGCACTTGCTGCTCTTTCAGAGTACCTGGTGTGATTTCCAACACCTCCGTGATGATTCACAACCGTCTGTGACTCTAGTGTCAGAGAACTTGATGCCCTCTTCTGGCCACTGCAGGCACCAGGCATGTAAGTGGTGCATAAACATGTACTCAGGCAAACACTCATCAAGAAGAAAACAAAGACTTAAAACAACAAAAGCATTTTGATTGTTGTTATTGGGAATAAGCCGTTCTCTGTAGCCCAGGTGCTCCCACCACCTCAATGTCCTCAAGTGCTGGGATGACAGCCATGTACCACCACAGGGGATCTCATGAATCACCTCCTAATGGTCCAGTGCTACCAAGCACAGTGGTAGAAGGTGAGACTAGAAATGCCAAGGACTGGGGAAAATAAGAAACAGTAGGAAAGGGGTTGGGGATTTAGCTCAGTGGTAGAGCGCTTGCCCTAGCAAGCGCAAGGCCCTGGGTTCGGGTCCCCAGCTCCGGAAAAAAAAAAAAAAAAAAAAAAAAAGAAACAGTAGGAAAACTTAAGATGCTGTTGGCTGCCACATAAACCATGGGAAGACCCCTTTGGAAAGCATGTGGCCAGCTTTTAAATAACTAAGCCATACACTTGTCACGTGACCAAGACATTTCACTCCTGAGTGTTTACCCAAGAGAAATGAAAACTTAACAACCCCTACCCGAATGATTATAGTAGTATTATCCCTAATAACTAGAATCTGGAAAGCCACTCAAAGTATCCAACAACTGGTACATGGACAAACATGTTAACCCGGAAGGCCGTGCAGTGGTATGATGCCAAGAAAGAGGAAAGAGTGAGTCTGAAGTAGAAGATGCTTGCAGATCTGTGGATGGAGCAGACATTCGTGGGACCAGGGAAGGAAGCAGTGTTCAGGTGAGGTTCCAAAACCAACAGGATAGAAGTAGAAAGTAAACCAGTAGCTGTCTCAGGAGTAAGCCAGTCGGGGAGCAGAGCTTTGTGAAAGAGGTTCAGAACTGTTAATGGGGTCGGGGATGAAGGCTGCCACACATTTTGATAAGGACATGGCCCAAGATGGATAGGGCAAGTATTCTTTTATGTAAATAAATACAAACTTATTAAAATGAGCAATGCAAATCTTGGTGGAAAAAATAAGGAAAACTATGTGCTGTACCACAGTTGATGTAAATTTTAAAATATACACATCAGAACAACATACAATTTGTAGGCACATTCTTTTTTTTTTTTTTAAAGGTATATTGGGTTAGAGGAAAAAAACACCCATACTCATAAAATAAAAATAAACAAATCTTAAAAATCCAAGGGAAAACAGCCTGGACTAGAGAGACAGCTCAGCAATTAAGAGACCACACTGCTCTTATAGAGGACCTGGGTTCAGTTCCCAGCACCCACATCAGGAAGTTCACAATCACCTGTAATTCCAGCTCCAAGGCATCTACTGCCCTCTGCTGGCCTCCTTGGGCACTGTGTTTGTGTACACACAGCCCTCGCCCCATCTCCCTATATACATAAACAAAAAATTAAAAATAATTTTTAAAAAGATTTAGAGTCTTGCTAATACTCTAGGTGAAGTTGATCGCAATTGTTATGTTTCTGAGATAGGGTCTCACTGTTCTGATTGGATTTCTATTGCTATGACAAGATGCTATAGCTAAAAGCAATCTGGGGGAGGGGGAGTTTATTTAGCTTACTCATCCTGATCATAGTCCATCATGAAGCAAAAGCAAGGCAGGAACTAAAGCAGGAAACTGGAGGCAGGAAGTGAAGTACATGCCATGGAGGGGTGCTGCTTAATGACTTGCTCCCCGTGGCTTGCTCAGCCTGCTTTCTTATTTACCCAGGACCACCTGCCCAGGAGTGGCACTGTCCACCATTTGCCCAGCCTCCGCACATTAATCATTAATCAAGAAAATGGTCCACAGACTTACCTACAGGCCGGTCTGATGGGGGAGTTCTTTCAACTGAGGCTCTTCCCAAATAACTCTAACTTGTGTCAAGTCAGGGGAAAAAAGTAACCAGGACACTCATGTAGTCCAGACTGGCCTCGAACTTGCTACGTAGTTACAGACAATTGAACTTCTGATCCTCCCATCTTTGTTTTCCAAGGGCTGGGACCACAGGCCCACAGCAGCACCCTGGGTTTGTGCAGTGCGGGAGACAGAGCCCAGGGCTTTTGGATTGTTCGGTTCAGGGTAGAAATTGAGGAAGCTCACTTCAGATAGAAAGCTTTATTTTCTGAGCCTCGGGGCTCAGCTCAGGATCTGAATCGTCCCCAAAGAGAGGTTGAACAACATTTTTAAAGGATGGGAACACAAAGTGAGGTGGAACTTCGCAGTGTTATCCCATCGTCTTTCGACATAATGTATTAAGCAAGGGTGTACCCTTTGGACACTGGGCCTTATCCAGGGCATCTGGCTTCAAGGTCTTTAATTTGTTCTCCCGGTCATTTGTTGCAGAGCTCAGAGTGACAAAAGAGATAAACAGGACATAGCATGCAATTGGTTATATATTTTCACAACTTATGTATCTTGGTTTAGATAACAGCAAGTCCTATATTCCTTACCAGTTAACAGACAATTAGGAAAACATTTGGAGAAGCGGGATAGGTGTTCATTCCTAGGCTGGGAACATGAACTTGTTTGACCTTGCCAGCAGGATGAAGTTGTCCTCGAGATATCTGAACTCAGACAACTGTCTCCTTACATTTTGTCGCTGAGATGTCTGGACTCAGACAACCGTTTACAACAGAAGCTGTTCTGCTAAAGGGAAATCCCCAAGTTCCCCCAGGGCCTGGGACCTTGAATTTAGTTTCTCCGTATGATTTAATGGTGTCGGAAAATGAAACGGTAGTCCTGAGAACAAATTTTTTTTGCTTATTTCCAGTATTTCTACCTGTCTCTGTGTACCTGGATTAAAGCTTTGATGCTGTGCCTCCTGTCCATTATATAAGGGGTCGTATGATGCCCTCAAAATCATCAGTTGGATATCATTAATGCAGCCTTGGACAAAACATGAAATGAAGCTTATCATTCGGGCTACATAAAACATAACCAGGAGGAGCAAAGCTAAGGGCCAGTCTGTCTGGTGGTGAGAGTGGTATGTCATTTGGCACTATAGGTAGCCATTTGTCCTTTGTGCCGGGGAGTGTCCTTGAACTTAGCATTTCAGCTGGTTAGTGAGGAACGGACAGATGACATATTCTCTCCTGTAACTACTTCCAGATGACAGCAGGATGCTGTCACCGGGATCCAGGAGGGTTGAGAGGCTAGTCAAATGCTGGTCAATGGGACACTTGTCAGAGCATCTGATTAGCCGATCCATCTGGAAGACAGGGAGCAATCATATCGGCTGGACTGGTTTCTATCAGCTTTCAGCAAGTCCAGAGTTTAGGTACGTCTGTATTATCGTAGTTTGTGATCTGTGCTGAAATCCACATAGAAGAGAAAGCAATAGATTCATATCTTTGTATCATAGCAGAAGCTTGGAAAATGGTTTTGGGTTAAAAGTATGAACACTCGTTAAGGCAAGTTCAGGGAAGACAGAAGCATTCCATGGAGCAGAAGGGGCGAACTCTCACTGGATTTTCAGTGTAAATCGTGAAAGAGGGGGCTTTGTCCTTCTATCCAGAGGACTGGATGAACATAGATTTACCATAGTGAGAAACATTTTTAAGTCTGTATTTAAAAAGACAATCAAAGGAAATTTAAAATTTTTAGCTTGTGCTTATGATAGTAGATTGTAAAGTGGAAATCTTTACCAGAGTTGGACTAACAACTTACCAGAATTCCGTTGGTTAATTAAACGTTAAAGCTCTGAACTTCTGAAGTCTTAAAATAACAGTAGCACGGTGAAGGAAAGTAATCTGAGACATTTTCAACCCTTTTTTAAATATCTTGAATTGTTTTCTGATCATTTAAGTTTTATGTATTCTAATCTTCATAATTTGCGCTCATCAACTTTAGAAAGTCTCCTTGAACCATCAAATTCCTTCTTAGATGCTCAAATGTTTCCTCAGATCCCCATCATTTGAGCTTTCATATCTTCAGACCTTACATAAATTTTACATTTTCTCCTGTCCCAGCTATTCATCACGAGACACAGGTTACTGGTTACAGGAAGCAGTCATTTTAAAGCAGTTGCTTTAAAAAAAAAGGGGGGAAACATATCTGAAAACTGTTTATCTTTTAGTATGTAGCCTGTGAGCAGGGGAAACCTGCCTGCCTTTTCTTAACAAGAGACCTAGTAGATCTAGGAGAAGCAAGGCTTGATCTTTATGTATGAAATGGACTAATAAGATGGCTGCAGCCTCGTGGGGAAGAAGACGGTTGCTTGCTACTGCCGAGCTGACAAAACTACAGTTAGCCTAACCACCGATGCTATCAAAGATCTGAGAAGATTAAATCATAGCTGGAAGAATAATCTAAATGGTCTATGTATCAATTAAAATGACAGAGACTTACTTATTACCCAGAGGGCCACCCCATTAGGCTCCTGAAGTCAGTGGCTTCATTGGGGGCATAAGTCTCAGGGCAGCATCAGTCTGGCAAATCTGAGAGGCCTTCCTGTGGAAGAGGAACTTGGGAGGCTGACTTCTATGTCTAAAACAATGCATCTCCAGTGTCCTGTTTGTAAACAGTTCAGGCCAGACCTTAGCAGCAGTAGAGGCAATATGGGGCAGTCTTTCCCAGTGGTTAACGTACCACCATCCATGGAGTCCTTTGTCATTGTACCCATATCTTCTTGGAGACCTTGAGGAGTCACTGTTAGGATTTTAGAGTCTCCGTCTTTCATAGTATGTTTAAGCATCTTACATGACATATTCAGCAGATTCTCAGACCAGTTTGAGGACCAAAATCTATTAAGTATAATTGAGCCAAACAAACTTTGCTTGTTTTTAGTTATTTGTTTTAGGCTTAACCTTGAGACCATGTACAGCAAGCTAAGTAAAGCTTTGTCACGTAATTCACTGCATGAGGTCTTAGCATGACTTCAAATGTATTTCTGCAGACACTAAAGGTGTGATCATTTACAAGGTGGCTGACTGTCAATTGCATTTCTTAGTTACCCTTGATAGTTTATAGTAACAGTAAATTCCTAAGACCAGGATCTTATGTTTTATCCTCATTATATTTAGATTTAAAATAACAGTTTTAAATTGCAGTCCTCTCAGCATTAAGATAAAAAATTTAATTCCATGAACATAGGCCATAAAGAGACTGGGAACTGTGTAACATTATACACAGTTTCCTGTATGACTCACTTTATAATAAAAACTATATTATAATAATGCTAGTAAATATAAGGTTAAATATACATCTTTAAATTTGTCTTGTTAGCCTGAATAGACCTTTGGAGCCAGTGACTCTCACTTTCTTTAACATAGTATTTTTTTATGTTGTGGTAACATGAATCATAAAATAAACATCTGATTTGCAGTCAATGCTAGGCTACTGGGGTAAAAACAGTCTTTAGAAAGGGTTGTGACCCATATGTTGAGAAATTGTTCCAAATTCTTTGTCAGACTGCCCAAGGTCATTGTCTCATAAGATAGGAATTCTTTAGTCTCTTGTGTTTAGCTGTGGTCCTGATTTAGGTTTTTTTTTTAAGTTAAAAATTCCTTAATTTGTTTTTATTCCTGGTACCACTATCATAATTTATAGGGCAACCTACCTGATATAATGAAAAGAAAAGGGGAAGGCAAAGCTAAGCAGATAAAAGACCTCTAGTTAACATCACATTGTATATCTAGTTGACATCGCCTTGCCTTATCAGTAGCTGCACACTTCACCACTGTGGCTAGCACAGTCCTGAAGGGGCAGGGCGTCCTGTTTAAGCTGCAGTGACTTTCCTGACCACGGATCGTCGTTCCATCTGCAGCAGAGTTTTACAGTTCCTCTAACGCATTTGGGATGACTGCCTCAAAATAACCGGCAGCTTTCCTGACAACTCCTCGCTCTCTCTCCTGCTAAGAACTGTAACCCCTTTCTGCTTTTGAGAAAACCTTCTGCTCTCATATCCATCACCAGACCCACAGCCATCGGCACAGGGACTGCCTGAGCTTCTCCCATTTAACTTGATCCCCTTGTGGGTCCATGATTTGATGGCTGTTGTCCATTATGATTTGATTTTCAAAGTCATTATGTTTTCCATCGTCATCATGGTTACTCCACTAAAATTAACCTTCTTCATTGTAACCATCATACATTAATAAAGACATTTTAATAATAAAATATTTGATAAATTTGAAAACATCTCAAGGTTTTATATATTTAACTGCTTTTAAAAGTTGGTTTTGCAATATTAAAATAAAGTGCCTTTTAGGAGAGTGAAGTTGTAGAGCATAACCATAATTTTTAGAAGACAAAACCAATTTTTAGCAGTGTAAACAATTCAATGTCTCTAACATCAAGACCAAGGGCGTTGTTTCTATGCTATAAAGTTTGGCTGCCACCAAGAAAGGTTCTTGTATATGAGCAAATGGAGGTACAGTTTTAATATCTCCTTATTCAAGCATGGTTTTAAACTTTCTTTTCTATAAACCTGGTTTTTAAGACAGGGCAGAAATTCTGTAAAATCCTATCCCAATTTAACAGTCTTTGGAGACCTGTTCCTTTGTTGGGTTCATGCCATTTGTTGCTGCTCAGGATGGCTCTAACCTTGAGTTTCAAGCTTAGGCTGGCCTTTTTCTTAGAGATTTTACAGATTTTTAACCATATCCAGTAATTTATAAAACAATAATCTATAACTAAGATGGATAGAACATAGTAAATCCATATATTTAAGACCAGTATGTATGTAGTGGCCACATGAATTTAAAAATTTAAAATAGACAGATAAAACTTTCCTTCTTACCTCCAGCTGTAATTTCAAGGGAGGAGCCCCTTGTTACCTACTGAATCCAACTGATCCAGACAGGAGGCAGGATTTCTACAGCAGGGCTCACCTCCTAGCTTCCTGGGCAGGGCTACAAGAGCAGGGTCAGTTTATCCATTTTTGTTGTCCCAATTCAGCCATTTTTTTTCCTGTAAATCCTTGAAATGAGTTAAAATTAAGTCAAAGTGTGAACAGCCAGCAGATGAAGTTTGTCTGTCCCTTTCCTCTGAATAGGAACTGTGCTGGCTGGTTCTGTGTGTCAACTTGCCACAAGCTGGAGTTATCACAGAGAAAGGAGCCTCCCTTGAGGAAATGCCTCCATGAGATCCAGCTGTAAGGCATTTTCTCAATTAGTGATCAAGGGGGGAGGACCCACTGTGGGTGGTTCGGTCTCTGGGCTGGTAGTCTTGGGTTCTATAAGAGAGCAAGCTGAGCAAGCCAGGGGAAGCAAGCCAGTAAGTAACATTCCTCCATAGCCTCTGCACCAGCTCCTGCTTCCTGACCTGCTTGAGTTCCAGTCCTGAATTCCTTTGGTGATGAACAGCCATGTGGAAGTGTAAGCTGAATAAACCCTTTCCTCCCCAACTTGCTTCTTGGTCATGATGTTTTGTGCAGGAATAGAAACCCTGACCAAGACAGCAAACACAAAGCAACAATCAAGCAATTGAAACTATAGACATAAACTGACAGACACAGACAGAGCAGCACACCAAGGACAGTCGTAGAGCTGGGGAGGAGAGGGAAGGGAGCCTGATGTCCCATCAGTGTGCCCAAATCCCAGCTTACTTGTGGAAATGCTGTAAGGTGAGTTCTAAAGGAGACGAGGCTGAGGAAGAACTTGGACCCATGGTTTTCAAAGTGGAGTGAGAGACGGGCTGAAGAGGGAACATGTGGATGGAAACAAAGTTTCACACCAACATCAGAGCTGCAGGAAGACAAAGGAGCTGGTCAGTTTCGTGTAGTCAATTAAGGCGTGGCAGGCAATTGGTTATGTGTTCTTATAACTTATGCCCCTTGCTTTAGATAACCCCTGTGAAGTCCGGAAGTACTGCATGGAGACCACCACTCGCACGTGCAATTGGCAAGCGTGCTTTTATTTCAGAAAGCAAGAAGTCTGCATGCAGGGGTCGGCCACTTACCAAAATGGCAGCGACCAAAGACAAAGGCACATGGGGCTTTTTATAGGGAACTAAGGGAATTTTAGCTAGGGTTAGGTAGTTTTTATTGGTGGGTGCCAGGGATGTTACATGGGTTGGTTTCTGATTGGCTTGTGTCCAGGAGGTCAGTGGACTGCATTCCTGTGTCATGAACATTTAACCACCACGGGGTGAGCTAGACAAACCATGTAAGGCTGCCCGGCACAGATGGCCCATCCCGAGATAAGGTATTTCCACATCCTAGTGGTTCTCTCCAGGCTGTTCCTTGGATTGGGGAGTTTATGGCCTAGTTTCTGGGACTGATGACTTGGGGGAAGGGGTTAGGGTCAGTTCCTAGAATGGATGACTTTCTTTTTGAAGTCAGGCCTGGTCCTAAAATGGAGTTTATGTCGTCCTCTCACCACAAGTTCTATACTCTTAACCCATGAGCAGACAATTAAGAAAACACTTGGAGAAGAGGGATAGGAGTTTGTTCCTAGTCCTGGGAACATGAACTTGTTTGATCCTGTCAAGTAGATGGAGATGTTGTCCTTGAGATGTCTGGTCTCAGACAACTGTTTCCTTACAAGTTGTCCCTGAGATGTCTGGACTCAGACAGACGTTTACAACACAAGCTGTTCGTCGTTGGGAAGTCCCTAGCTTCCCTAGGTTCTGGGACTTTGATTTTAGCTTCTCCCTGTGATTAAATTGAGTCTGAAAACGAAATGGTAGTCCTAAGAATACGTTGGGTAGTCCTAAGAATACGTTTCCTTTGCTTGTTCCCAACAGGATGATAAACACTCTACCAACTAAGCTACATGCCAAGCCCACATCTTAATTAAAGAGAAAAAAAAAACAGTAGGAAAAGATACACAGTGATGAAGATAAGTAGTCAGGGCTAATTAAAACCAATACTTCGGGAGATACACTAATAAAGGGAGTTGCAAAAGATACACAATGATAAAGGCAGTGTGGAATGAAGATAAAACGCAACAATGTGAACGAAGAGAAACAAGACACTACCACTAAAGAAAAAAACAAAAGCAACACCACCAGCTAACTCTGAACAAAATAGACACTTAAACCACTTTTATTGTTCTTGTTTGGAGTGGGAGTCTCCACTGCTTGTTTTTCCAGGCTGGTTTCCAATTTCTGAGCTCTGGTTATCCACCTATTTTGGTCTCCAGCATAGCCGGGACTGCAGGTGCAAGCCACCACACCCGGATGAAGATTTTTTTTTTTAATTGGAAAAAAATAGTAACAGAGACTTCAGAGGGTTGCTGGGAGGATTAGTCGGACTATTACTGTGTGGAAAGCGCAGAGAACGCCTCGCACAGAGTGAGTGTTTAGTAAGTGGTAGCTGTCATCATTATTATTACTGTGGCAGTTGCCCTATGGATTTAATTGCCATGATGCCAATGTCTCCAAGGTTCCAGGGCCACAGCCAGCAGCCATGAGTGACAGCAGGGGATTTGAGCAAGCCGGAGAGAGCCACCCAAATCCCTCCGGTGGAACAGAAAATAAGGACATAGTTGAGTTGAAGAGACTACCAGCAAAGAAAAAAAAAGAAGTCAGGAAAGCCAGCCAAGTTGCCGGGCTTCCTCCTCCTCCCTCTACCTTCTGCCTCCTCTTCCTCCTCCTCCCTCCTCCCTCCTCCCTCCTCCTCCCTTCCCCTGAGTTTCACAGACAACTAACCTCCACTTCCTGTTTTTGCCCAAGGGAGTTTTAATAACCAAAGGAAGCTTATGCGGGAGAGGAAGGAATCCAGAGAGAGTTGCAAGGAGGAGACAGAGGAAGAGAGACTTGGCAGGACCTCCTCGGGGAAGGGCTTTGTCAAAGGGCAGCTGTATTTCCTGGGACACATCCGGTCCCTACAGCATGAGAAAGATCTCACTCAAGGGTGAGATGTCATATCCCTGTTACATAGAAGAATGGGCCTAGAATAAGGACGGTTCAACTGAGGTCCATTCAGGTTGATGGGACACATTCTAGAACATTCTTTAGCCTGAAAGGCCAAGAAAGGGGTTACTGGGGAAGGGAAAGAGTAGATTCGTGTCTCCATTTAAACAGGTCGAAAGATGAGAAAAACATTCAGCTCATATGAGCCCTGAGAAAACCAGGATGGCTGTTTGGGCCAGAGCCTGGATCTTGGGAGTCCCAAGGACCACCTGCTCTCAAAATAAACAAGTCATGGTAAAAAGCAGAAAAAGCATCCACTCTGGGAAGAGGGACCAAGGGAATCTGTAACAAGAATGCCCTCCAGGTCCCCAAACAACAGAACCCTGACATGAAGTGTATGCTTAAACAGTGGACAAGAGGTACTCGTAGCTGAGCAGTGCTGACCAAGCTGTGAGCCCCTGCGGTCGGTCTTCCCTCCTGTCTCTGCTACAGTGGTCTGACAGTTTGTGTTTGGGGGAGGGAGGGGTTCAGTCAGTAAAGTACTTACTGTGAGGACCTGAGTTCCACCCCCAGAACTCATACAAAAGGTGGGGTGCGGTAGTGCATGTGTTATCCCAGGGCTGGAGAGGTAGAGACAGGAGGATGCCTAGGGCTTCCTCAAGCCAATGAGAGGCCTGTCCCCAAAACAAAGAAGCAAACAAAAAGCCAAGGTGAACACTATCCAAAGCTGTCCTCTGACTTCCATACAGACGTGAACACACACCACGCACGGGCACACGCACGTACACACATGCACGCACACACAAAGTTTTAAGTCTCTTGGGGCTGGAGATGGTTCAGTGGTTAAGAGCACGGGCTTTAGAGGACCACAGTGCAGTTCCCCACACTGACACGGTGGCTCACACGTACCTATAACTCTAGTTCTAAGGATGTAAGCAAACAGGCGATTCTCCACAGGCCTGCTCCCAGGAGCCTAGCAGCTGCTTTGTCATTACCTGCCACCACCAGGGGGCTGCAGAAAAACAGCCCCCACCCCCGCTCCAGCCACCCTAGATTTCTCCCTCTGCCCTCAAGTCTCCCTCGTCATCTCCCTGTCTGTCTGCTTCTATCTCTGGTTCATATTGACATCCTTTTGTTCTCCCCTCCCCCAATAAACCTCTTACACCAGATCTGTTGCGTCTCATAATTTCTCAAGGGTACTTCTTGGCACGGGCTGCCAAAGGTACCTACCTGCATTTTTATCCTGTCAGGAGATCTTAGAACTCCTTTCTGACCTCTGAGGGCGCCAGGCCCTCATGCAGCGCACATACATACACACAGGCAACGCTCATGTAAATAAAAATCAGTAAGTTTTCACAAAATCTGTTTCCCAGAGGCAAACCATCCATCTGTCTTGTACATGGATTTCCCTGATTTCTTTTCCCAGCATGAGACTCCTGGGGATGTCTAGTTTCTTTGGGCCCATTGTCTCGAAAGTCTGATAGCCAAAGGGAGGTGCAAAAGTGTCTCTTTGGAATATCTTCGTCCTCAGACATGGGCCTGGAGATGTCCAGGAGTCCATCAATGTTCTATGCCCCATAGATGGCCTCTGTACCCTGTGGGTGCAGCGAGCAATGTTGTCACAGTTCCAGTGATGTTCTGATTTGCTCTGTACAGTTTCCCGGGAAGAACAGGGAGTCTGGCATAGATTGAAGCAATGATGTCAGAAGATGTATGGTGGAAACTCTCCTTCAACTGGCGCTGGGTTGTGTGTCTGGCTTGGCTAGGCACTTTGTGTGGGCCTTGGTTTTAGTTTTGTTTGGTGTTTTCATAGTTTTGAGACAATGTTTCCCTGTGTGGCCCCCACTGTCCTGGAACTCACTCTGTAGACCAAGCTGGTCTTGAACTCAGAGATCCACCTGCCTCTGTCTCCCCAATGCTGTGATTAAAGTTATAAAGCACCGGAGAGTGTGATTTTTTTAAAAAAATTCTTCTTTCATTTATTATATCCTGAACATAGGTTCCCTCCCCTTCTCTCTTCCCAGTTACCCTCCCCCACCCACTCCTGCATTTTCCGTCAAAAACTGCCAGACGTCTCATGGATATCAACCAACCACAGCATATCAAGCTGCAGTAAGACTAGACCCCATACCTCCAATTAAGGCAGGATGAAGCCTCCCTGGTTTCTAACTACAAGTATAGCAGAGTATCATTATGGATCATTTCGTTCACACGCGCACGCGCGTGCGCGCACACACACACACACACACACACACACACACACACACAGACACACACAGACACACACAGACACACACACCGTCATCATCATCCTCATCATCATCCTACATAACCTAACCTGTATAACCCTAATGCTAACCCTAACCCTAACCCTAATGCTAACCCTAACCCTAACCCTAACCCTAACCCTAACCCTAACCCTAACCCTAATCCTAACCCTAACCCTAACCCTAACTGTAACCCTATATATGGTCCTATTTGATTGTATCCTGGGTTTCTGAGCTATCCAGCCTCTGGCTTCTGGCCCTCAAGGTAGTGTCAGGGGTGGGCTCCATCTCACGGTCTCAAGATGGACCAATTTCTTTCTTCAAAACCTTGAAATTCTTGTCATACAGATTTTTCACTTGCATGGTTGCCTTAGTTGGCCACTCAAATAATGTCTGCAACACCTTTACTCCAGTACATCTTGTAGGCAGGACAGATTAATTATAAATCAAGGCTTCTGTGGCTGGGATGGTGTCTCAGTCTCTCCACTGGAAGTTTTGCCTAGTTATAGGCTGCTGGTTCAGGCTCCCCATCCCCCATTACTAGGAGTTTCCATTGCATGAGGTTTATCTAGCTCGCCCCTGGGATACCCCTCAATTCCAGTTGGCTCTTCTGAGTACTCTGTCCTTCCATCTTCTCCTTACCTGACCCCTGCTGTCCCCGTCCCCACCTGCCCCCAGATCACCCACAATATCTATTCTATTTCCCCTTCTCAGTAAGGCTCATGTGTTCCCCCTTGAGCCCTGCTGGTCACTTAGCTTTACTGGGTCAGTGACAGATTGCAGCATGGTTAGCCTGTACTTACAGCTAATAATTCATAGTATGAATTCATACTTACAGCTAATGCCCACTTAGAAGTGAGCTCATACTATGTGTGGTCTTTCTGGGTCCTAGGTTACCTCACTCAGAATTTTTCCAATTCCATCCATTTATCTGTAAATTTCATGATACAATTTTACAGCTGAGTGGCATTCCATTGTATATAAATATACTGAATTTTTATTGCCATTTTCAGTTGAGGGACATCTAGGTTGTTTCCAGTTTCTGGCTATTATGGATAAAACTGCTTTGAGAATTGTTGAGCAAGTGTCCTTGTGGTGGGATGGACTTTCCTTTGGGTATATGTCCAGGATGGTATAGCTGGGTCTTGAGGTAGGTTAATTCTCAATTGCCATATTGCTTCCCAAAGTGGCTGTACAAATTTGCACTCCCACCAGCCATGGAAGGGTGTGCTCCTTTCTTCGCATCCTCACCACAGTGCACTATCGATGGAGTGTTTGATCTTCGCCATTCTGACCAATGTAAGATGGCATCACAGAGTCGTTTTGATTTGCATTTTCCTGATGACAAAGGATGCTGAACATTTCTTCGCGCGTTTCTCAGACATTTGAGATTCCTCTGTTGAGAATTCTATTTAGATTTGTACCCTATTTTTAAACTGGATTATTTGGTTTGTTGATGTCTAGTTTCTTGAGTTTGTATATTTTGAATATTAGTTCTCTGTCAGATATGGAATTGGCGAAGATCTTTTCTCATTCTATAGGCTTCTGTTTTGTCCTATTGATGGTGTCCTTTGCGTTACAGAAACTTTTCAGTTTCATGAAGACTCACTCATTGTTTATCTTAGTGCCTGTTCAGGAAACTGTTTCCTGTACCAATATTAGATTCAAAGTATCTGGTTTTGGGTTGTGGTCTTTGATCCACTTGGACTTGAGGTCTTATGCATGGTGATAAATATAGATCTGTTTTCATTCTGTGTGCAGGCATCAGTTTATTGAAGATGCTTTTTTTTTTTCATTGTATAACTTTGGTTTCTTTGTCACAATTCAGATGTCTGTAGGTGCATGGGTTTCTGTCTGGATTTTTGATTTGATTCCATTGATCAACCTCTTGGTTTTTATGCCAATACCATGCAGTTGTTATTACTGTACTCTGTAGTACAGCTTGAAATCAGGGATGTTGCTCTAGCTAGAATTTAAGTACTATTATGAATGGATGCGGAGGGAGCTTTGTCTTGCTTTTATTTTAGTAGAATTATTTTAAGTTTCTCTTCATTTAATTTGATGTTGGCTATAGGTTTGCTGTAAATTGCCTTTATTATGATTATGATTATGTCTCTTGTATCCCTGATCTCTCCAATAAAAGAAGTTATTTTATTGTACAGGATTGTTTTAGCTGTCCTAGAGTCTTTCCTTTTTTGAGCATTGCTCTTTCAAGGTCTATAAAGAGTTGTGTTGGAATTTTGATGGGATTGCATTGAATCTGAAGATTGCTTTTGGTAATATAGCCATTTTTACCAAGTTAATCCTACTGATCCATGAACATGTAAGACCTTTCCAATTTCTGATATCTTATTCAATTTCTTTCTTCAAAACCTTGAAATTCTTGTCATACAGATTTTTCACTTGCTTGGTTAGAGGTATCCCAAGATATTTTTTGTGACTATTGTGAAGGATGCTGTATCCCTGGGTTCTTTCTCAACTTATTTATTTTTTTGTACATTGGTGGATTATTGATTTTTTTTGGTTAATATTGTATCCAATGATTTCACTGAAAGTGTTTATCAGCTGTAGAAGTTCCCTGGTAGGACTTTTGGGGTTACTTATGTATATTACTATATATAGCTTTAATTTTTTCAAACTCTATTTTTAATGATGGTTCATAAATGTTTTAACCACCCTTCTAGCCCACCACCCACCAGATGTAGTGGAAAATAAAGTATATGGGGCTGGAGAGTGGACCTGTTTAGAAATGGTTCTTTGAAGCAACTCCTGTCTGTGTTGTCAGTTCATAAAGCAGCTTGATTCACTTACAAATATTTCACAGACACAATCAGTCCAGTCCAGTCCAGTTGGGATAGAAAACATAAATCAGCAGGAGGGACTAGAGCCAACAGGAATGCCAAGAGCAGTTGAAGTGGAAACTTCTAGTTTCTTTGGAAAATCAGTTACATTAAAATGATGGTTTTCTGGGGCACCCAGGTGAAATGGCATCTTGCTAAAGCAGACACGGGAAAGAATGTTTTCCTGAAGCAAACACAGGTGGAGGGATATTTTGATATAGCAAACGTGAAAGGACGCTTGAAGAAAGAGTATAAATATGACCACACCGACAGTGGGAGACAAGCATTGAACATTGGTT
Source organism: Rattus rattus (assembly GCF_011064425.1). Classification (NCBI taxonomy): domain Eukaryota; kingdom Metazoa; phylum Chordata; class Mammalia; order Rodentia; family Muridae; genus Rattus; species Rattus rattus. The sequence continues at coordinate 155,644,679 of NC_046155.1, read as the reverse complement.
TGGTTTGCTCTGCCTCACTGTTTGTTGCTAAGGACATGAGTGTATTGGTTCACCTTATGTAGTGCTGTTGAGCTCAACTTGTGATAACGCTGCCATTGAGAGAAACTCACAAGGACCTGCTCCTGAGGCTCCTGTCACAGCTTGCCACTTTGGCCGATTGGTGTTTGTGCCTCATATCTGCCTGCCAAAAGAACTGGACTGTAGCTGCCAGTTCATGTGTGCTGTCTGCCGACCTAGAGGGCTCGTCTACAGCTGCCAAGTTATATATGGTGTTTGCTATGGGACTAAACTGATGCCAAAGAAGATCGAGCTCACCCCCAAAGAACTATTGCTGAGGCCAACTTCCCCTATATCCTAATAACTTTTCTATTCCACTATCTCTTCTGGGTGGTGGGCTAGGGGAGAGGTTAAACTCTTATTAAGAGTGGGTTGCAAAAAAATTTGCCTACAAGAAGTTCTAAGTGGTGCCTCTCTCAATGAAGCAAAGATCAGTGAAGACTGGAGACCAACAAGACTTGCACAGCTAGCTCTACGAGCGAGCCAAGCTCTACATTACTGCATTAATGTCTATCAAGTCCTATTAATACCCTCTAAACATCACGTGTCCTCCACGGGTTTTGCCTTACCATGCATCTTGCCTTAGCACATGAGTCTGCCTCAGTTGACATCACCGTGCCAATTGGCCTGAGTCTGCAGAATCAGCAAGAAACTGCAGCACACCACTAGAAGTTTTCTGGTACATTCCTTTCTGTGGAGCCCTGACAAATGCAGCTCAACTATGCAGTGTAAGGTGAACTGATATGCTTGTGTCATTAGCAAAGAATCTTTCATCACATGACCTTTCATGTGCTTGCTTTAGCAGAGCATCTGTTCACCTGTGTCTGCCTCAGAGAAACGTTCCTTTATGTGTCTGCCTTAGCAAAACATCATCCGACATAACCGACCTTCCAGAGAACCCTTAAGTTTCTACTTCAATTACATCATTCACAGATAACAATGCTTTGGCTTCTTCCTTTCCCGTGTGTAACCTCTTGATCTCTTTTAGTTGTTTTATTGCTCTAGCTAGAACTTTAAGTACCATTTTGAATAGATACGGAGAGAGCTTTGTCTTGTTCTTGGTTTTAGTGGAATTACTTTGAGTTTGTCCTCATTTAACTTGATGTTGGCTATAGACTTGCTGTATATTGCCTTTATTATGATTAGGTATGCTCTTTCTATCTGTCTCTGATCTCTCCAAGACTTTTACCCTGAAAGGGCGTTGGCTTTTTCAGCATCTAATGAAACGATTGTGTCGTTTGGCTTTTTTTTTTTCAGTTTGTTTATACGGTGGATTATGTTGGCAAATTTTAGAAGGCTGATGATCTTCTTGATGCGTTATTGGATTTTGTTTGCCAGTATTTTATTATCTTTGCATTAATGTTCATGAAAGAAATTCGTCTGTGATTCTCTTTTTTGGCTCTTTGTGTGGTTTGGGTAACTGTGACTTCATTAAATGAATTTGCCAATTCTTCTTCTGTTTTGTGGAATATTTTGAGTATTGACATCAGCTCTTCTTTGAAAGTCTCATAGAATTCTACACTAAAAACCATGTGGTCCTGGTCATGTCTTAGTTGGGATACTTTTGATTACTGTTTATATTTACTTAGGGATTATAAGTCTATTTAAATTGTTTATGATCTTGATTTAACTTTTGTAAGGGTTATCTTTCAAGAAAACTGTCTTTTACCAGTTTTGTGAAGTACAGATTTGGAAGTATGACCTAATGGTTGTTTGGATTTCCTCAGCGTCTGTTATGTCCCCCTTTTGATTCTGATTTTGTTAACTTGGATATTCTCTTTCTACCTTTTAGTTAGTTTGATTAGGGGTTTCTCTATCTTGTTGATTTTTGTCAAAGAACTGACTTTTCGCTTCATTGGTTCTTTGTGTCATTATCTCTACTATTTTATTAATATCAACCTTCAGTTTGATTATTTCCTGCCATCTACTCTTCTTGGATGCGTTTGCGGATGCGTTTGCTTCTTTCTGTTCTAGAGCTTTCAGATGTGCTGTTAGGTTCTAGTATGAGATCTCTTCAATTTCTTTATGAAAGTTTTTTGTTTTTTGTTTTTTGTTTTTCGTTTTTTTCGGAGCTGAGGACCGAACCCAGGGCCTTGTGCTTGCTAGGCAAGCACTCTACCACTGAGCTAAATCCCCAACCCCAACCCCCTTCTTTTAAAGACAGCATTACTTTTTTATTTTTATATTTTTACAACACAGACACACCAGAAGAGGGCATCATATCTCATTACAGATGGCTGTGATCCACCATGTGGTTGCTGGGATTTGAACACAGGACCTCTGGAAGAGCAGTCAGTGCTCTTAACCACTGAGCCATCTCTCCAGCCCCTATCTTTCTTTTTTTTGGGGGGGGGGGCTGGGTACCGAACCCAGGACCTTGCGCCTCCTAGGCAAGCGCTCTACCACTGAGCCAAATCCCCAACCCTCTCTCCAGCCCCTATGAAAGATTTTAGTGCTGTGAATTTCCCTCTTAGCACTGCTTTCACTATGTCCCATAATTTGAGTATGTTGTGCCTTCATTTTCATTTCATTGAATTCTAGGAAGTCTTTAATGTCTTTATTTCTACCTTGACCTAATGTTCATTTAGTAGAGGAATGTTTATTTTTTCATGAGAATCTTTTAGGCTTTCTGTTGTTGAAATCCAGCTTTAGTCAATGGTGGTCTTAGGATACAGGCAGTTTTTTGTTTTTTTTTTTTTTTTCAAAATTCTTGTATCTGTTAAGACTTGCTTTGTGACCAAGCATATGGTCAGTTTTGGAGAGAGTTACATGATGTGCTTAGAAAGTATATTCTTTTATGTTCAGGTGAAATGTTCTATAGATATCTGTTAGGTTAATTTGGGTCATAACGACTGTTATTTTTGTTATTTCTCCGTCTAGTTTTGCTCTGGAATGCCTGTTCATTAGTGAGAATGGCGTGTTGAAGTCCTCTACGATTAATCTGTGGGATTTAATGTACGATTCAAGCTTTTGTAATGTTTCTTTTTACAAATGCCCTTACATTTGGAACATAGATATCCAGAAGTGAGAAATCATCTTGGTGGATTTTTTTTCTTTAATAAATATGAAGTACCCTTCCCCATCTCTTTTGGTTAAATTTGGTTGAAGTCTAATTTGTTAGATATTAGAATGGCTATGCCAGCTTGCTTCTTGAGTCCATTTGCATGGAAAATCTTTTTCTAACCTTTTATATAAGGTAATGTCTATCTTTGGTGCTGAAGTATGATTCTTGTAAACAACAGAAGGACAGTTCTGTTTTCACATGTATTTTGCTAGTCTGTGTCTTTTTATTGGGGAATTGAGTCCACTGATATTAGAGATATTAATGATCAATGATAGTTAATTCCTGTTATTGTGGTGGTATGTAAAAGTATGGTACTTTTCTATGCCCCTCCCTTGCACCTGAATAATGGCACAGAGACCTACTATATTTATTAATAAGTTCCAAGCACTATAACCGGGCAGGTATTCACCTACTAACCCAACTCTGCTGCCTACTACCCACGCATATGTCCCATTTCCTGCCATATTAGTCCCATCCTGGTTGCTCCTGCTCCATCTGTGTCCCCCCAGACTCCCTCATGGCCACTCCTTGCTGGAAATTTCTCCTTTCTTTCTACCCACGACCCTCACTGGGATCAGAAGCTTCATCTTAACTCTCTTCCTATAGGCTGATCAGATCTTTACCAACCAATCAAAGGTGATGGAGAATAATTGCCACGCAACCTTGAGACAGGAAATGCTTCAATAATAATAACAATGCCAACATCCATACTGCAACAAGGTCTCTGGGCACAGTAATCAGCATCTGAAGACACAGTTCACAAAACGGTCCCCCTACTTCTCCCCCTTTTAGTTGAATAGAGGCTCTTTCTCTTATATTAATAAACTATATACAATAGTAACAATTATGAAAACTATCAGGTAAAAATTACATTCACAATGTCCAGTCCATTTGTACTTGGCAACCTTGGAGAAAGTCAACTATACTATCTTGGTGAGGTCAGAGTTCTGTATTTAAACCATTTTCTATCATAACTTGCATTTATCAACCTATAAATATATTTTAGACTTTAAAACATTTTCTTAAATCCTAAACAGCTTGAACTTAATGGTGAGATTTTAACTATCTAGTCTTTAACCTCAGCAGAACCTGAGAAGGATAAATACTACCTGAGTGAACAGGAAGTGCAGAACAAGAAGCTTCCAAAACTGAAGAAATGACAAGGGTTTCTCACTACCTGGTTAGTCACTCAATGTTTCTCTGCATCGTCAGAATATCATCTTCAGCCTTCTGGCCCCAGGTATGATAGACTTTCCTGTGAAGCAGGAATTATGAAGGACTTGCCTACCTTGTACTTGCAAAGTTCAGCAGTCAACTTTTTCTATGTTCTGCTTGTCCAGTTTAGATAACGTGCTGTGTACAGTCGAAACCAGAGCAGGCTTTTGCCTGGTGGCAGTTTGCCACATTTGGAGCAAACCCCACGTGTAGATTCTTCAGTGCTCATCATTCTTCTTTAAAGTAGAATGGGTGTTGCCAGAAACTGACATGTCTCACTGTCATGAAAAGCCCATTGTTAATAAAGCACCTTTAAATGCCATATTCTGTAGATCGCTGAGGATTTTGAAGAGCATCTACCTATAAAATATCTGAATAGGCAACTGTTGCTTGCTTCCAGCTATTTATATCTGTTTATCTTAGAAGACACTTAATGGAGGCTAAATAAAGTTTATTTCTGTAATTAGCTAAACTATTACCTAACAAGACCATAAATTTGATTGATTGACTACTAATTTGCATTTCTTAATTGTGAACAGTTTGCAATAGCAGCTTTCAAGGACTAGTACCTCACATTGCATTTTTAAATGAGTTGCATAGGCATAACACCTTAAACAAAAGTTAAAACATACAGTGTGTTGTTTTAAAAAACCTTACATTTGTATCAGTCATACAAAATTCCATACCAATGTAAACATATTTGGCTTGTTGATGCTCTTTAGTTTAATAGTCTATCCTTTTATCTTTTACTCCGATATCCATTTTTTTCATTCAATCCCTTCTCTCCCTCCTTCCCCAACACTAAATAGGAGAGATAGAAGAATAAAGGAAAGAAAAGAAAGAGAGAAATCCCTGAATCTAACCTCCTATATTTTATTTCCTCCCTGACCAAGACCATTTACAATTTGTAATCAACCCCCAAAGCAACAACAAGGACCCCTTACCCACCAGACAACCAAAACCCACCCAACCCTTGTGGGGGGGATGGGGCATCATCCTCTTAAAACTGCTTCCTGCTGTCTGAAGTTGACATTCTCTTTTGGGAGCCTTAAGACAATTAGGATAATGGCCAAGTCCTAAGAAAGATCGCAGTATCATTTGTTGTCAGGTTTCTGTGTGACGGGAAAGTACAAGGCTTAACTGAAGTCCTGGCTGGAACGTTCTGCGAGTCTGTCCAGACTTACAAACTTACTGTCCATCTTAGCTAGCCATCTTGAAGCAGTTTTGGATGCAGATTCTTGAGGAAACAGCTACTGAGCCAGTCTGTGAGGTAGGGGGATCTGGGCTGTTTATCTTGTCTTCTTTGGTGTCTGGTTCCATTGCTCTGCAAACACAAACTTTCGAAGGCAAGATCCATGTGTGTATGGAATGTGTGGTGTGCCCAGATCAGCTAAAGATGATTCTTTGATCTTTGAGCAGGAAAGGCATGGATCCTTTTTTTAAAAAGGTTCCTTAGAACTGTGTAACCAAACTGTAATATAGATATTACACAGACACACTAGAAACGGGCCTCAGCTCTCATTCCATTTGGCAGGATGGAATAATAAATCCTGAGGACTCTGTATCCACCAAGACTTATTGGGTAGACTCAGCTGAAGTCCTGGCTGGAAACATTTTTATCTCAGCGACTCTCAAAGCTGTTCCCACGTAGAGGGATCCATGTTCATATTACCTGTTTTGTTGTTACTCTTGAAATTTTTTTCCTCATGTCTGTAGCCAAGATTTTTCAAGAGGTCTCCTCTGATCAAATTTAATCTCTATTCATTTTAATGGTATCCATAGCTGCTCTTCTTCTGCTGAAACAAAGACAAAACCTCTTCATTAATGCAATATATTTCTTTCCTTCCGTTTTGAAGTTAGGGCATCCTTAGAACAGACAGAATGTTCTAATTCAGCAGTTCTTTCTATGAGCCAATATTTCTCAGCAGCTGTTGATATTTTTGTCCATTGCCAAGGTTTTAAGTTAATAAAACATTATATTCTATTTCAAGGGCTCTTTGTTACCTCTTTCTGTTTATTAAGTATCTCTTTTAAAATTTGATTTGAACAATTGTTTGTTCTTTAGAATTATGCGGTATAACTGTGACATGTTTTATATTGTAATATGCAAAAATTGTTTCATTTTACTAGAGATAAATTCTGGAGCACTGTCTGTCCTAATTTGTACAAGTATCCCCATAATTGCCATAACTTCTAATGCATGTGTAATTAGTAAAACAACCTTTTCAGAACTTAAAGCAGTTGCCCATTGAAATCCTGAGTATGTGTCTATGGTATGGCGCACATACCTTAATTTTGCAAACTCTGAGAAATGGAACATATCCACTTGCCCAATTTCATTTCTTTGAGTATCTTTTGGATTACTCCCAGCAGGTGATGGAGTTCGGTTATACAAAGAACAAGTAGGACACTGCCTTATCATTTTCTTGGCTTGTTACCAAGAGATAGAATATCTTTAAACCTTTGCTGTTAACATGGTTGTTTTTAAAATATATATAAAATTCTGAAGCTTCTAGCATATTTCCTATGAATATCTGAATAATTTCTTTATTCCATGTTGGGGATCCTGGTTAACCTGCATGGGTTCTCATCCGTGTTATACATAATGGATGATCTCTGTTTCTGATTACTTGTTGTAATTGAATAAATAGTGAAGTTAAATTGTGCATTATTTTGAATAAGTTCAGTGGCTTGTAAAACAACTCTTTCTATAACTATGTTAAGAGATTCAGGAAAATCTAGTAATGTCATAAGAATGGCTTAAAACTCTAATTCATTATGTATAAGTACACTGTAGCTGTCTTTAGACACACTAGAAAAGGGCCTCAGCTCTCATTACAGATGGTTGTGAGCCACCATGTGGTTGCTGGGATTTGAACTCCGGACCTCTGTAAGAGCAGTCAGTGCTCTTAACCACTGAGCTATCTTTCCAACCCCACCCCACCCCCACCCCCCACAACTCTAATTTTTAAGCTAAGTTATATAGGCTCTGGACCATTTTACTAATTTTTCTGACTTGTAACCTGACTTTTCTGATTTCTTTGCATCAATATAGAATGTAGGGGCCCTAAAAATTGGTGTCCCTTTTACTGTGTGAGAAAGAATCTAATTTGTTACTTTTATAAATTGAGTCACTTGTGTTGGGCCTTGGTTCTAATGCTGTCTCAATTCAATTTGGCTCCCAAAGGCCGTGTTATCACACACTGAGGGTCTCCACCCCCAGATGGATTTGATTGGCAATAAAGAACTGCTGTATAGACAATGGCTGGGCAGGTAGACTGAGGTGGGTCCTGGGGATTTGCACAGGCTAGGAACTGGGCAAGAGAAAGAAGAAGGAGATCGACATGACTGAGAAGAAAAACGACCAGCACTAAAGGTCCTCAGACACGTGAAAAATCAGGGAAGTGGCCACAGAGGCCACTTTCCCAATTGTGTTTGGGGTAACAGAGATGAAATACAGATTTTAAAAGATGTTAATTTAGGAATACTGCTGTTTGCTAGCGGCGGGAAGGATTAGAAATGCCCAGCCATTAAGCCAGCCAAGTAAAATTAACTCTCTCTCTCTCTCTCTCTCTCTCTCTCTCTCTCTCTCTCTCTCTCTCTCTCTCTGTGTGTGTGTGTGTGTGTGTGTGTGTGTGTGCGGTTCTTTTGTGAATCCGGATAGCTCTCGTGTGGGTGTGCATGTGTGACGCATTGGGAGCTAGAGTGCTTAGCTAAATACTTCTTCCCACTTGCTTCAGGGGTATTTGTTTTTAATCTCTTCCCCCCAAAATTATTACAAGGTTCTTGCCAATATTCATTTTCTGCCCCTAATGAGGCAATTTCAGCATTAGTCAAAGGTACCACAATTTCTGCTAATTTTTCCTTCTAGAATCAATCCAGAAAACTTTTCTAAACAGGTCTTTGATTTTCTTATTGTTTGTGTGCTAAAAATATCCATTTTAAGATAAAATCTTCTCCCCTGCATAAGAATTCCTGTGGGAAAATGAGTAGAACTCAAAAGAATTAAAATTTAAGTCATCTTTGGATCCAAATGATGTATGTGTGCATCCTGTAATTTCTTTTCTAGCAGAGTCAATTCTTTTTCAGCCTGAGCTGATAATTTTTAAGTCTGTATCACCTTGTAAGGTTTGAAATAAATTACTTAACTTATGAGTAGTTAATGCAATTATGGGCCTTAGCCAATTGATACCTCCCAACATTTTATTTATTTATTTATTTTGGAAATCATCAAGAGTTCTTAATTGATCTCTCCTGATTTGTACCTTCTGTGATTGGATTTTCTGCAAACCTATCTTATATCTTAGATAATTATTAGGATATCCTCTTTGCATTTTTTTCAGGATCAATTTGTAATTCTCAACAAGGCAAAATTCCCTTTACCTCATCAAATGTTTTTCCTAAGGCATCTCCATCTGAATCAGCCAGCAAGATATCATCCATATAATGGTAAATTATACTGAGGTAAATTGAGGAAATGGCTTATGAATTATTTCTAATGGTTGTACAAAGTATTGATGTAAGGTAGGACTATTCTACATTCCTTGTGGAAGCACTTTCCAATGATACCTTTTTATTGAACAACTATTATCATAATCAGATATTAAGAAAGCAAACCCTGGTAGCCATCTTCCAGTAACTCACACAAAGGGAAAGAGGAAAGGCACTTGGTTTATATTCCCTAGGCCTTTTAGGAAACATGGAGTTGTTCCTTTGGCCACATACATACGAATCTACAAGGAGGGTAATATTGTAGACACCAAGGGAATGGGTACTGTTCAAAAGGAATGCCCATAAGTGTTATCACAGCAAAACTGGGAGTCTACAATGTCACCCAGCATGACGTGGGCATCATTGTAAACAAGCAAGTTAAGGGCAAGATTCTGGCCAAGAGGATCAATGAGTGAATTGAGCACATCAAGCACTCAAAGAGCAGAGATGCCTTCCTGAAGCAGGTGAAGGAGAACGATCAGAAGAAAGAGGAAGCCAAAGAGGAGGGCACCTGGGTTCAGCTGAAGCACCAGCCTGTGCCACCCAGAGAAGCCCACTTTGTGAAGACTAACGGGAAGGAGCCTGAGCTGCTAGAGCCCATCCATACAGAATCATGGCCTAATGAACAAAAAGGAAATAAAGGAGTTGGACTGCACAGAAGAAAGAAAGAAAGAAAGAAAGAAAGAAAGAAAGAAAGAAGAAAGAAAGAAAGGAAAATGAAAAGAAAGAAAGCAAATCTTTTTTTATCATACTCTACAAAGATATTGTAAAAAGGCAATCTTTTAAATCATAGACCATGTCTTATGTAACAAGCAAGTCAATGGATTCCAGGCTGTAAAGAGCCTACTGGTTGAATGATTTTATTGATTGCTTTCAGATCTGCTAGATTTCTTTTTAATGACAAATACAAGAGACTTCCAAGAGCTGCTGGGCTCTTCTACACGTTGAGCCTCCGGCTTCTCTTGGACTAGCTGTTCTGGTGCCTGTAACTTGGTTCTATATAGGTCATTGTTCTACACTAGTGAGTCAACCGCCTTAGTGGTAGAGCTATTGGTGTTCTGCCAGCTCCCTCATGTAAAGTTAGTCAGCCTGTGTTGTGTCCTGCTTATGGACAAGTTGGACAGACTGCAACTCTTCTTGATAACATTTTTGAATACCAATGTGGCCACTGGGATTCTTCTGGACATCAGCCATCATGGTTTCCAGTAGGGCCTGGGGCTTCTGTTGGAGTTGTGGGCCAGCATATGGAAACAAGTGGAGGGGTGCTATTAGAAAAATCTGAGCCAGGTCTGAGGAAGCATTAGACATCTATGAGTGGGTCCTTTCTGAGGCTCTGGTACAGGTATGGTATCCAGTACAGTAGTAGCTAGTTTGATTTTTTTTTTTTTTTGAGTCACAGTCTTGCACTGTAACCTAGGCCTCAGCTTCCTTAGTGCTAAGATTACAAGCATGCACCATCACACTTGGTTTTGTTCATGTTTGTGTGCATGTGAAAGTCAGAGGATAATCTTAGGTATCATTCATCACCTTTTGTTCTATTTGTTTTTTGCACTATTTTGGGGGTAGGGGGTTACATACACCATTGCTCGGATATGGAAGTCAGATGTTTCAGGTTTGTTCTCTCCTGTGACCATGTGGGCTCCAGGGATTCAACTTGGGTCCTCAAGCTTATCCGCAAGCACTTTAGGTGATCCAGCTTAATGACTCTACCTCGGGTTTGGTTGTTGTTTTGTGATTGTTCTCTTTTGTTTTTGTGGGGTTTTTTTTGTTTGTTTGTTTTTAGTTAAGGTCTCACTAAGTAGCATTGGCTGGCTTAGAATTTACTGTGCAGACAAGGCTGACATTGAATTCACAGAGACCTACCTGCCTCTGCCTCCCAGGTACTGGGATTAAAGGTAATGTAACCATACCTAGCTCTCACCTTATTTTTAGAGAGTCTCTCACTAGCCTGAGACTTGACAAGTAGGCTAGACTGACGGTATTGAGCTTCACAGACCTTCCTCTCCTTACTCCCCAGCTCTGACATTACAAACATATGACAGACCAGCTACATACAGGAGATTCTCTGACCCATGAATCTCCTACAAAGAAATCCAGGGTTATGGCTCTGGAAAGCCATAATCCATGCTAGGGCAGCTTTTTGGCGATGCAGCTGTCTTTCTGTCATCCCTGCTCCTGTAAGTAACTCAATACTCATTGGTTTGCCAAGTTGGAGCTTGGTATAATCTTACTTTGGTCTGTTGTGGGTTTCCTGTTTGGGCCAAGTAGATATGTGTGGTATCTCCCTAGGAAAAGCCACACAGCATGGCCACTAAGGGTTGTTAACTGTACCACTAACTGAAGTTAAACTCCAGAGGTTGGACTGAGAGCCTACCATAATGTCTGTGCTGCTTTATTCCAATGGATTCCCACATATCACACAACACTAGTCCAGAAAATGGAAACCTAACCAAACCCTGTAAGCATTCACAAATTCAATACAGACTCCATAGGTTTGAGAGTTGACAATACTGACTTGGGAACTTAGAGGAAAATAAGGAAGTAGCAGTATAAGAATGCCAAAGAGGAGCCACCCCACCTTAATGTATATCCAGTCATCAAACACTTAAAAATAAATTCCAATATCTTGAAATGAACTTTTTAAATGTATAGGGGGAAAAAACTTAAGAGCTCCATTGTACAATGTGCTGACTTTAGCTACTACCCAGGCAATGTGTTCTAGGGAAAGATAGAAGATTTCAAGTATTCACATCATTAAACAATGGTAGCTATGTATAGCAGTGTGTGTGTGTGTGTGTGTGTGTGTGTGTGTGTGTGTGTGTGTGTGCGTGTGTACCAGCTGGAGTCATCCACCCAACAGAGCATACAGATTTCTTTGTGTTCTGCTTGTTTTGATTTGCTTTGTTTGTTTTTACTTTGGTACTGGGTATGGAATTCAGAGCCTCATGACAGCTAAGTAAATACTCCACCACTAAGCCACGATCCCGATTTTCTGAGGAACTGCCAGATCGATTTCCAAAGTGGTTGTACAAGTTTACACTCCCACCAGCAACAGAGGAATGTTCTCCTTGTTCCACATCCTTGCCAGCACGAGCTGCTTTTGAGTTTTTGATCTTAGCCATTCCGATGCGTGTCAGATGGAATCTCAGAGTCGTTTTGATTTGCATTTCCCTGATGACTAAGGAAGATGAGCGTTTAAGTGCTTCTCGGCCATTCAAAATTCCTCTGCTGAACATTCTCTCTGTAGCTGTGTTCCCTGTTTTTTAATTGCGTTATTTGGTTTGTTGGTGTCTTACTTCTTGAGTTCTTTATATATTTTGGATGTTAGCCCTCTTTCAAATGTAGGATTGGTGAAGTTCCTTTCCTAATCATTAGGCTGCCGTTTTGTTCTATTAATGATGTGCTTTGCCTTACAGAAACTTTTCAGTTTTATGAGGTCCCATTTATTAATTGATGATCTTAGAGCCTGAGCCATCGGCGTTCTATTCAGGAAATTGTCTCTTGTCCCACTGCGTTCAAGGCTATTTCACTTCCTCTTCTATTAGAATTGGTATATCCAGTGTATCCAGTTTTAGGTTGTGGTCATTAATCCACTTGGGCTTGAGTTTGTGCAGGGTGATAAATATGAGTCTATTTGTGTTTTCTACATGCAAACATCCAGTTAGACCAGCACCATTTGTTGAAGATGCTTTCTTTTTTCCATTGTATGGTTTTGGCTTCTTTATCAAAAATGAAGTTCTATAGGTATGTAGGTTTATTTCTGGGTCTTTAATTCTATTTCATTGATCAACCTGTCTGTTTTTATGCAAATATCATGAGGTTTTATTACTATTGTTCTTTGGTATAGCTTGAGATCAGGGATGGTGATAATTCCAGAAATTCTTTTATTGTTCAGGATTGTTTTGATTATTCATTTTGTTTGTTTGTTTTTTTTTCATATGAAGTTGAGAATTCCTCTTTCAAGGTCTGTAAAGAATTGTGTTGGCAATTTGATGGAAATTGTATTGAATCTGTAGTTTTTTTTGTTTTTTTTTTCCCGGTAAGATGGCCATTTTTTAAATGACTATTTATTTATACATGGATGAGTGCCAGAAGAGGGCACCAGATCTCAATATAGCTGGTTATAACCACATGTGGTTGCTGGGAATTGAACTAAGGACCTCTTGAAGAGCGGCAAGTAAGTGCTCTTAACCTCTGAGCCATCTCTCCAGCTCCAAGATGGCCACTTATACTGTTAATCCTACCTATCCATGAGCATGGGGATCTTTTCCATCTTCTGTTATCTTTTTCAATTTCTTTCTTCAGGGACTTGAAGTGATTGTCACACAGGTATTTTTCTTGCTTGGTTAGAGTTATGCCAAGATATTTTATATTATTTGTGGTTATTGTGAAGGGTGTTCATCCCTAAATTTCTTCTTAACCCATTTACCATTTGTATCTAGGATAACTACTGAATTTTTTTAGTTAATTTTTTATCCAGTCACTTTGCTGAAGGTGTTTATCAGCTGTAGGCATTCTCTGGTAGAATTTTGGGAGTCACTTATGCATACTATCATATCATCTGCAGATAGAGCTATTTTGACTTCTTCATTTACAATTTTAATCCCTTTGATCTTCTTTAGTTGTCATAGTTGCTCTAGCTAGAACTTCAAGTACTATATTAAATAGATATGGAGAGAGTGAACAACCTTGTCTTGTTCTTGATTTTAGTGGAGTTCTTTTAAGTTTTTCTCCATTTAATTTGATGTTGACTATTGGCTAGCTGTATATTGTCCTTATTGTGTTTAGATATGAGTCTTATACCCCTGATCTTTCTAAGATTTTTACCATGAAATGGTGTTGGATTTTGTCAAAGGCCTTTTTATTAGCATCTAATTGTTTATATGGTGGGTTACATCAATGATGTTGAACCATCCCTGTATCTGTGGGGTGAAGCCTACTTGATCATGGTGGATGATTTTTTAATATATTTCTGGATTTAGGTTGTGAGTATTTTATTGAGTATTTTGCATCGATGTCTAAAAAAGAAATTGGCCTGAAATTCTCTTTCTTTGTTGAGTCTTTGTGTGGTTTAGGTATCAGGGTAACTGTAGCCTCATAGAATGAGTTCAGCAATATTCTTTCTGTTTCTATTTTGTGGAATAGTTTGAGGAGTATTGGTATTATCTCTTCTTTGGAAGTCTGGTAGAATATTGTACTAAAACCATCTGGTCCTAGGACTTTTTTAGTTGGGGGACTTTAGATGACTGCTTTTATTTCCTTAAGGATTATAGAACTATTTAATTGTGTGCCTGATATTGATTTATCTTTGGTACGTGGAATTGATCCACTTCATTTAGATTTTCTAATTTTGTAAAGTACAGGCCTAGTGACTATTTCAATTTCCTTGGCATCTGTTGTTATGTCCTCTTCTTCATTTCTGATTTTGTTAATTTGGAATCTCTCTCTCTCTCTCTCTCTCTCTCTCTCTCTCTCTCTCTCTTTCTCTCTCTCTTCCTCTCTGTCTTTTAGTTATGTTGTATAAGGGTTGATCTAGCTTGTTGATTTTCTCAAAAACCAGCTCTTGGTTTCATTGGTTCTTCATATTGTTCTCTTTGTTTCTAATTGATTGTTTTCAGCCCCAAGTTTGATTATTTCCTGCTACCTACTCCTCTTGGGTGTGTTTGCTTTTTTTTTTGTTCAAGAGCTTTTAGGTGTGCTTTTAAATTACTAGTTTGAGATCTCTCAAGTTTCTTTATGAAGGCACTTAGTGACAGGCTTGAGAGTTTCGAGGTGCAGCTGAATGTTACTGCCTCTGGGTTTCAGAAGTTGTGGGAATAGCAAGGCATTTATTTATACACTAGCACAAAGTGGGGCCCTGAGCTCTGAGCCCCTAATCTGAACTGAGACTAAACAAAAGGCATTCAGGCTTTAAGAATAGATTTGACTTCAGCTCCAGCCCTAGGACTTCCAGGTATCTCAAAGTCTTCTCATCTGTTTGTCCATGAAACGAAAAACAAAGGGGATTTTAACCCAAACTTTGGGGCCATAGAAATACCCTATGACATACCTATCCAAACAACTGGTATGCAGGATGATCCACTTGTTTAAGAGCTATGGAAGCTACTGCTGGTTTAATGAAAGAAAGCAACAAATTAATTCTGGTTAGGACTTATACTCACAGCACCCCACAATGCACTTGAGGACCTCCTCTGAGGAGCATCAGAACACTGGCTGTCTAATGACTGTGTTGCCCAGTATCAGGCCCTTGGATGACCTTCAAGTTGGTTTGAGAGACCCACTGCCATCAATCCTGCTACCTTCTTGTCTGATGATCCATAGGTGCTCATCCATGACTGTCACGAGATGAAAAATGAAAAGAGCTATAGTTGCTATCTTAACCAAAACAGTTTGGGCCCAAGCCAGGTACCTCAGCCCAGACAGCAGAATTGATCTGACCTAAACTCTCAGATGGGAAAAAGGAAAGTCCACCACCATATATATGCACCATCAGTCAGTATGTTTTTACTTCTGGGTGTGTCCATTGTATGATCTAAAGAGAAAAAGGACTTCTCACTACTGGGAAAAAAACATTAAAAAAAATTTGGCCTTCCTAGAGGCTATTTGACTTTTCCTACAAATTGCTGTTCTCACCTGCTGGGCTGCTAACCTGGATGCTTGACAAACAGCCCAAAGACCAGCGGGGCCTGTTGATATTCTGATGACATACCAGGACATGATGCTGCCTGAGTGAAGAAGAGATGGACATCTCGAACTCACAGGTTGAGGAGGACACCAGAAGGAAAGACCATTCTCCCAGAAACAACTGGCAGGACTCTGGTAATTGACCTTTAACAGGCTTCTCAGCTGGGCCCACAAAACCTTCTGAGTGCTCAGAACAAGTGATGCTCTACGTAGACTGGATAGCCTAGCCTGAGAAGTCTCAGCCAGATGCAGGATTGTGCTCAAGTGAATTTAAAACACAGCGCTTTTTACCCAGGAAGGGATTGGAATAAGAGAGCAACACCCTAGTGAACTCTAGGAAAACTGACTTCACCAAACCTCCCAGGGAAAATAAAAGAAAAATGCTTGCAACATTTTATAGAGACCTTTTCTGGGTGGGCAGATACATTCCCCAGCTCGACTAAAACTGATCGAACAGTAGCCAAAAAGTTCCCCTGGGAATTGATCTCCTGATTTTCCTTCCCTCACTAGCAAGGAGTCTGACAGTGGCCTAGCTTTCATAGCCAAACGTCTCAATTAATAGCTAAAGCTCTAGACATAGATTGAAAGTGTCACTGCTCATATAGACCATATGGACCTTACAGTTCTGGCCAGGTTAAAAAAAAAGAATAAACAGGACATTCAAAGAAAACTCTAGCAAAACTCTCATTAGAGTCCACAAAGGGTGGATGGACACTCTTCCCTTGCTTTGTTTTGAACCTGTTGAACCCCATATAAGGACAAATTTACACCACCGTGAGATTATGTTTGAAAGGCTTCCTCCATGCTTCCCGGGCTCAGAGACCAGCAGTTGGCAGAACTGTCTAAGCAATCCTTTCTTAAGTCATCATGGGCCTTCCAGTTCTCCATACAGACTATTCATTGGACTATTGAAGAGATTCAGCCAACCTCTGAGTATACCACCAGTTTCCCTTTTCTTTGAGTCCAATGATACCATCTAGATCAAGCCAAAGAGATGCTGGAACTAAACTTAAAAAGGAGCCCACAAGGTGATTTTCTCCACTCCTCTAGCAGTAAAGAAAGCTGGCATTACACCTGGATTAAGAAAGCGGAAACCACAGATGCTGCTGCCAAATGGACTGTCTCTAGACTATAACATTGAAATTAAGCTTTCACTGGGTCCCAGGGACTCCTACTCCCCACTCTCTATCTCCTCCAGAGTCTTGTGTTTTACACTATAGGTATGAAGAGTCATGGTTCATCCCCCACCACCCTCAACCCTAGACTGGAAACAGAGGGAGACAGATACAGGGAAAGTATTCACAAACATGACTTCATGTCAACAACCCATATCCATTTTCGATCTCATTTTGGTCCCATTTTGACCTTTACTGACTGATTCCTCTTTAAAGGTCTGGAGGTGTGTGTGTGTGTGTGTGTGTGTGTGTGTGTGTGTGTGTGTGTGTGTGTGTGTTCTAGTATATCGTTTGAGATAGGAATACAGAGTTTAAAATTCTGTGCATGCACAGCAGTTGGACTCCCTAGTTGCCAGGAACAATGGAATTTCCATGACGAAAAAACAGAGGCAGCATCCTAAAAGCATGCAGATGGAGATATAGAAAGAAAGGCCCTTCCCAAGAAATACACAATAGGAAAATGTAATCCAATGACGGTAAAATTAAAAATCTGGAAATTCCTTAAAACATATTCTGGCTTTTGAGAAACAGAAAAAACCTGGGATATCAGACTCAATACCACTGGAAAAGACCTTGGGGATAGAGTTAACCATTCCCAGCCAAAAAATTAGCCAGGATTGCTGGTTATGCTTAGATACCCAGCCCCTGCATTACATAAGGATAGGAACTAATCAGACTGTCAGCCTATTGCCCAATAAAATCCATCGTGACTGAGGGCAGCCCAAATTAACAATATAGGACTAATAAGGGGCTAACACTTGTTTAATATCCAAAACTTTTAACCTAGGCACTTCCCCTTATTCTGATCCTTGCTATTCTCCCTATGGGTTAGTTCATCTTGACAACAGCAATACTTCAAAGCCCCCGAGACAACTTGGTGGACATGAACTAGTGGTTTGACTAAATGTGCCTCTTCGGATGCTTTCCAAACTAAGTAGACGTGTTGATCAGGACCTACGGGTATTAAAACAACAGTTAGATTCCCTTGCAGAAATGATCCAGAAACTATAAAGGGCTTAGACACACTTCTCCTGAGATAAAGGAAACTATGTCTGGCTTTGAGGATTGGTGGGGAACCCCTGCTGTTTCTATGCTAATTGATCAGGAGTAATTAAAACCATTGACATGGTTAGAGAAAACTCAAAACTCAAAAAAAAAGAAAAGAAAAGAAAGGAAGGAAGGAAGGAAGGAAGAAAGAAAGAAAGAAAGAAAGAAAGAAAGAAAGAAAGAAAGAAAGAGAAAAGAAAAAGACATAAACCAGATAGTTAATATCAGCCTTTGTTCTCTGTCTCCCCTGGCTAACTGCTCTGTTATCAGCACTGACTGGGCCTTTAATTCTCATTCTGACTAGATTAGTGGCAGGCCTCTGAATATTAAACTATATGGCCAATTATATATCCATTTAGTAAAATTAAACTAATGGCCCTTAGGACCAACTAGAGCTCTTTAGAGCAGGATGAGTCTAAGATTTGACTCATTCACTAAGACCCATGGAAACTGTTACAGAGCCGAGACCTTAGAAGGACCCGAGACTTTAGCACCACTGACTCCACAATGAATGTGCCATTCAGGGTGTAGAACTCAGTGGTAGTCAATACCACCTTCCAAAAGGAAAACAAAGGCCAAATCCATCAAAGTCCATAGCTCTGGGAAAGTCTCTAAATTTACTAATGTTTCCATTTGTTTTCTGTAGTTATGCTCTGGCTAACTGCTCTTGTTAACTGAAGTATGTGAACACAGAACATGGTATTTGTGCTTAAAAGCTCATCGTGAGTGTAGCCAGGGCTACAGTAGGATCCCAAACACACAGTGTAGTCACTGTCCTGATTAATAAAGACTTCCTATTTGGCTTAAACCTGTCTGAGCAGTCTTCCCTGGTGAATGCCTCACAAGGATACTAATTATTGTTAGAAGGGTTTTCTTAGTCTGGAGAGATGGTTCCGCTGTTAAAAGTGCTTGGTGCTCTTGCATAAGACCCCAGTTTGGGTCCCAGAAACAATGTGGGGTGGCTCACACTGCCTTCAACTCCAGCTCGAAGGGACCTGATGCCCTCTTCTGGCCTCTGTGGGCACTGCACTCACAAGAATATACCTCTACACAGAAACACACACAAACACACTTAAGTAAAAAAATCAAAGAAATCTGCTTTTTATTTGTTTGCATTCTTGATTTTTCTTCTTCCCTCTTTTTTCTTCCTTTCTATGTAGGCCTGACTATCCTGAAACTCACTCTGTAGACCAGATTGGCCCCAAACTCAGAGATCCACCTCTTTGGTGCTGGGATTAAAGATGTACACCACTGTCTGGCTTGCCTGCCTTCCTTCCTTCCTTCCTTCCTTCCTTCCTTCCTTCCTTCCTTCCTTCCTTCCTTCCCTTTTTAAAAAGGAATTTTGCTATGATTTAAAAAATTGCACTGATAGAGCCTGGAGAACAAAAGGGAGCAGTGGCTATCCAGAAATTTCCATAGGTAGCCTCTCACTCAGGGTTCTGTGTTCCAGTCTCCCTCCCTCGCAGCGACTTCCCTCTGTTCCTCCCATCTCTGCGTCCATCTTCCTTCTCTCCTTAGTTCACCCCTTCCCTTCCAGATGAGACACACTTTTTAAGCAGGATTTAGGGATGGGGGGCTTCCTTAGGAACATGCCTTTGTTGTACACTTATCCTGTTTCCCGTTGGTTGGATTCTTCCACTGTGGCAGGGGACTTGCCTTGCCTAACATTCACGCCTTAACTTGTCTACCGGGATGTCAGTTGCCCGTGTACATGTTTCTTTCTGCCAAGTAGGATGTCAGATTCCCAAGGAGGTCTTAGGAACTTAAACTTTACTCAATCCCTACTCAAAACGGAAGTCTTATTCCAAAGAGTTTCTTGTATTGGGGCAGGTGTCTCTCTTATACTGGGGTCCATCCCAGGGGCAGCTTATAAAGGCAAATACCATAAAAGCTTATACATAGATGCAGGAAGTGCAGCTGGGTGGTTGGTTCTGGTCCAAGTTTATTGCAGATAACCATTCAAAGCAGTTCTATTAACTTCTATCATGATTGGTTCCCAGTGGCATAGAACATAACAACACATTTAATCAACTTTAGAAAGTTTCTTAGCAACAGCAGAAACTTATGAGAGTTTCCTTTAATGGCAGGCTAGCCAGGTGACAGTCACCTAGGCCTTAACATTCCTTCTAGGCATTAATGTGTGTGATCCCAGCACTCAGGAGGCCGAGACAGGATGATTGCTTGAATTCAAGGATAGCCTGGGCTTCATAGCAAGGGTTAGCTGGGGCTAGCAAGACCCTGTCTCAAACAACAAAACAAATAAACAAGATAAAAACAAATTCAGGGTACTGGAGATGTAGCTTGGAAGTTAAAAGCCCTGGCTATTTTCAGGGGACCCAGGTTCAATTTCCAGCACCCATATGGTAGCTCACAGTCACTTCCAGGGGATCTGACTTCTTCTTCCGACCTCCACTGGCACCAAGTACACAGAGTTACATGGATATACGTGCAGACAAAATACCTACACACATAAAATAATTAAAAAAAAAACAGATAAAACAAACAAACAACGACAAATTAAAAGGGAATTTGAACTTCCAAAGAGCCCAGGTCAGGAGCCCACATTGTACATCCCTAACCACAGGGCTGGGAACCTCTCCTGGCCTCCGCTCTTCCAGCCTGGGCTCTCTCTGCTTTCAGTTCCCCCACTGAGCCCTCATACCCTGTACTCAGCCTCTTTCCTCTGCCCTCCCAGGGTCAGGGTGTTCTAGGGCCCCACCCTCCCAGCGCATTCCTCCCAAGAGTGGGGATTAGAATCCAGGTCCACAGACATCTTGAGTCATTGTCCCCTGGGCCCATCCCCTGAGCCACTGCGGGTGGGGTTGGGGGTAGTCGAGCTGGGTCTTCATAGAGCTGCAAAGCTCAATTATGTGTCATTCGTGTGCATAGAGTTCCTGCAGGATTAGAGCCATGCCCCACCCTGTCTTCTTTGTCCTCTTCCACCCCACCACCACCACACGGAAATCTGAGCAGCTGACACAAAGGGATCAGGTGGGGCATCCTGTGTGACCGGTGGACAGTAGGAGAAGTGACTCTCAAGGTGGCCGGCAGATGAAAGGGCTGGAAGGTAGGTGAACCAGAAGATAGCAGAGCGAGACAGATAGACAGGCTGGGCAGGTGACAAACCATCGAAGACCTGGCAAACAGGTGAGAAGATGGAAACCATGAAGGAGTGGCCTGGGGGACAAGGGGCAGAGAAAAGAGAGCAAAGATGAGGGGCACAGGAGAGAGTGATTTCAGATAACCCAACTTTCCTGGCAGACCCTGGAGGCAGTCCACCATGAAGCTCAACATTCTCTTGCTCCTATGTGTTGTGGGTGAGTTTTCTGATTGGTGGTTGGGGGGACGAGGGAGGGTGTGGGGGTGTGGGAAGGGAAGGAGGAGGAGTGGTGGCAGCCCTTGGACTGGGTCCTTCCCCCATGATAATATTTTATCTGGTGCTGACGGTGGGTCACAGGGCAACCCTACTTAGTTGTCTCCCTGTATCCGTGGGTCTGCGAACCGTCAGCTTTCTCTGCTACTTCTCATCTCCCATCTTTTTGTGCATTTTGTTTTGTTTTCCTGAAGCCTGTGATAGATCTCCTGCCTCGGCCTCCTGAGTGCTGGGATATCAAGCACACATTCAGCCTTCATTTCTTCACCTTTCCCCTTCCTGTACCTTGCCTCCTTCTCCCACCCACGATCTTCGTGTCTAACCCCATTTCTCTGGTCTACACCCCACCTCAGGCCTCAGTCAGGCAGACAGGGAGAAGATCTATAATGGCGTTGAGTGTGTGAAGAACTCACAGCCTTGGCAGGTGGGGCTGTTCCATGGCAAATACCTGCGCTGTGGTGGTGTCCTCGTGGACCGCAAGTGGGTCCTTACGGCTGCTCACTGCAGTGGCAAGTAAGCGGCCTGAATGGGCCCTCCTCAGGTCAGAGGGGCAGAACTTCCTGCAAGCAGAGTTGGGTGTTGCCAGGTGGGACGAGGTGCGCAGAGGGTGGAGGACCTGGATGGCGCCTCTGCTCCTTTCCCATTTCCTTCTGTGCGCTTCTCTTTCCTACAGTGTTTATCACCAGCCCCAGGCATTCGCTAACCCCAGCTAGACTCAGAGTGTCACTGAACTTGAGTCACAGCCTGTCCCCCCCAAGAAGCCAAATTCAGCCACCCTTCCTTGAGAAGCCTATTAAAACAAATTAATAACAGAAAGAAGATTAACTCAACGTGGCCACATTGGGAAGGGCACAAAGCGATCCAGTGCTCCCCTCCACTCCATCTTTGGGGTCCCTCAGTGAGACTGAGGTGTAAATAGAGGGCTAATGTCCTGCATGTCTATGCAGTCCACAGTGTGATCCTACCCAACCATCGACCCAACGAGCTCTTAGAACTTTGTGAAATTTTTTCAGGAGAGATGTTACCTCTTGGCTGGCACCTTTTTCTTCTCCCAGCATGAAGTTCCTAGGAAGGGGATTGCCATTTCTTAGGGGTCCGCTGTTCCAATAATCTGATAGATAGGTCGAGAGACACTAGTGTCTCTTTAGAATGCCTTCATTTTGTCTGTTGGTGGTGCAAACCTTTAAGTAGACAAAATACCAACTACATAACTACTGAGCTATCTCCCCAGACCCCAGATGATCCATTTTCTAGGTCTGGACATCGTTGTGAAAGGGGAGCCTAGGTGCTAAGAGACCAAGAGGATCCGTGCAGGACAGAGAGGTGGTGTCCTTCCTATCCGTTGCTCAGTCAACAGCCCTGGCGTAACTGCTGGTGATGGCTGTGGGGATAAATTTGGCAGCTGGTATATTGAGGATACCCTTGCCCTAAGACAAGAGCAGCAGAGAGAGACAGGGGCCGTGGAGGTAGAAGACTAAGGCAACATACATCGATGATGGGGGACAGAGATCCAGAGACAAAGACAGAGAGACAGAAACAGAGAGTGGTAAGGGGCGACCTATCTGCCACTCACTAACCAACCGTACCCTCAGGTACATGGTGCGCCTTGGGGAACACAGCCTCTCCAAGCTGGATTTGACGGAACAGTTGAGACTCACCACCTTCTCCATAACACACCCCAGCTATCATGGTGCCTATCAGAACCATGAGCATGATCTTCGACTCCTACGGCTGAACAGACCCATCAGCTTGACCTATGCTGTCCGGCCCGTGGCCCTGCCCAGTTCCTGTGCACCCACTGGGGCCAAGTGTCATATATCAGGATGGGGTACTACAAACAAGCCATGGGGTAAGAGGCCTTGAGTTTAGGGGTGAGAGATGTAGGGTAAGAGATCAAGGCATTCACTTCAGAGAGAGCATGGGGTTAATCATCAGGGTCAAGGGTAGGGTCATGGTAGGTGGGAGTCTTTAGAGTCACAAAAGTTAGATTTCATATGGAGTCAGAAGACAGGGGTTAGAGTTGTGACCAGAGATCAGAGTAACACCAGGGTCATCAGGACATCATGGGTAATGGGTTCAGGCACTAGAGGTCTATATAAGGCTGGTATCATCGGGCCTCAAATCCCAGGTTCTCCAGAGGCTTCAGTAAAAGGGTTGCAAGTTCAAGGCCAGCCTTGGGTAGAGAATGAGAGCCCATCTCAAAATACAAAGTGAAAACGTTTATAGATGTGGTAGACCCTCTGCCTAGACTTCTCAACTGAGTGTCTGGGCTTAGTCTCCACTAGGGGTGGGACACTGAGGTCCCTGAATCACAATCTGGTCAGAATCTTTCTCCTGTCTGCAATTGGAAGTCATAGGATTTGGGCTAGGGTTTCTGTGTCATGGAATCTGAAGTCAAATGACCCAAGATCAGAAGACTTTTTTTTTAGTTGAGGTGAAGTGAAAGTTTGGAAGATGCAGAACTGAGGTCTGCGGTTAAACTGAAACTCGGGACATGGATTCAGGAGATGGAAGATGAGAGTGAGGCTGAGATTGAGAGCGAATGAGGTCAAAGGTCAAGGGACCAGGCCTATGACCTTGGGACAAGGGTCACTGTGAAACTGAGTCACGAAACTCAGAGTTTAGGAGGCAGTGGAGTTGAGGGGAGGGGTACGAATTTGGATGGAATGTCTGTGGGAAGAACATAGCCTCAAAGGAGGGATCTCAGAGGGCCCTAGATCACCTATCTCCCACCTCCAGACCCATTTCCAGATCGGCTCCAGTGCCTCGACCTCTCCATTGTCTCTAACAAGACGTGCCGGGCCGTATTTCCTGGAAGAGTGACAGAGAACATGTTGTGTGCAGGTGGAGAAGCTGGGAAGGATGCCTGTCAGGTGAATCCACTCAGGGTGGTGACCGTGGCCTGGGACAGAAAGTAGGAAAGGAAGACATAGCCTTGGGTGGGGCAGGGGAGGAAGCTGAAGGACAGCGAGGTAGATGGCTGAGGTGTAATAGAGTTCTTAGTGTCATGGACAGGCAGACAGACAGAGGCAACAACATGGCAAGAGCTGGGGAGTGTTCAGGCCCCAGCACCAGAGACAGAGAGGACCCTGAGGAGGAATCAGAGTCCATATGGCATATAAAAATGTCTTTTTATACCTTTCTGAGAGTGAGTTAAGTTTCGCAGCAAGGCCTTGCAGGCAGGCCCTCTGGAGGCAGGCAGGGGGCACAGGAGCAGCAGGGATGGCCACCAATAGTCGCTTTGATGTAAACTCACTTCCCAGGCCAGGGATCCTGGCACCTGGGGCTCTTAGCTCGGGGCTGGAAGACAGTACCTGTACAATGGCTATTGGTGTCCATGAGAGGTGAAGAGGAAGGTTGCTGCCAAATATTACGGCTTGAGCCACAGCTGGATTCTGACCTCACACTCTTACAGAACTGAGGAAACATAGGAAGAAACCCAGACCCAGGAGGTGGGAGGTGAAGGAATGAAGAGAGGAGGATTGGGGGAAGGCAAACTCGGTCTGAGGAAGGGAGAGGCAGGGATTAGGAGAGAGGGGTCAGAATGGAGGACCAGGAGAGGGAGGAAAAGGGACAAAAGGTTGACAAGAGGGAAGGACAAACAGACAAGCAGTAGAGGGCAAAGAACTAGCCAGGACTGGATATGACAGGGCCCCTTCAAGGGTACTCCAAGGCTTCCCTACCACTAATTGGGCTTACCCACATGGGGGGAAGGGGGAGGGAGATGGGGAGGGAGGGGGAGGTAGAGGGGGAGGGAGAAAGATTGGATGAAGAAGGTCATAAAATCAGCAGATCATGTCAACGTGTGATCAGGTGTTCCTGATCTCTTGGACACCCTAAAAGAGGCCAGTGTCATAGGACCCAGAGACCAACCAATTTTCTCAAAGCACTCTCTTCTATTATATATACCAGCCCTCCTCTCCTGGGGTTGGGCACGGAAGATAGCATTCTCTTTCCTTATTGGCCAGAACCCAGTCAGGTGGTAGGCATCTTCCTTCCTATTGGCTAGCTATTATCACGTTCTTCCTGTGAGCTAGCTGTGCTCCTTTCTCCTGGGACCTGGCTTGGAGCCACTTTCTTTAATATCAGTCTCATTTCTGTCTTTTAGGGTGACTCTGGAGGACCCCTGGTATGTGGAGGGGTTCTTCAAGGTCTGGTTTCCTGGGGCTCTGTTGGGCCTTGTGGTCAAAAAGGCATCCCAGGGGTCTACACCAAGGTCTGCAAATACATGGACTGGATCAGAGTAGTCATCAGGAACAACTAACTGGTTCCCTCGGTCTGCATGCAGCTCTGCTTAGGGCCACTCCGACCCTTGGAGCACCAACGTCTGCCCCCTCGCCACTCCAAGCCCCCACCCTTGTGAGCTTAGAACCTCTTGAAACCTTGGGTGTATCTATGGCAGTGGAGAGGGGGCTGTCTGGAATAAAAGTTATACAAACAAGGGAAGGGACTGCACCTGTCTGTTTAATATCTAATATAAGACTGGAGGAAACCAGAAAGGGTGGGAGTTTATGCTGGACTTGGATGCATAGGTCTGTGATCTCAGTACTCTGAAGAGAGAGGTGAGGAGGATCAGGAGTTCAAGGCCGTTCTGGGTTTTATGAGACCCTCTTGCAAAAACAAACAGCCCAGCAGTATTGGTGGAGGTCTTTAGTCCCAGCACTGGGTAGGCTGATCTCTGAGTTTGAGACCAACCTTGTCTACAGAGTGAGCTGTAGGCCAGCCAGAGCTACATACTGAAAATCTGTTTTAAAATCAAAGGTTTGGGTCTTAAATTTATTATTATTATTATTTTATTATTATTATTTTATTATATTTTATGTGTATGGGTATTTTGCCTGCCTGTATGAGCCACATGTATGCAGTGCCCACTAAAGCCAGAAGAAGACACTGGATTTGGAGCCCCTGGGACTGAAATCACACACGATTGTAAACCACTGTGTGAGCACTGGGAATTGTATCAAGGTCCTCTAAAGAGAGCAGCCAGTTCTCTTAACTGCCGTACCAGCTATCCAGCCCCAGCTTTCGGCTTTCTCATGAACTGGACATAAATGACCAGAGTTGGGGTGGTATTATGCCTGTGTGAATATTCATCCATTTTATCTGATATGGCATGCCAGTATGCTTTATTGTGTCGGACATGGTCCAAGGTGAGTCTGGAGATGAAACAACCCAGCTACAGTGGTAGGTTATTCCCACCCCACCGGTCCTGTCTCCACATTCTCTTCAGAAGACAGAAAAGAGGGCCTTGCTAAAAACATGCCTAAGAGGGGACTTGGTGTGCTGGGGACCCGGTATACTGACCCAAAAACAGAAGGATGGTAGCCTTTCACAGAATCCTCCTGGCATTTTGTCCCCCACTCCACCCCAAGGCAAGGCCGGCACCCCCCCCCCCATGTCACAGAGTAGGGAACTGAATTTCCCGGGGGTGGAGTCACCTGTGGCATGTACAGTCACCTGGTTAGGAAGAGGCAGAGCCCATAGTGTTTGAGGCCAAGGTAGGCTGCTGGCAGAGCCCAGGCCTACCCCGCCTTGCCCCACATCTAGTTGGGTAGAAAGGCGGAAAGGGCCTACAGAAGAAAGATCTGAATGAAAACATAAGCTGGGAGAGCTGAGCTAGCTAATGAGGAGGCCCAGGAGGCTGAAGAGTGACTGGAAATTATCTACAGAACCCAGTAAGTGCCGGAGGCCTGGGCAGTGGAGACCCGGGGCGGGGGAAGGGTCAGCAGAGAAAGGAGGCCCACATAGGAGCCCTGGGGCCCCTGGCACACCCGCTGAGGTTTCTCTCTCCTTTCTTGAGCCTTGGCTGCCACAGGCCCTGACCTGCCTCCCCCACCGTCCTGTCCTGCCCCTTCACCTAGCAAGCAGCCCCACCTCTGTGACGCCCCAGATTACCCCCCTTCTCTCTTTGGAAAGGAGAAGGGAGGACCCAAAGGAGGCCAAGAGGCCCACTGGGCTGTGAGGAGGGAAAGGCATGCCGGAGAAGAGACAGTCACAGGGACCTTAGAGAGAAGGAGACAGAGGCTGGCACAGTGGGAGACCTAGAAAGGGATGGTACAGGACAAAATGCTGAGACAAGAGGAAATAAGGATCCAAAGGCATGCAAGGACAGAAGCCTAGAGGCAAAGAGACCAAAATCACACACACGGAGGGGAGAGAGGGATGTGTGGGGCCTAAAACTCCGAGAACTACTGGAAAGAAAAGGGTATACCTACAAGAAGAGGAGGCCACAGGGAAGAGAGGGGTTCAGCCAGGTGACATCCTGGCTTCCACACAACCCTCTCCCAGGGTAATAAGGCAGGACTAGAAGCTCAGTCATCTCAGCCCCCCCTTACAGGGGCCAACCCCCTGCCTGCCTGCCCGCCTGCCTGCCTTTTCACTGGGTGCTCAGACCCAGCCGGATGCAGCTGCCAACCTCACCCTTTAGAGTCCCCATTCCCAAAGCCCAGGAGTGAATCCAGAAGAGAAGAGAAGGTTCCCCCACTCCACCCGCACCCCTGCCCCCACCTGCACCTATTCCAGGAGACTGCCATCCTAGAAACTAGGCCTCCTGTTCCAGGATGCATTTCCGCCTCTGATCTGTCCTTGGACAATGGGAAGGGACTTGAAGCCACTCTCAACTTCTCTCTGTATCTCACACCTCCAAACTGCTGCCCCCAAACTCAATGACCTCTGTCCCTTTCGGTGGCTAAGTCCTGCCCTCCTCTCCTAACCCCACCAGCCAGGGCAGCCGTAGGCACCCGCTGTCCCTTAGCCAACCACACCCAGTCTTGTCCGGCTGTCCTTCACAGGAGTTCAGCAAGGTGGAGGGAGGGATTTCACTGGTTGTGGACAGACCTCATGGGTCCTTAATACTCTGCCTGTTGAGACATCTAAAATGAGGTCCTTTCCCAGTAGGCAGCCCCTTGCCCTTGCCCTTCTATTTGTGGGGCTCCCAGTGGTAGAACAAACCAGGAACTCGTGTGAGGAAGAAGAACAATATTCTCTAAGACTTTTCCAGGGGTCTTCCTTCTCCACTGGAAGAGTTTAAACTGAGTGAGACAGGAGCCTTGCCCAACAAAGCCCTTCCCGGCAGCTTTGCTGTTCTCAATACCCAGGAAGCTGCCAGCCTAGATCCGAGTCTCTGCCCAAGGCCACTCTAGAAGAAGGCTTTTCTTACAGGCTTGGGAACTGGTGTGAGAACCAGGAGGAAACTCAAGTGAAGGAAAGAAGCAAAACCAAAATGGCCTTCCAATTGCCTCTTAAAAGTGATTAAGTCTTTCTCTTTGTCCCCAGGGGAACCTGGAGCCCGTCCTGCCTTACTCCAGGCCATGATGATTCTCCGATTCATTGCACTTGCTCTGGTAACAGGTACAGTGGGGCTTAGAGGGAAGTATGAGGCCTCCCTCTCCAATTTCTAAGTCTCCCCTATAACTACAGTGACCCCTGCTTAGAGATCACCCCCATGAACTAGTCTGAGCTATACCAGGCATCATCAAGTGGGTATAAGAGGAGGAATGAGGGGGTAGGGTCCCTTCAAAATCTTAGGACATCCCCTAATGACCTGGAGTCTTATGCCAGTGCATGCCAGCTGGGAATGAGAGCACCTACCCTTTTGATCCTCCCATTCCCATATCTGGGGTCCTTCTACCAGCCTACCTTCTCTTATGCTTGCACCTCATCTTTTCCCCCTTCAGGGCACGTAGGGGGAGAGACGAGGATCATCAAGGGTTATGAGTGCAGGCCTCACTCCCAGCCATGGCAGGTGGCCCTTTTTCAGAAGACACGGCTTCTCTGTGGGGCAACCCTCATCGCCCCCAAATGGCTCCTGACAGCAGCCCACTGCCGCAAGCCGTGGGTGCGGGGGCTGGGGCGGGGCTGGGCGGGGCTGGGAGGGGGCTGGAGATGGAGAGATGGATGGAGATAGGGGCTGGGGCTAGGGAGAACATGTGGAGGGTGGCAGCAGTGGGTGGAGGGATTGGGTATGGAGTGGTGTTAGCATGGATGATGGGGGTGTGACCAAGACTGGAGAGGGTAAAGTAGTATTAGTATGTATAATGGTGGTCTAGCTGGTCTGAAGATGAAGGGGTGGGGGATGGAGGGGCATTCGTTTTATGACGAGGATCTAGTTGGGTTGATGATAAAGGGATGAGGTGGTCTTGGAATGGCTGATGGCTTTAGTCAGGATGAGGATGCAGGGGTGAGCGATGCTGGAAGTTGGATGGGTCTGGGTGTTCACAAGGTACAATTCATCATCTCTCCCTCCCCACCCCTGCCCTGTCCCCCTACCTTTCTACCTCTGACCACATCTCTCCCACCTCAGCCATTACGTGATCCTCCTTGGGGAGCACAATCTGGAGAAGACGGATGGCTGTGAGCAGAGGCGAATGGCCACTGAGTCCTTCCCGCACCCCGGCTTCAACAACAGCCTCCCCAACAAAGACCACCGGAATGACATAATGCTCGTGAAGATGTCGTCTCCCGCCGTCATTACCCGAGCTGTGCGACCACTCACCCTGTCCTCACTCTGCGTCACTGCAGGCACCAGCTGCCTCATTTCCGGATGGGGCACCACATCCAGCCCCCAGTGTAGGGGCTCCTGAGGGAAACGTGATCAGGGTGGGGGATGGGATGTGGGGAAAGGAGGCCAGATGAATCTTCAGAGAGAAAGATCAAGAGGCTTGGTTACCTGGGGCTGTCAGGAGAGGAATGAGCTAAAAGGAAAATGAGAAATTCACTTTTGGGCCTCAAGACTGAGACATGTGCAAGACAGGTGCAAGACAGACAGGTGTGAGAAAGGTGCAAGCAGGTGTGAAGGGACAGGTGTAAGATCATTGTGATTCCCAAATCTATAACTTTCTAGCTGTGGGATCTAAAGCAGGTGGCTTTACCTCTCTGAAGTCTTTTTTTTTTCTAAAAAGAATAATCATATCCACCTACGGGATTGGGGGCATCAGAGATAGGACATAGGGAGCAAGCAGTGGGAAGAATTTACTCATAGCATTGCTGTTGCTACAGTTGCAAGCATAAATATGGGTAAAGGCAAGGATTATCTGAGTTTCTGGCTACTGTGGTGGGGTTAGAAAATCAGGTGACCACTGCTCACACCCTCCACTGCTGTCCCCACAGTGCGTCTGCCTCATTCCTTGCGATGTGCCAATGTCTCCATCATCGGAAACAAGGAGTGTGAGAGGGCCTACCCGGGGAACATCACGGACACCATGCTGTGTGCCAGTGTTCGGAAAGAGGGCAAGGACTCCTGTCAGGTCAGCAGGCAGGGGCTGGGTCTCCAGCCATACACCCATTCCAACCTCCAGCACATCTTTACTGATATCCCCAGCCCTGACCGCAGCCATATCCAACCCTGCTTCCCCATGCTCACCCTCATTTCCAGCTCCGTCACCCATGAAGAACCTCTGAACCTTAACCCATCTATCTTCTCACCCAGAATCCCACCTCCATCTCCCAGCCTCTCACTGTCCCACTGTCAACGTCTTCCTTCTCCTCCCTGCCGCCTTCACCACCGTCCTCACCCCCATCCCAAACACCCCACTTGACTCTAACAGGTTGTCTCCTCTCGTGCCAGGGTGACTCTGGAGGCCCCCTGGTCTGTAATGGATCTCTCCAAGGCATCATCTCCTGGGGTCAGGACCCATGTGCCGTCACCAGGAAGCCTGGGGTCTACACAAAAGTTTGCAAATACTTTGACTGGATCCACGAGGTTATGAGAAACAATTAGAAGGGACCTGCTTGCCACCACCCAACCCCTCCAACCTCTTTTTAATGCTTCGACTTCTGTTCATCCTTCCCTAAGGAGTCCTCAGCTGGGACCCTTGCGTGTATCTCTCCGACCCACCACGAATATGATCAACCTGGGGCTTGTTGGAATCAAATCCTGACTTGAACTAAATTGTGACTCTGGACATGATCATCACTAGTTTTGTTCGTCTGGTTGGTTTTTGTTGTTTTGTTCCCAGCTTTGAAGACTGTCCCTGGCATATTCCAGTGTTTCAATAAATATTTGTTAAATGATAAATGATTCTGTTAAGTGCCAACTGCATATCAATCCTGATCCAGAGGGCTCATAAATGTCGTATGTGTATGAGAGTTTGTCTGCATACTTGTTTGTATGCTGTATGTCTAGATGTCTGAGGAGTCCAGAAAAGGACGTCAGATTCCCTGGCCACCATATGAGTGCTATGAACCAAACCCTGGTCCCCAGCAAATGCAGTGAATCCTCTGAACTGCTGATCATCTCTCCAGCGCCCCCAAAGATCTTTTAAATATTACTAATCAATGGAATAATCACAAACCTCTAAGGAGATTGATCCTATTTTTCTACCCACTTGACAGACATGAAAGTGGGCACAGACAGGCGAAGGCACTTGCTCACAGCCACACGGCTGAGACCTGGAAGACCAGAGGATTTAAAAGCCCGGTGACTCTTAGCTATCAGCGTGATGTCCTATTAAAGCCCTGTTCACTTTCTTTTTATGTTACATCTAAAATATTTTTAGTTTTAGTTTAGTTTTGTTTTCCATTTGTTTAAACTCATTCATTTTTTTTTAGGGGTGGGCAGGGAGAGGCTCATGCCACGGTGCACACGTGGAAGTCAGAGAGCAAATTGCAGGGGTCAGTCCTCTCCTTCCACCATGTGGGATCCAAGGATCAAACACAGGTTGTTAGGCAAGCATCCTTACCCACCAAGCCATCTTGATGGCTAGGCAGGACAAAACCACACTCAGTTTGTCTCTCTGCATGAAAAATTGCACACGCGCAAGCGTGATCTCACTAAGTGTGTCTTCACACATGGAGTAAGAGTTCGTAAAGGAGGCTACCATCATTTTCCAACTGCCAGATTCAGTTCACTGAGGTCAGCGTTGACGGGCATCTGTCAGCCAAAATGAAGTCAAAGGGCGCAAAAGCAGGAGGAAATTCCTGTCATCTTTACCACATTTTGAAGGCTCTGTAGCTCCACGTAGCTGGTGGGCTGGTACAACGTAATCACTGGAGCAAAAATCTGGACAGGGCTGAGCCAAAGCAACCTCTGCAGTTAATACAGTTCTCGACAGACAAGATGCCTCAGATAACACAGGTTCTAAGGGAGAGATCGCTGGAACTAGAGAGAATAGTCCCTAGTTGGTAGGTGGACTTGCTTGCTGTGTGACCTCTTATGAGTCACAGCCCTCTCTGAGCCTCCCATTCCTCACCCAAAACGAGGGTGTCAGCCAAGGTGATGTGGCCTGTCCCTCAAGGTGATTCATTAGCTCGTGTCACCTGAAGAAGACACACGGGAAGGGTGCAAGGTGATCACACAAGGGCTTAGTGCAAAACCACGGCTTCCCACCCTCACCCTCTAAGCACATGCTGAGACACAAGGAGCCTTCTGTCTCCTGGTTTAGACACTTGGGAGTACGTCACTGCCTTTCCCACTCTTTCCTTCTGCCTACTTGAACCCTGCCCACCTACCTCTTCTTCCCCATTCCAGCAGCAGCCCTCTCCTCCTCTTTGTTTCCCCTCGCCACCACTCACCATCTCATCACCCCAAGCTCCCAGAAGACTTGAGCCCCCCCCCATCTTCCCACCACACCTGGGAATACTTCTCAGAACAGGGCATGGGGGAACCCCCAAGAAAGCCAGCTCCAAAAGGTATTGTCAATGACAGGAGCCTGTATTCCAGGGCCCCTCCCAGAGCAGGAATCTGGGGCCCTGGTTGAATGCCAGCCCCACCCACGTTATAATTAGGGAGAGGGAAAGAGAGGGAGTGAATCCCTAAGGGGAAGGGTGGGGGGAAGCTTCCGGGATCTTGAGGGTTAAAAGGGAAGGTCTGGCCAGGGGTCCCTGGTCAGAGGACTGTTTGCAGTCCATACTGCTGGGCAAGAGACACTTCTGAGTCGCCTCCTTTCTTCTTACTCCCAGGTGAAGCGGGATGCACCCCACCCTATTGGGTGAGAGGATGGGTGGAGACCCTCGGGCAACGGGCAGGAACTCTTTCGTAGTCCTGATTTCCCTGCAGCATGGGGAAGTCCCTCAGCTAGGAGGTTAGGAAGAGGTTCCCACGGGCTCTGAGGACGACCCTCACCCACCCACAAAGGAGTGTGGACCTGGAGTTCAGCGTGGCTGGTGGCCAGGAAAAGCTGGGTGCACAAATCGCTCCCCTCTGGAGGACTGGAGTCCTGGGGGCTTGTGGAGTGAGTCCCACTAAAGTGGCCCAGGTGTGCTGAGACAGGGGATCTTGACGGAGTATCCCTGTTTTAGGTCTCCACTCCAGCCTCTGCAAGCCCGATATCAGCTATGAGGGTCCCGATTCTTCACCTCCCCACTGCCTCTGGCTCCTTGTCCCTGGTGAAGCTACTGCTGCCGCTACTGATGATGCAACTCTGGGGTGAGCCTGGGGCCGGGGGCGACAGGAGGGGAGGGCCAGGACTGGAGGTGGAGGGAATGTTGCCACTGCAACCATAGTCAGCTCGCCTTCCTGGGAGCCTGGCACCCACGTAGACATCCCAAACAGGATCCACCCTCGGGTGGGCTCTGTCCTCAGATGCCGCTCCCATCTGTTAGAGAACCCAGCCCCTTCGCTCCATCAGCTTCTCTGCCTCTCTGTCTCCCCTGCCTTGCCCTGTCTTCTCCTCACTCCTCTCAGACCCATTGCATTCCTTCCTCTTCTTAAACGAGGTGCTACAGTACCCCAATCTGCTGTACACTGTTGGAGCACCTTCCCATCTTTGGACTAGACCTAAACTTTCGTCTTGCACATCTGGGGCTTCTCAACCTTCTGGGCTCCATCTCCTGCTGTCCTCCCTTGACCCTGTCTCCTCCTCTCTGATGCTTTGGGTTCCAGTCTCCTGCTCCTCACCGCCCCACTGTGTGTCCTGTCTCCTGTTCCATACTGCCTTCACCATGTTGACCACTCCCATTTACCTCCCGCTGTATTCTGTCATTGCTTCTTACTGCTCCACTGTGTCTTTGCCCCTCTGTCCCCCCTGTTCGCCCCTTACCTACCACACTTCCTCTGCACAGTGCTCTGCCTAGGCTCGCATCCGATCTCAGCCTGGTAGGTAAGATCCCTGTCTTTCCTGCACATTGCCTCACCCCACATCCGACTCCCTCAGACCGGGGTGTCTTGGATCCGTTCTTTTCTAACCCCCTTTGCCCTTTTATGTCTCAGCGACTGGTTCGCAGAGTTCTCTCATTTTCCCACGGCTCACGACTCAGCTGCGCCCCCGAGGGGTCAATCCTGTGAAGTGCTGCACTAACCCGAAGCCCAGACTGCTCCGGGCCAGTACTGATCCCCTTGTCCTGTTTCTCTATCCAGCGGCGCAGGCTCTGCTGCTCCCGGGAAACACCACGCGCGAGGACCTCGAGGCCTTCGGCACTCTGTGCCCGAGTGTCTTTCAACCCTGGCAGGTCTCCCTCTTCCATAACCTCCAGTTCCAATGTGCGGGTGTCCTCGTGGACCAGAACTGGGTGCTCACGGCCGCACATTGCTGGAGAAATAAGTAAGGAACGACTCGACTCAGAGGCAGCAATGGAGGAGCGGGTTGGATGGGGCCCAGGCACTCGCCCAACTTCGGTCAGGATCGGGGTGTTAGCCATCCTACTGAAGAGGCAGGATCCAAGCTGCTACGCCAGGGCGGGGCGCTGTGAGCCCAGCGATCCTTTCCACAGAAGTCAGGGCCTGTTGTAGTCAGTATTTAAGACAAAAACAAACAAAAAACAAACAAACAAACAAACAACGACAATAACAAAAAGCCCTGTAGTCTCTTCCATATCACTGCCACACAGGGAGAAAGGACCAGGTGACACGAAGAAAGGAGAGGTGGGCATATCAAAGAGTTGAGACACCATCAGCCTTCAACCTTCAAACTCTCTTCCCTCAGAACCAGGGTTTCAGTCCTCAGTCCTCCTCGCTCAGACCCAGGAGTCCAGTCTCCAACCTCTTCCCTCAGTCCCAGGGGACCAGCCCCAACTCCTCTCCCAGGACCTCTGACCTCAGAAGCCCACTTCACTTCTCCCTCTGACCCAAGGACTTAGATCAGGCTCTGTCTCCATGACGATTTTGGCTCCAGCTGACTTCTCTTCCCTCCCCAGACCACTGAGGGCTCGAGTTGGAGATGACCACCTGCTGCTTTTCCAGAGCGAGCAACTGAGGTCCACGAATTCCCCTGTTTTCCACCCCAAGTACCAGCCTTGCTCAGGCCCCGTTCTGCCACTCCGCTCAGATGAACACGACCTCATGATGCTAAAACTGAGCAGTCCTGTGGTGCTGACGTCCAAAGTGCATCCCGTGCAATTGCCCTTCCAGTGTGCTCAGCCAAGGCAGGAGTGCCAGGTCTCAGGCTGGGGGACCACAGCCAACCGAAGAGGCAAGAACTGGGCTGGATGAGTATACTTTGGGGAGGAGGGCTGAACTCCTGGGTTTAGGGGAGGATCCTGTGGCCAGGGTTTCCAGGTCGAAAGGGTGAAAGGCTGAATGAGAGCTAGACCCTAGATCTGAGGGAAGATGACTGAGCCTGGATGTCTAGGTCTGATGGAAGAGGCTAGAATATCCGATGGAAGAGGCTAGACTATGAACCCTGGGTCAAGGGACTCCAGAAGTTGGGATTGGATTCTTGGATCTGAGATTAGAAGGTTGGACTTTGTAGCCCTGGATCTGGGGAAGAGGGCTGGAGTCTAGACACTTCGATGTGAGGTCAGAAGGCTGGGGCCTGGACCTCTGGTTATAAAAGAGGAAGACTCCCAGGTTGGGTTAATCGGGCCGAGGTCTGGCATCTGGGTTTGAGGGAGACTAGGATCTAGACCCCTGGATCTGAGAGGAGAGTCTGGGTCTGGTACCCTGGGTCTGAGGGAGGAGGCCTAGGGAGGACCAGGAGGGTATGGATTTCTGTGCCTAAGGGTGGAGGGGTGGGGTTAGGTTCCCTGAGTATGAAGGAGGAAGGCTTGGGGCTGGACTCGGGGATCTTGGTCCTGGACTAACGGGTCCCTGTGTGACTGGCCTGTTCCCAGTGAAATACAACAGGCGCCTGAGCTGCTCCAGGGTAACTCTCCTCAGTCAGAAGCAGTGTGAGACCTTCTACCCGGGTGTGATCACCAACAACATGATTTGTGCTGGGATGGACAGAGACCAAGATTCTTGCCAGGTAAGAATCAGCAAGTCTCTTGGATGCGGGATGGTGCAGGAAGACACTGAAAGAGCTGTTTCGGCCTCCCTCCTGTCCCACCCCCAATCCACAGTCCTGCCTAATCTTTACCCCCTTTCTTGATCCGCTGTCTCGATCCACTTTTCACCCTGCCAACCCTATCTCTTGATCCTTCTCAGTCTTCTCACTTCGGATGAGCCAGTTCCAGCTGAAAGCCCATCGCATCTCCCCTGTCACCTCCCAGCTTGACCCCCTTCCCCCCATGCCAACATCACCTCTACCTGTGTCCCCTTACCACCCCAATGTCCAACATCATTCCGGCCCCATCCCAGCATCTCACTTCATGGTATCTCCTCCCATCCCCAGAGTGACTCCGGTGGACCCCTGGTGTGTGACAACACCCTGCATGGCATCCTCTCATGGAACATTTATCCATGTGGTGCTGCTACCCAGTACCCGGCTGTCTACGCTAAGATCTGCAACTACACCAACTGGATTCGAAGAGTCATCCGTTCCAAATGACCTGCCTCTCACACCCTTCATCCTCACTTCATCTGTCCACCCCCCACTCCGTCCTCCTCTCATGGGTGCCCACACCTCTGAGAATGCATCCTCTTCTCTCACCCCCGCCCACTCCTGTTCTCCACTCACAAGTGCAGAAAATGGTGGCTGGGAGTTCTAGGGCCTCAAGGAAGCCGGCAGTCTCCAAGTCTCTAAGAGAAGTTATCTGTTATTCAACCTGGCTTTCTCTACCTCCCTCCTCTGTGTGACTGGGACAATGAGCCTTAGTTTCCTTGTCTGAAAAATGGGGACAATGAATTGTCTACCTCTTACATACATTGTATGGGGTCCGTGATGGAACACTTGTGTGTGTGTGTGTGTGTGTGTGTGTGTGTGTGTGTGTGTGTTTATGGTAATTGTCACAGAGACGGGAAAACCATCTGGTTATCTCCGATTAAACAGTACCTGATCTGACCTCCAATGTGTGTGCGTCTGTCTGGGATCAGAGCCAGTGAGTGCACAGAGGACGGCCTTCATGTAAGTCAGCAGCAAGGAAGTGGCTCCACACTGCCACCCAGAGTACCCTCAGACTGCCTTTCTGTTTTAAGGACCTCAGTTCCATCCAGTAAAACTGGATTCCTTGATGATACAGAGTGCAGTAGAGCTGGGGGCTTTTGGTGTTTTTTTTTTAATAATATTTATTTTTTGTATGTGCATGCATGCACGCAGCATGGAACATGTGTGGAGGTGAAAAGCAGTTGGTTCTTTTTTTTTCTACCACGTGGGTTCCAGAGGCTGAACTCAAGTCACCTGGCCCCATGATGAACACCTCTACCCACCGAGCAATCTTCAGACCTTCTCAATTTACAAAAGCATGTATTTATTTCTGCAAATGAGCGCGAGCACATTCATAGATGTCAGGGGACAGACACCTCAGGAGCCAGTTCTTCCATTCAAGGGATTGAATCTAGGATGTCAGGCTTGGTGGTGCCTTCGCCCGCTGAGTCATCTTACTTGCCCACGTTGGAGTTCATTGCAAGAAATTTTTAACTTAGATTTTAAGCATGAGGGTTAAAAGAAAGAGAGGCACTTTGGAAGAACGCCAGACACATCTAAAAGCATGGCATGGCCTTCTTTTCATTATTATATTTACATATCTATTTGTTCAAGTGTGCACAGGTGTGTGTGTGTGTGTGTGTGTGTGTGTGTGTGTGTGTGTCTGTGTGTGTAGATCAGAGAACAGTTTGTGAGAGTCAGTTCTTTCGTTGTGTAGATCCCAGGGATCAAACTCAGGCCGTAGGCTTACCAGCATGTGATTTCACCCCCGAACCACCTCACCTATCCCAGGAGAGTGGGCTTCTCAAAGAACAATCTGGCTCATTGGTTTTCACAATAGCCAGAATGGGCTTTTCTTTTCTTTTTTTTTTAAAGATTTATTTATTCCATATATGTGAGTACACTGTCACTGTCTTTGGACAGACCAGAAGAGGGCATCGGATCCCATTACAGATGGTTGTGAGCCACCATATGGTTGCTGGGAATTGAACTCAGGACCTCTGGAAGAGCAATCAGTGCTCTTAACCGCTGAGCCATCTCTCCAGCTCCAGAATGGGCTTTTCAATGGGGTTTAAAGTTAGCATCATAAGGATATCTGATTATATCAATATAATCGTGCCATTATATCTAAATGAGATCACAGGGTGGCTTCTGTGGGCATCTGGTGGGACCACAGCAGAGATGGTGGTGCAACTCCAAATTGGGAGGACTTGGGAAGGTAGTTATCTACAATGTTGCCAGTTAACAGGCTCATCTCTGAGGCACTCAGAAAATTCTTAGGAGGGGTAGCGAGGCCCAACCTAGGTCAGACACATTTTGTCCTTTGGCCTGGATTACTTTGACTTTAGGATTCTTTTTTGAAAATATTTCTGTATAAAAGAAATGTTGGACCACTCAATTAGCTCCATGGGTCACACAGATGGAGGGAAAGAGCAGACGCTGACAGTTGTTCTCTGACCACCACACGTACACTGTGGCGAGCATGTGCAGGAATACACACAAAATAAACAAAGGTGAAACAAGGTGTTAAGAAAGGAAGAGGGGGGCAGAGAGAGGTCTGGAGAGATGGCTCAGCGGTTAAGAGTGCGTGCCGGTTGCTCTCCCAGGACACCTGGAGTCAACTCCTAACATCCACACAGCAGCTCACAAACCGCTGCAGTTCCAGCTGCAGAGGCTCTGGTGTCCTCTTCTGGTTTCCGGGCACTTGTGTGGAGCATGGATGTGCAGGCAAAACAGCAATGCACATAAAATTCCAAATATTTAAAATATGGGCCGATGTCTTAGTTAGGGTTTCTACTGCTGCAACGACATACCATGACCCAAAAGCAAGTTGGGGAGAAAACTTATACCTCCATATCACTGCTCATTATTGAAGGAAGTCAGGGCAGGAACTCAGACAGTGCAGGAACCTGGAGGCAGGAGCTGATGCAGAGGCCATAGAGGGGTGCTGCTTCCTGGCTTGCTCCCATGGCTTGCTCAGTTTGCTTTCTTATAGAACCCAGGACCACCAGCTCAGGGATGGCACCACCCACAATGGGCTGGGTCCTCCCCATCAATGACTAATTAAGAAAATGCCTTACAGCTGGATCTCATGGAGGCATTTCCTCTACTGAGGCTCCTTCCTCCATGATGACGCTCGTTTGTGTAAGTTGACACAAAACCAGTCAGTACACCTGGAGGCATGACTCGATGGTTAAGAGTGTGGACTGTTCCTACCGAGGAACCTGAATTTGGTTCCCAGCACACAAGGGTTCAGATGCCTCAGGCACCTGAATTTAATCCGAGTACCCATCTACAGACATGTACAAATATACACGACTTTAAAACAGTGAATAAACCTAGCAACAAAAACTCAAACAAACAAACAAAAAACTCCATATGGTTAACTGTTGGAATCCCTGACTCTCAGCTAGTGAGACACTTTGAAGCAAAGGATCCATCCCTCTTCCACCATTTTTCTTTCCTGTCTCACGCCCAGCCCACCCACAGGACTAATGGGAAAATCAGATTCTCCATTCCTCTTAACCTTCCAGAAGGGTCTTTCAACCACTTCCTTTTCCCCTCCCACTAGGTCTCATTTTTGGGTCCACCCAACACCAGTTCTTCCTGTCCTGGCAGGAACCAGCTTGATGTTGGGTCACCTGACACACTCTCCACCTCCCTTGGGGCCCTGGAACTCGGGGGTCTGGTGTAACATCCAAGCCCACTTCCAGCTACAGCAGAGAGGCCCCCCACTGCTAAGCTCACCAAGGAGCCTGCCTGTGGGCTTTAGAAAGAAAACCGTGCTGTATGCTAAGGGCTCCCCTCCATCTTGATATGGTCTGTGGATAAACGTATCTATTTCAAAAGGCATATGGGGTTCTTCCCAGAATTCAGATGAAATGTAAATGTGTCTGAGCATCCTGACTGACCCTAGACCGAAATAAAGGGAACACAGAAATCTTGATAGAGGGGCATTTGGTTTGGGTTTTAAAGGATGACTAAGTTCGTCAGAAAAAAGGATATAGAGAAAAGTGATCAGGTATTAAATCAGCACATTTCCCCCTTTGAACACCAGTTAACTGAGTCTCTGTTATATGCGAGGCCCAGAGCCCACAGACTGTTGGTGTCTAAGGTCAGAACATGGAGTCTGACCTACAGCTCCCTTCCATTGGCTCCTCCCCTATCCCACACCATTAGCATACCCAGGAAATGCCAGTCCAATGTGTCATCTGAGGATCCAAAGCACAGTAAGTAGGGTCTTGCAGACCGGCCTCATGCTTAGAAGTAATTCATCCATGTCCTCTGCCAAGTCCCAGAGATGACTCCAACCAAGCCCTACCCCCAGGAAGCTGCTCATCAGGTCTGGGAGACAGGCTAGTCTCACATTCCTGACATTCAGGTCTCTGTGAGGTCACTTCCTCCAGGAGGCCTCCCTGGATTGACCTAGACAAACTGTCTTTGTTGGTTGTCAATCTCTCTCTCTCTCTCTCTCTCTCTCTCTCTCTCTCTCTCTCTAATTTTTATTAATAATTGTATCAGTTTTTATTTCAAATGATATCCCCCTCCCTGGTTACCCCTCCACAGACCCCCACTTCCTCTGTGACACCTGTGACAGCAGCTGTTGTACAGTGTGTTTACTCAACTTCATCGGCATACCCCGAAACAGAGATACCCACTAGATTAAATGAGATCATAGAAACCAACTTATTTAACTCCAGGCTACTGTGGGGGGGGGGTGGCTGGAGATGGCTCAGTGTTTAAGAACACTGGATGAGCAGAGAGAACCCAGGCTCAATCCCAGCATGGCAGCTCACGACCATCTTTAACTCCAGTTCCAAGGGGCCCCATGCCTTCCTCCGACATCTGCAGATACCAGGCAATACACGTACATACATCCAGGAAAAAAAAATCATGTGCACACAATCCTAGAATCTAAATACTTTTTATAAACCCCGCTCGAATGATTCAGCTGGAGAGATAGATGGCTCTTTGGGTACAAGAGCTTGTTGCCGAGCCTGATGACCCAAGTTTGACACCCATGACCCGTATAGTGGAAAGGAAGAACATGATTCCCACAGCTGTCCTTTGACCTCCACACACGTTCTGCATCATGCCCACAGACAATAAATTAATGTCATTTTTTAAAAGGTAGCTGCTAGAGGCAAAAGAGATAGCTTGACACTTACAAAGCTCTTGACATGAGAACTGCAGTAGGGGCCCAGCATGAGTAAACATCTGTAACACATGAATAAAATAAATCTTTTATTTTAAGGATAGCTATTAACGCTGACTTTTAAAAAGATCTATTTTATTTGCATTTAATTTTATGTGTGTGCATACACTCAAATACCAGAAGAGGGCATCAGATCTCCAGGATCTGGTGCTTTAGCTCACAATACAGGCTGCTGTGTGTGTAGGCCAGAGGTATGTGCATGTGTATGTGCATGTGGAAGCCAGAAGTGTGTGTGCACATTTGTGTGTGTGCATATGGAGGTCAGAAGTATGTGCACAAGTGTGTGTGTGTGTGTGTGTGTGTGTGTGCATGTGGAGGCCAGAAGTATGTGCACATGTGTGTGTGTGCACATACACATGTATGTGTGTATGTGGAGGCCAGAGGTATGTGCATGTGTATGTGCATGTGGAAGCCAGAAGTGTGTGTGCACATTTGTGTGTGTGCATATGGAGGTCAGAAGTATGTGCACAAGTGTGTGTGTGTGTGCATGTGGAGGCCAGAGGTATGTGCACATATGTGTGTGTGTGCACATGTGTGTGTGTGTGTGTGTGTGCATGTGGAGGCCAGAGGTATGTGCACATATGTGTGTGTGCGCATGTGTGTGTGTGTGTGTGTGTGTGTGCGCGTGCGCGCGCGCACGCGCTTTAGAGGTCAGAGGTCAGATCATTTCTCTCCCTGTATTGCTGCCCACCCTTTCTTCTTTTAGCAAATATTTTTTAAGTTTTTATTTTTATAATTATTTTTTATAATTTTTATTTATTTGATATCTATGTACATTTTGCCTATATGTGTGTTTGAACACTATGTGCATGCAGGGCGGAAGGAGACCAGAAGAGAGCATCGGATTGGATCAGATCTCCTGGAGCTGGAGTCTCAGTTCTGAGCCATCATGTGGTTGCTGGAAATTGAACTGGGGTCCTCTGGAAGAGCAGCCGGTGCTCCAAGCCATCTCCTCAGCCCCTCTACCTCTTCTTATTGCATCATATTACTTTTTACCTGTGTGCATATGATGGGGGCTGAGAGGTATTCCTGCCACAGTGCACATGCAGAGGTCAAAGGACAACTCATAAAAATCAGTTCTTCGTTCCACCATGGGGGTCTTGGGGATCAAATTCAGGTCAACTTGGCCGCAGGCCCCTTTACCCACTGAGCCTTCTCCTGGTCCTTCTTATCTTTTGAGACAGAGCCTTTCACGAAACCTGGACATCACAGATTGGCTAACCTGGCTTGCCAGCAAGCCCCCAAGATCTGCCTGTCATTATCTCCTGAGTGCTGGGACTAAAAGGACATTAAACACCCTGCTTGGTCGTAGTGGGGTGTGTGTGTGTGTGTGTGTGTGTGCGTGTGTGCGTGCGTGTGTGCGTGCGTGTGTGTGTGTGTGTGTGTGTGTGTGCTCACATGTTTTAAACAAGGGCTCTGATAATTGAGCTCAGGTCCTCAGGTCCTCAGGTTTGCACAGCAACTACCCTACCCACTGAACCATCTCCCGGGCACTCCGATGAGAGCACCATTGGTTCATTAGTGCCATCTGCTTCCTCCCTGCAGCTCTGGTTACTATTGTCACTTAACATCCCCAGCAAGTCACACATCTACTCTTCACCCCCAAGAGGATGGGGCACAGACAGTCCTGCTCACATTACAACACCACAGGGAAGGGCTGTTCCAGGGAGCAGATCTCAACTTGATGTTCAGGCTCCTGGGCATCGGAAAGTGGACTCGAGGGCCAAGTCAGCCTTGACCTGAAGAAATCACTGAAGGCAAGTCAGCAGAGGAGCACTGGGTCCTGGAGATGAGTAAGAGTTTATCAGAGAAAAAGAGGATATGGAGAAAGATACTCACTCAATCACTGACATCTTTGCAGGACTCCAGAGAGCCCCACCCACAACAGGGTGATATTGGGGACAGGGATGAGTCACACCCAGGTTGGGCTCTCCCAGGGGATTCACCCCGTGCTGGGAGGGAGATGCATGAATGATGAGCAAAATAGAAGTTGGGGGATGGGGTAAGACCAGCGCAACGGGTGTGGGGCTCTGAGAGGGTGGCAGAGGACAGAGGGGAGGGGCCGAGAGACTTGGGCTTGATTCCAGGGACCATGAGCACCTGGGTTCTTGGGGAGCTGTGGGGAAGGGGGCAGGTTATGACAAGAGTGGGTTAATCCAGATAGGACCAGATTTCTCAACACCACAGAAGGGGCCCATGTGCTTGAGAGAAGAAGCCCTGATCGCGGCCCCAAAACAGGTTTGGTTTGGTAGAGAGAGCTTCATTCTCACCCAGACATACATATTCTCTGTCTCTCTGTCT
The DNA here is from genome assembly GCF_011064425.1 of Rattus rattus. Taxonomy (NCBI): domain Eukaryota; kingdom Metazoa; phylum Chordata; class Mammalia; order Rodentia; family Muridae; genus Rattus; species Rattus rattus. Next base: position 155,600,881 of record NC_046155.1, on the reverse strand, counting down.
CTCTCTCTGTCTCTCTCTCTGTGTGTCTCTCTGTCCCTCGTCCCTTCCTCTTCCCTTTCCTCTTCTGCCCTTCCTTCCTTCCTCTTCCTTCTCCTCCCTGTTCCCCTCCTCCACCAAGCCGTGCAACAGTTTGAATCCAGATCTCGAAGTCTGAGGACATAGGAAGCAAACCTCGCCCTCTTAAGGCTCTGACGGAAACTTTCTAAGGCCCAGCAATCTTCTCTCATTTAGCCCATTCTGCTGAGCTAGGAGGCCACATGGAGAGTCCCCTGTGCCCCCTCCCCTTCCAGATGACCCTGTCATAAGGCCTTCCCCCTCCCCCGGGGACATTTCCCAACTCTGATTAATCACAGGGGCGGCCCCACGGAGGAGGAAGGAAGATCTCTATGGCTTACCATAAAGAAGGCCGGGAGCCCAGTAGCAGGCCAAAGGACCTGTGCCCAAGGCCATGAAGCTGGGACTCACCTTAGTGCTGTTCTCTCTGCTGGCAGGTGAGAAGCCCAGACCCGCATCCTTGAACCCCATGTTCCCCTATATGGTGTCCTCGCCCTTTGGATTCCCCAGGAAACTCCTCCCTAAGCTCTCCCCAGCCTGCTGGCTCTGACCCCTGTGCCCTCCACCGCACCCCAGGCCACTGTGGAGCTGACACCCGCGCCGTGGGAGCCCGGGAATGCCAGCGCAACTCTCAGCCCTGGCAAGCCGGCCTCTTCTACCTCACCCGGCAGCTATGTGGAGCCACGCTCATCAATGACCAATGGCTGCTCACAGCTGCTCACTGCCGCAAGCCGTGAGTGTCCAGAGCTGGTCAGGCCCAGCAGGGACTGGGAAACAGAAGGAGGGGAAGGTCTAGCTTGGGGGCTTGGGGGCTCCGGGATTGGAGGCAGGAGAGGGCTGACATCAAACCGGGGCTCTTAGCTACCTGCTCAGAGACCTGATGCTAAGACTCAATTCATAAGCTCTTCGGGGTATCACTGTGTAGTAATCCTGGCTATCCTGGAACTTGCAGTGTGGACCAGACCGACCTGGAACAGAGATCTACAGACATTTGCCTTCCCAGAGTGCTGGGGTTATAGACATCCTGGCCCAATCAGAAATTCAAGATCACCCTCAGTTACATAGGGTTCTAGGCCAGCTGGGACACATGCAACTCTGTCTCAAGGAAAACAAGAAACAAAAAACAAAAGCGAGAAAAAAGAAAAGGGAAGGAAAGAGTGATGGAGGGAACATAAATGAGAGGAGGGAAGAGTGATGTGACAGAGGGAACAAAGAAAGAAGGATAGAGAGGAAGGAATGGAGGAAAGGAACATTCTAGAAGCCTGTAGTCAGAAATTACTAGATTTCCAGCCACAGTGTTTGGAATGGACTGATGAACATGTAAAATCTGGCCGGTTTAATATCCCAGAATCCCACCATTGCAAAGTCTTGTGGACCAAGATGGCTCTGAACTGTGGATGCTTAATCCACAATCAAATGTTTATACGGGTACTAGATCTGTAACACTCTTGTCTTACTGTCCTAGAATATTGGGATTCTAGAATCTTTGAGCCCTAGTATGCTATTTAATGCAGACCATCTTAAAATCCTGGAGTTTTTGAGACGGGGTTTTGAATAGCCCAGGCTGTTCTCGAACCTGCTATGTAGCGAAAGGTGGCCTTGAACTCCTGTTTTCCTAACGAACTCTTAACTCCTGCTCCTCCATGTTAGGATGACGGGCTGTCACAACCACTGGACAAAAATCTTGGACTTTCTGACAAAATAAGATGTAGGATGTGAGGGGTGTGGACTTAGTCCCCTGAGTTGAACTTCTCAGAACCCCAGAGGCATAGGCAATGAAGTGTTAGACTCTTAGAAATCTGGGGTCCTGATTCCGGTTGTCCTAGGGTCCTGGACACTGTGAGACCCTCTCCACATTTTCTCCAGTCAAGGTCACCTAGGTGATGCCAATTTTCTCTCTAGGAATTTCCCAACATGCACCCTTCCAAGACGGGCACCATCTTGGGCTGTAAGGGTAATATTTTGATTTAGCCTGCAAGATAACAGGGTGGTGGAGAGGGAGGAAGAGTCATGGGGGCTAGATGGACGAAGGGGCTAGCTTCCCCATCCCCAGGGTGTCGGTGAGGTGTAGACACAGAAATAACACCCCATACTCCTCAAACCCCAAGTTTTCAATCATCACCCTGATGCTTCCTATCGAAAGTTGGAAACTAGGGGACCTGGAGACCATAGAAAGTCCCCAACTGCCCATAGCATGAACTTAGACCAGAGTAAGTTTGCTTAACAAGGGAACCTAAGGTTAGAACCTGGGCAATAAAAGGATATTACAGGTAGAAGTGGCTTTTAGGCCTTTTGGAAAACTTGGGAGTTAGCTATATCCCACCCCTCTCCACACACACGTTAAAAATACTTAAAGCCACTCCCACAGAAGCCACCAGACCTGTGGGAGCAGAGGCGGGGTTGTTTTGTGTGGTAGGTGGGGTTCCTCAGCATCCACAAGGTTCCAGTGGACCCAGGTCACCACTGAGGCCCCAAGTGGGAAGGGCAAGAAGATGACTGATTTCGAAAAGTAGACTACAAGGAGCAAAGTCTTGGGTATGTGGCTGTGGAGGGGCCTACAGGACCTTGGGTGGACAGAGCTCCCTGTCCCCAGCCTGATCTCCGAAGTCTGTCCTCACAGGTACCTATGGGTTCGCCTCGGGGAACATCATCTCTGGCAGTGGGAGGGCCCTGAGAAGCTGCTTCTGGTCACAGACTTCTTCCCCCATCCTGGGTTCAATCCGGATCTCTCTGCCAATGACCACAATGATGATATTATGCTGATCCGGCTACCTCGGAAGGTCCGGCTGAGCCCAGCTGTGCAACCCCTCAACCTCAGCCAGAGCCTGCCGTCTGTGGGCACCCAGTGCCTTATCTCTGGCTGGGGCAGTGTGTCAAGCTCCAAAAGTATGAGTTTGCCCTTAACCCTTGCTCATCTCCTACCATCTCTCCTCTCTTCTCTGTCTCTCCCTCCTCCCTTTCCTTCTCCCTCTCCATCCTCTTCCTCCATCTTCTTCCTTTCTCTTCCCTCATCTTCCTCTTCCTCTCCTTTTCTTCTTCCCCTTCATCCCATCCTCCCCCTCTTCCCTTCCCAAGGGCCTCCTCTCTAGGACTTGTTAGCTCCCCGCCGAGCTCCAGGTTCAGGGAGAGACCTTGGGTCAAGGGAATGTTTCACAGAGTGACAGAGCAGGGGACCTGATGGCCTCCTTTGCCTCTGTGTACACCCCCCCCCCACATGTGCATATACAGACAGAAAATTCAGGACTGGATGTGATGGTTCGTGTTTTTAATCCCCAGATTTGGTTGGCAGGGCAGCCCTCTAGGGATTTGAAGTCAATTTGGCCTATACAGCATTTTTTACATATATACATATACCCATACACATATACATATGGGAAAAGAGGTGCTCACACTCTCAAAATAGCACTAACGTGCCAGAATCAATAACACAGGTCCATCCCAGAGTAGCAGTAGACGCTACACTCCAGGGATTTCTGTCTGCAAGAGACCATGTACCCCACTATGCTGTCCAGTCCCTGTAAACATCTCTCAACCCTTTTCTCTTCATGTCTGCCTTGCAATTTGCCTCTGGTAGTGGTTTTCACCTCAGGGATGTTTATCTCCCTTCCTGGTCTTTATGCACCCCACTCCTGTGACACACACACACACACACACACACACACACACACACACACCCCTTCCTGTTTCACTGCCTCTCTCCCCTTTGGTCTTCTCCCCTGCTTTGTCCATCTATTCATTTTCCAGCCCTAGGTTGACTGTCTGGGATGTCATCTCTGAGTCTTGGCCCAGTGACTCCATGGGAGTCCTGAGGAAAGAAGGGCTGCAGGGAAGGTTCTTGGGGGTGCTGCCTGGGATTCTGGGAACATCACCCATCCTTCTCCCCCAACAGTCCAGTTTCCAATGACACTGCAGTGCGCCAACATTAGCATCCTGGACAACAAGCTCTGCCGCTGGGCATACCCAGGACACATCTCTGAGAAGATGCTGTGTGCTGGCCTGTGGGAGGGTGGCCGAGGCTCTTGCCAGGTGAGCTGTCCCCTGCAGGAGGGTGGAAGCACTTTCCTAGACCTCAGGATAGGAGATGGCTGGAACTACAGATTCCAGGACCTAGGGATCCAGGATGAGTCCTGGGGATTTCTGGGAGCCCAGGATGCTGCATGCTGGGGTGGGAGATAAGATCTCTGAGCTTCTATTCCTAGATCTGGGGAAGGAGAGATCACAGACCAGGTCTCCTGGGTATTGACAGCAAGAAACAGGAGGTTTTCTCAGGAGGAAGCTTCCATTCTCATGAATAAACCCAGCTAACAGCTCTGTTCTTCACCACGTATAGGGTGACTCTGGGGGACCACTGGTGTGCAAAGGAACCTTAGCAGGAATAGTGTCTGGGGGATCTGAGCCTTGTTCCAGACCCCAGAGACCTGCTGTCTACACCAGCGTCTTCCACTACCTGGACTGGATTGAAAACACCGTGGAAAAATACAACCATAACAACAAGCTTATTTGAGTCCACGCTAAAGACAGACTGGAGAGGAAGATGGATGTAGAACAAGAAGACCCTGCAGGAGTCCACAGCCCCAGCTTCTCTGATGTGTGTCAAAACTCCCTCAGAAACTCCGCCCCTCAGACTCTGACCCTCAGAGTCACTCCTTAGGCTCCGCCCAAAGACTCCACCCACTTAGGTCATCTTCCCTCTTGGGTTCTACTCCCAGGCAAATCAATGATACGACCACGCCCCCTCAAAAAAAAAAAAAAATAACTGAGACACGCCTCCTTTGCTCCTGGCCCATACTACATGATTTTAATCACCATTCTCTGGAATAGCCCAACCCTCGGGATCACTGCAAAGAAATATCTTTCTCTAAATAGCTAGTGCACCCCTTCAAATTTCACCCAAATAGGATTACTTCTCTGGAGTCCATCCCATTTGTCCCCACTCGGAGGGATGTTAGGACTGCGCTTACTCCGCGCACGTGGACCTCGGACAGCTCTGTGTTCTGCCCTGGGTGTCGTGGGTTTGACTCTTGAGAGAGGATGATGGGGGCATTGATCTCTCCAGAGTCACCAGATGAACCAGAATAAACTATAGGAACGATGACTTCCTGTCGCCTGTAATGTGGGATAAAGGGTGGGGAGGAAAGGGTAAATGAAGGAACTTGCACCAGCCGAACCTTTGCGCTAACCTTAACAACAAGCTTATTGCAGCACCTTGGGACTTCAGCCAGGGCTGGGCCCTCCGCCCTGGGAGGAAGGGGAAACCAGGTTACAGCCTCACCCTAACCTGCCTACCCAGCTGGTTACTGATCCACCCTCAAAGTCCCCAACCAGAATGCAGGCCTTTCCCAATTTCCACAAAACTCAGTTCCAAGCCCGTCTTTCATGAAGGACAGAGAACTTAATCACAGGCCCCTGCTCCTTCAGTCCCTGGAGAACACCCGAGTCCTCCTTCAGATTCAACCTCCACCCTCAGACTCAGGAGTCTAGATCTTAGCGCTCCTCCCTTAGATCCAGGGGTTCAGATGAGGTATTCAAACCCCAACTCACTTTCCTCGGACTCAGGGATTCAGGCTTCCACTTTCCTCCCTCAGATTCGGGTCCCTGTCCCTCCTCTCTCAGACCAAGATATCCAAAGACTATCCCTCTCCCGTCAGGCCCAGGAGCCCAGATTCCAGCTGCCACCCTCCGACCTATCTCTTTCTTTTCTACTCAGGGTGTCGGTGCACTGCCCCTCTAGTCCTCACCTCGGCTTCCGATCCTCCAGCCCCTCCTTCTAAATTCACTCCAGCCCCTGCTCCCTCCTCGAGTGCTTGCGGGTTCAGAGGCACCGCACCAAGGTGCGGGCAGAGGGAGGAGCCGTGGGCGGGGCTTCCTAGTTAAAAGGCAGCAAAATCTTGTACCTGACACACCGAAGGGAAGTCCGGGGGCCTCTTCCACCGAGTCCGAGTGACCCCGCCCCCTGCATTCTGGAAGGTGAGGCGCAGAAGTCCCCAGACATGGACTTCAGGCGCAGGGACTTTCCCCTTCCCTGAGCCCAGGATCTCACATTCTTTCTCTCAGGATCTTCAAGCGGGTCTTCTAAGCTCCCTCTTCCCCAGGACGTTGGAGTCACAGCCTCAGATCTTTCTCTCCAATCCCACGAGTGGGTCAGAGCTCCTTCCTTTAAAATGTCGGGATTCCCACCAGCAAGCTCTCCCCTACACTAAAATTCGGGGAGTCTAGAGCTCTGCCCCAGCTTCCTCAGACCCCAGCTCCATCCTCCAGCAAGACTCAAGACAGCTCCGGAAACACCTCCTTCCCCCAGTTCCCCAGACAACAAGATCTCAGGCTCCTCCCTCGGGACTTCCTCTCAGTTCCACCCTCTTCTTCAGGGTCCACCATGGGACGCCCCCCACCCTGTGCATTCCAGACGTGGATCCTTCTGTTTCTGCTAATGGGAGCGTGGGCAGGTGAGGGGAACAGGTACCACCATCCAGGGCCTTCAGTGGGGTAGGGATTGCTGGACTCTGAGTGGTTCCTGCTGACACGTGGGTACGTGGGTGCCGTGTGGTGGTCTCGGGGACTGGGGGGCTTTCTTGGGAGTGAGTAGAAATAACAACACATGGCGGGGAGCGGGGGGTGGTGGGTGTTGAGTTTCCCATAGGTGCATGGCTGCCGAAGAGACCTTGTTGCCTGTTAGACAAGGGGCTGAATTTGAGTGTGCGGATGGATAAGAACTCACCTAGACGTGTGTGGAAACATGGTGGAGGGTCTGTGCCTAGTGTTGATTATTCTCAGGTCTCAATGAGCTTACATGTGTGGCCACGTGGTCATGTTCCAATGGATGCTGGGACCTCATCTGTTGAAGTCAAAAGAGATGGTACACAGAGGAACTGGCCCGTGTGTCCATTTGAACCCACAGTGGCTTTCCTGGCTGGGGCTCTGACATCGGGGGTGGCGAGCCACCCTTCTCCTTCCTGATGCAGGACTCACCAGAGCTCAGGGCTCCAAGATCCTGGAAGGTCAGGAGTGCAAACCCCACTCCCAACCTTGGCAGACAGCCTTGTTCCAGGGCGAGAGACTGGTCTGCGGGGGTGTCCTGGTCGGAGACAGATGGGTCCTCACTGCAGCCCACTGCAAAAAAGAGTGCGTGGAGGACTCGGCACAGATGGGTGGATCTGGAGGGAAGAGGCTGAGGGCTGTTTGAGGAGGAGGAAATGAGAGACTTGGATCTGAGGGAGGAGGGCTAAGGAGGACTGCTGCGTTTGAGGCACTCAGGCTAGGCCTCCTGCCTGGGTTCCAACGCTCATCCCCACCTCTCACCCCCCCCCTCCTTGTGCAGCAAGTACTCCGTGCGTCTGGGTGATCACAGCCTTCAGAAAAGAGATGAGCCCGAGCAAGAGATCCAGGTGGCTCAGTCTATCCAGCATCCTTGCTTTAACAGTAGCAACCCGGAGGATCACAGCCACGACATAATGCTCATTCGACTGCAGAACTCAGCAAACCTCGGGGACAAAGTGAAGCCCATCGAGCTGGCCAATCTGTGTCCCAAAGTTGGCCAGAAGTGCATCATATCAGGCTGGGGCACTGTCACCAGCCCTCAAGGTAAAGAGCCGGGCCCCTACCTAAGAGGGTGAAAAGAAGGCAGTCACTCCAGTGAGTCCCAAGCCATTGCGGTCTGCACACCCCCCTCACCCCCGCAACATACCCTGATCTACACGCTCCCTAAGAGAAGATAGTGAAAGAGAAAAGTGATCACATTAAGTTTTATGGGGAAGGGGAAGAAATGCTTTGGGGGGTGATGTAAGTAAAGCGTTTGCTGAGCAAGTGTGAGGACTTTGAGTTCAGCTCCCCAGCACCCATGTTAAAGCCACGTGTGGCAGCATGCACTAGTAACCCCAAAGCTGGGAGATGGAGAAAGATGGGTTCCAGGGTTCATCATTCAGCCAGTGTAGCCTAAAGATCCAGGTTCAATGACAAACCCTGTCTCAATACAGACATCTGGGCACTGTTTGGTTTTTTAAGTTATATCTATTTATTTGTGTGTTTGTGTATGTATGAGCATGTGTACGCATGCATGCCCTAGCATGCATGCAAAGGTCAGAGGACAGTCTGTAGGAATCAGTTGTTTCCTTCCACCCTTCCTGTCCTGGGGGTGGAACTCAGGTTGCGAGGCTTGGCAGCAAGCCCCTTTACCTGCTGAGCCGTCTCAGCAGCCCATGGTGTGCACTTGTGATCACTGCTCTAAGGAGTTAGATAAACAAATGGAGACTCTTTGGCCAGACAGCCTAGCTGAATTGCTGAGTTACAGGCCAATTGGAAATGCTGGCTCAAAAAACAAAGAAGACTCCAACTTGAGGATCAACACCATTGGTTAATCACACAACACACACACACACACACACACACACACACACACACACACACACACACACACTCAACCAGAGCCCATGTTAAAAACCTTGAATGCTAGATGATAATGGGAAAGAGATTAAACAGGTTGTTAGTGTTAAGCAGAATTCAAAGGAAGGAAAAACCTTTCCTTTATCTTGTATGCACATCCACTGTATAGAGCTTTATAGAAACGTTCTAGCAAACTTGGGCACAAGCTTCCGTCTGGGCCTGTTCCTTCCCACACCCTAGGGTCCAGACCCTTCATCATCACCCAGCCTCCAGGATCCAAAGGAATCCAAACTCCCTTCTTATTCATGAGCCAAACGTTAGTCCCTTTGGGACTTTGGCATATTTAGAATGTTCCTCTGCTCATAACCTCATAGTGAGAACAAGTGGGACTCAGCTCAGAGAAACAATGGGGCCCTCCAGGCATTGGCCACGCCAGCAGTCAGGTCCCTGCATGCCTCGACTTCTACTGAGGCAGCGCGGCTTGGAAATGCAGACTGAGGAATGCAAGGATCTTTCCATCAGCCCGGGGGAGCCCCTTTCCATCCCCCAGCCTCACTTTCTCCAGACAGGTCCAGGGAGTCAGCATCCAATTGGCAATCAGCCCCACGAGGGTTCTGTTTCCTTCAGTTTTACTGCATTGTGTATGTGCATGTGTGCGTTTCACAGTGCATAGGTGGAGGTTGGGGACAACCTAAGGGACTTAGTTCTCTCCTCCCACCATGATGTCCTGAGAATAAAAATCAGGCCTTCAGACTTAAGGTTTGACTCGCTGAGATACCTGTCCAAGACTCATCTGTTTCCTTTCCTAGGGTTTTTATTTTTCTTTTATGTGTGTGAGTGTTTGCCTGCATGGGTGTGTGTGCACTCCATCGATGGAGTACCTGAAGTTCTGAAACTGGTGTGATAGATGGTTTTAAATCACCATGTGGGTACCGGGAGCATAGCCTGGGTGCTCTTAACCACTGAGCATCTCTCCAGGCCTCAGTCTGAGTTTTGTTTGTTTGTTTGTTTGATTGATTGATTTGTTTGACACAGGGTCTCTCTATTGTGTAGCCCTGGCTGTCCTGGAACAATGTAGACAAGTCTGGCTTTGAACGCTCAGGGATCCTCCTACCTCTGCCTCCCAAGTGTCAGGGTTAAAGGTGTCCGCCGCCACTTCCAGCCCTGTGTTCTCTTGATGATGTGTTCTAGGTGCTTGGAAGTTCGCTGGGACCCTGGAAATGCTTTGTAAATCCGCCCCCCGCCCGTGAATGAATGAATGAGAAAGTGAATGAGTGCACCCAAACCTCTTCAAAGAGCATCTGTGAGGGTCACGTGAGATTGTGAGCAGAAAGATTCTGGGTTTTTCCCTCATCTTCTCCTCAGAGGGGATTAAGAGCAAAGTTAACTGTAATTCCCATCATTAACTTTTTTTGTCAGTGTTAGAGATTGAGCTGAGGGCCTTGTTCTTGCTAGGCAGGTGCTCTATCACTGAGCTGTGCCCCCAGGCCCTCTTGGGGGAGTCTAGGCAAGGGCTCCACCTCTGTGCCACACCCATAGCAAGTCATTAATATTTATTAAACACCCAGTGTGCCCAAGATACTGTAGTCAACGTGGGAGCAAACATAAAGCCCTGAGCAAAAGTGAAGATTTGCTGGAGCTCACCCTAGTTGGGGGAAACAGACAATAAACCAATGTATGTACTGTCGAGTAATGGGTAGAGGCAAGAGGAAAGCTGTGGAGGGTAAAAGGATACAGAATCCTGGGAGTTAGCACAGACTGTCATCCCAGGCACCAGGAGGCTGAGGAGGAGGATCCCAGTCAAGGTCAGTCTAAGCAGTTTAATGAGAGTCATGTCCCAAAATCAAAAGTATAATGGGTTATACGCAGTTATGACCCCAACACTTGGGTAGTGGAGGCTGAAGGATCAGGAGTTCGGGCTCACTTAGCTCATCAGAGAGTTGGAAGCTAACCTTGGCTACGTGAGACCACCTTGAAAGAGACCAAATTTAATGAAAAAGAGGATTAGGATGCAGTTCAGTGATTCAGTGTCTGCCTAGGATGCGTGGAGGCTTGAATTCTATATCCTCCCTCCTCCTCCTCTTCCTCCTCCTCCTCTTCCTCCCCCTCCTCCTCCTCCTCCTCCCTCCTCCTCCTCTTCCTCCTCCTCCTCTTCCTCCTCCTCTACCTCTTGCTCTTCTTCTTTTCTCTTCTCTCTCTGTCTCTGTCTCTCTCTCTGTCTCCCTCCTTCTCTCTCCTTCTCTCTCTCTACCCCATCTCTCTGCCCCCCTACCCAATGAGGACAGACAGATGTACTTTAATTAGAGTGGTCAGGAAGGACTTCTAGGAGAATATTACATTTAGGAAAAGGAGAATACAGACTAAATTAAGAACCTGGTGGGCTAGTGACAAGAAATCTGGGAGGAGAGCAGGGGCATGTCACAGAGAGGTATTCCAGTATCCCCCTCCATCATCTGCCCCCAGATTTAAATTTTACTAAAGGCAAGAAATGGAAGGTAAGACTCAAGGGCTCCTGTCTAGACAGAGAAAGGTGCACTGGTCCGGGAAGCCAAGGGCCTGTGGAATGTCCAGCCAAGGGACAGAGGGGCTCTGGTGTGGATGGGATGGCGAGAAAAGGTTCCTGTTCTTGCCTCTTCCTTCTCAGAGAACTTTCCAAACACCCTCAACTGTGCGGAAGTGAAAATCTACTCCCAGAACAAGTGTGAGAGAGCCTACCCGGGGAAGGTCACCGAGGGTATGGTCTGTGCTGGCAGCAGCAACGGGGCCGACACGTGCCAGGTGAGCAACCTCTGAAACTGCCCCCTCGCAGCTTGGTGTGGATGGGGGTGACCCCAACGATGTAGGACATAGGGACATTGTGCCATCCTGGCAGAGGTCAGAGAGAGTGAGCTACTCCCAGAGGTGAGGTTGGCATCTCAGGAGCCTTGCCGTGCACAATCCTTGTCTTGTCCCGTCTAAGGACAGGCTGTGGAGAGGTGGCAGAGGGTATGGAGGACCGTCTGAGGCTAAGGATTAGGCAATGCTTCACTACACTGATGGCTCCTTGAACTGGTCTGCTTTCTGACACCAGGTTCCCCAGGGAGGCTTCCTTCTGTCATTGCGTCCTTGGGGACCAGCATTGCCTTCTCAGTGGGCCAGGAAGAGGAATCTGACTTCCAAATCTCTCAGTGACTTCCCATCCTGCCCTCCTGGGATTTTTTTCCCCCACATATACAATATTCTCTTCCCTGTCAAATGCCATGCATCTGTGTCCACAGGACTTCTTCTGGTTTTGACCCTTTCATGGAGGCTCCACCCACATCACCAATGATTAGACCCCTGAAAGGCAGATCTTTCTTCCTCATTGGCCAAGGCTGTTGTCATTCCCCTCACTGACAGGTCTGCCTGACTTAGAGACAATGATCTGTTTCAGGAAGAGCCTCACCATTGCCCCTTAGAGATTGGTTCTGTGCATGAATGAGGTATCTTTCCATCTGTCTCTATGAGGATCCTGTGCCTTCCCCTGTGCTCCCCATCTGGAGTCATTATCTAAGTTCCCTCTTAGAAGGAAGGCCTTGTGTCCTCTCTATGAATTACCCTTTGGACATTTGACTTCCTTTTCCCATTGCTCAGGAATTTGAACATCATCTTTAGCACTCTTCTCTGCACTGGAAACTCCACTTTCTCCCCCTGGACCACCACATCTTATCCCATTTCCTATCAGAAACCAACCATTCATTCCACCCTATGGAAGAATTGGTTTCAGGACCAGGAGATGCGGCTCAGTTGTTAGGGTATACTTGCCGACCACACACAAAACTCCAGGGTCCACCCCCAGCGATGCAGAAACTGGGCGTGGTGGTGCACACCTGCCATCCCAGTACTTAGAAGGTGGAGGCAGGAGTATGGAAATTCAGGGTCAATCTTAGCTACACAGAGAGTTTGAGGTACCTAGGCTATATCTCAAAAATTAAGTGCTGATGGGGTTCAGTGCAAGATAGCTCAGCAGGTAAAGCGGTTTGATATTCAAACCCAACGATCTGAGTTTGATTCCCAGGACCCTCCTTGTCAAAGGAGCGAACAGCCCCCTGTGCACCGACCTCCAATCTCCATGTACTGCACTAGATAGCAAGATGTAGTCCAGAGTTTTAAATGCTGGGGGCAGAAGAAAAAGAAATGTGGGCATATTAAGGCAAATGCACTTCTGCCTTTGTTCAGGGCGACTCGGGAGGTCCTCTGGTGTGCAACGGGGTGCTCCAGGGCATCACCTCATGGGGCTCAGACCCCTGTGGGAAACCTGAGAAACCCGGAGTCTACACCAAAATCTGCCGCTACACTAACTGGATCAAGAAGACCATGGGCAAGAGGGACTGATCCTGGGGATGGGCGGTCAATAAAGACCACTGCTGGCTCCTCCACTGTGTTTCCGCCTGTGTTTAGGGAAGAGGGATAGAGGAGGGCAAAGGGCTACACCTTGCTAATAGACTTCGTGGGAGGCATGAAGGAACTAGGTCCCCATGGCTTCTGTGACCATCACATTTTCTGAGTGGCTATACAAGGATTTGAGGGACGTGGGCATGGTGGAACATGTCTGTCATCCTGGCACTCTCACTCTGCAAAGGCTAGCCTCAGCAACATAGGAGGAGGAGGAGGAGGAGGAGGAGGAGGAGGAGGAGGAAAACAACCTCGGTTAGTGGGAAGCTGTTTTAAAGGATCAAAATTTATAAGAATTCCAAATATCCAGGATTCTGGTCTATGATAGATCAGTATTTTGGGTTTTCCTTCCTCCACATCCTCATGAGATGGGGTTTCATCATATAGGACAGGCTGGTCTCAAAATCATGATTCTGATGCCTCAGACTCCTGAGTGCTGGGATCGTGGGAGAATACCATCACATGCAGATTTCCATTATGGTTTTCCTGCTTTTAAAGTTGGTGCTATCGATTGATCCCAGGGTTTACCAGACCAGGCAAGTGCTTTAACCCCAAATCATGGCCCCAGCTCCTTACACAAGGATTCTAGGCAAAATCTCTACCACTGAGCCAATACCTCCTGCCCCTCACTGGTGGGATTTAGGTAAGCCCTACTGCTGAGATACGTCCATAGCCCTTTTTTTTTAAAAGTTACTATCACTGTGTGTGTGTGTGTGTGTGTGTGTGTGTGTGATGTATTTGTGTACAGCATTGTCAGAGGACCACTTCATGAAGATGTTTCTCTTCTTCTCCCTTTACGTAGGCTCTAGGAGTTGATTCAGGAAGTCGGGCTTGTGTGGCAAGCACTTCTACCTGCTGAGCCATCTTGTCAACCACACAGGATACTTTTAAAGACACTTTAATTCTAGACATTCCTCAGTAGGTTGTCAGATTGACTGGAACCTTGAACACACTCTGAAGCCACCGCGGGCTTTGAATTAAAAATCCTGTTGCTTCATTCTCTCCACACCTGAGGTAGTAGGTCTTCACTACGAGGGCTGGCTGTGTTTTTGTCATTCATTGATTTGTAGAGATGGTCTCACAGAGCCTAGGTTGGCCTTAGTTTTGAGTTTCATATGTAGTCAAGGATGGTCTTGAACTCCTGATCTTTCTACTTGCACCTCCCATGTGATGGGATGACTGACAGGTGCATGCCACTGTGCTATAGAATTCAGGCTTTACTGTCACATTTAGTATGGCTTTTAAAATAATTTTTATTTTATATTTATCGGTGTTTTGCCTGTATGTGTGCATGTGCCTGTGCATGTGTATGTGTATACAGTGCCTGTGGTGTCCAGAAGGTGGCATTAGTTCCCTGCAACTGGAGTTACAGATGGCTGTGAGCTGCCGTGTGGGTATTGGGACAAACTTGGGTCCTCTGAGAGAGCAGTGCACTGCTCTTACCCACTGAGCCATTTCTCCAGCTTCTCAATATAATATTTTTAGTGTGATACCTTAAGTTTATTCTCTGAGTCTTCATGGGTACAATAATGGCATGAATGCTGTGAGAGTAACTAATGGCTTTGTGATTGGATTAAAGGCCTGTGCCACAGGAGGAACTGTGTACAGCCTAGAGCCGGAAATCTGGCCCCAAACTCACAAATTAAAAAAAATTATCATATTCAGCATTCTTAAAGATTTATTTTATTTTTATTTATGCATATGTCTCTCTCTCTCTGTGTGTGTGTGAGAGAGAGAGAGAGAGAGAGACAGAGACAGAGACAGAGACAGACAGAGAGAGGAAGAGAGACACAGAGAGAGATGTATGAAGCTATCTGAGAAGACTAAAAGATAGCACCAGATTCCCTGGAGCTGGAGTTAAACAGATGGTCATGAGCCACCATGTAGTCTCTGGGAACAGAACCTGCATCCTGAATTAAATTAAATTCCCTCCTCCCCATCTCCCTCTTTTCTTCTCCCCACTCTTACACTGCTCTCCACCCTGTGTGTCTGCCCACCGTGTGTGTGTGTGTGTGTGTGTGTGTGTGTGTGTGTGTGTGTGTGTGTGTGTGTGTGTGTGCGTGTCTGCTTTCTGACTCTCTCTTCATAGTTCTGAGTATTTGACTGCATGCATGTCTGTGCACTACATGCATGCCTGGTGCCTAGGGATGTTGGAAGAGGACGTCAGATCCTCTGTAGCTAGAATTAAAGGTGGTTGTGATGAGCTGCCATGGGGGAACTGGGAATTGAACTCTTGATGTTGTTAATGGCTGCCCCATCTCTCCAGCCCCAAGAATTCATGTGTTGGTCTTTTTAATAAAAGAGGGCAGGGTTAGTCAATCTTATTTTTCTCCTTCGGCCACATTGTAGATTACTAAATAGCTAATGATTTCACTGAGCTTTATTCAAGAGACCAATCCTGACCAGCCAGTGCCTGTTTGGTGTCATGTGGAATGAAACATGGCTGATTGGGTTATTTGAGGACCATTTTCCTCCACAGGTGTGTGGGTGTGGCCAACGCCTTGCACAATTAGATCCCAACTCTGGTCCAGCTTGAAGGGGACCCGCCCCAGGAACAATGACTGTTGCCAGCTTGCCTTGAGTCCTTATCCATCCAGGATATTGTACCCATGAAGACTCAGAGAATAAATGTAAGGTATCATACTAACAATATTATATCGAGAGGCTGGAGAGATGGCTCCGTGGGTCAGAGCAGTGCACTGCTCTCTCAGAGGACCCGAGTTTGGTTCCCAGCACCCGCGTGGCAGCTCACAACCATCTGTAACTCCAGGGATTTAATCCTCCAGTGTGAGGGAGGGATTGGAGGACTCAGAGGGAGGCTTTCACCAGATATAGGAGAGGAGGGAACCTCTCCCTCAGAGAAGTGGATGCTCTCCTAAAGTGAAGGCAAGTGAGACTCAGGAGGTCAGAAGCAATAAACCACCAGACCCATGGATGACTCAAGCGTTGCTGGAGTCGCTGTGTGCAGCCACCTCCGGGCAGGGCACAGGTGGCAGGGTGGTGGCTCTCAGTTCTCGCATGTGATTGTGAGGTGCCATAGGTGTCACCCGCAGAGGCTTCAGGACGGAGCTCTGAGGACAAAGAAGACATGAGACTGAGTGTCCGGATGGGGCTTTGATGACGAGTGCTGGGATTAACTCCAAACACAAAAAACTTCTGTTTGTTTTTTGGTTTTGGTTTTGGTTTTCAAGATAGGGTTTCTCTGTGTAGCCCTGGCTGTCCTTGAACTCCCTCTGTAGATCAGGCTGGCCTCGAACTCAGAGAGCCACCTGCCTCTGCCTCCTGTGTGCTAGAATTAAGGAATATGTGAGGATGTGTATTTTAATAGGACCAGCAGTTCTGAGGATGAGGAGTGTGTGTGTGTGTGTGTGTGTGTGTGTGTGTGTGTGTGTGTGTGTGTGTGTGTGTGTATGTACATGTTTGAAGGTCAGAGGTCAAACTCATCCTTCCCCAGGTTCAATCTATCACTGGCCTGGAGCTTGCTAATTAGGCTAGGCTGGCCAGCAAGGAACCCCCAGGGATCCATGTGTCTCCAGCTCCCCAGCACTGGGTCCTGGTCTTCATTCCCAGAAGGCAAGTACTTTACTCGCTGAGCTAGCCTCACCACCTCACAGTTCCTCCTTCGGTATACAGCGGTTTGTTTTCTTATCTGTGAAACAAGGGTAACAATCCTCTATCCACTTCACATGAGAACGAACAAATGGGCTTGAGAGACAACTCAGCGGTTAAGGGTATTTGCTATGCTTCCAGCGGACTGGGGTTCAGTTCCCAGGTCAGACGGTATGCAGCCAGCTGTAACTTCAGCCACAGGGTTTCTGACTCTCCTTTGGCCTTTACAGACACCGCCTATGTGCACATATGCACACACACACATGCATATAAATAAAACCTGTAAACACAAAAAGCTACCAGGCCTGAGAAGCATCTGACACGTGTCCTGGAGGCCGACAAGGGATGGAAGCCTCTTTCTTTGTCGAACTTCTGTTTCAACCTCTCTGTACCCGTTTCTCGTGCACAACTTTAGGAAGTCCTTCTTTCTGGTGTGGCTCTGCTCTCTCCCACTTTAGAGGAGGGAACAGGGAGACACAGAAGAGTAAAGTCACTCACCTAAAGTCACAGGGTGAGCAACTCTGTGTTGCATTGACCTGCGAGGTCACGTTCTTTTCTGTCACACCCTGAGGCAGAATGGCTCGCTTGGACTAAGTGTAAGGAGGCGGCTCTGTGGGTGCTAGGTGGTTTGCACAACACCATTTAAGTTCCTCCAGCTGATGCAGGCTCACCGCTAAAAAAAAAAAAAAAAAAAACAGTGAACACCACACACGGTTCGCTGAGCTCAGGGACCCGTGTTAAATCACAAAACCAGCCTTACTAATGAAGAGACTGTAACAGAGGGCTAGACATACAGCAACAGCTAGGGATTTCAAGATAAACAGGCCTTTCGAACACCGGGGTTTCCCTCCCCCTTACCACCCTGATTCCCTCACAATAGAATCAGTCTCATGCGGTCCGGGTAGACTCAGAGTACCCATGTAGCCAATGGTGACCTTGACCAATGGTGATCTTCCTGCTTCCAAACCCCCCCCCCCCAGTTGCTAGGATTGCAGTCATGAACCACCACACCCGTTTATGCAGTGCTTCCTGGACACCGCCAATGCTTACCTTGGGAGTCCAAGTCAGGAAGGCTGACACTTCCTGGGGCCAGAGTCAGTCCCATGGTGGGGGTCTGCCTTCTGGGGTCTAATTTGGACTCTGATAGGAGGAAGGGTCTTGAGCCTTAGTGACTTAGTTTGAATATAGTTATCGCCATGTTTGTGTCAGGGCAGGGCTGGCTGGCACAAGTTATCTTAGAGTTGGCTGGGGGGGGATAAACATTGTGTCTGGAAGTCATGTTCAGCAGAAAAGGTGGTCATTCCAGTCACTAGGGAAGCAGAGGCAAGGCAGGAGGACCAGGCATTCAGCTATAGATTAAGTTCAAATTCAACCTCCAGTGCAGAGCGAAACACTGTATCAAAATGAAAAGTAAAAAGAGGTCTCAAAATGTAGCTCAATAGTACATCTCCTGTCTAGAATCCCCCAGAAAGAGGCTGGGGGCGTGGCTCAGTGGTAGAGCCCCTGCCTAGAATCCCCCAGTGAGGGGCTGGGCGTGGCTCAGTGGTAGAGCACCTGACTAGACAACCCCAGAAAGGGGCTGGGAACATGGCTCTCAGCTTAACCAGTTTCCATGGTTGCTACCCATCACTATGGATGCCAACCCTCTGGAACCAGAAGCCAGAATAAACCCTTCTATAAGTCACTTTATTTATGTATTTGTGGTGTTTTGTCATAAGAACAAACACGCACATGCACATTCTCTCCCTCTCCCCCCCTCTCTCCCCTTCACATCTGTTTATCTGCATCTTGTGGAATGCCCATGCATATGTGGGGGAGGATAGAGCAGGATATAAGGTGCCTTTCTTGACCAATTCCATCTCAGCACCATGAAACAGGGTCTCTCAGTGAACCAGAAGCTTGACAGTCAGCTAGGCTGCCCGACCAGCTAGGTCTTGTGATCTGCCTGTCTCTATCCACCCGCAATAACAGGGATACAGGAATATACAATGTGGGGTTGTAGGTATGCACAGCATGTTTGGCCATTTAAATGGGTGCTGAGGATTTGAACTCAGGCCCTCAAGCTTTCAGAGCAAGTACCAACGGAGCCATCTCCCTATCCTTATCGAGAGTTATTTGATTATTGTTTTTACAAAAGTCTACCAACACCTTGAAATAAGAGTCTCTATCCAAGTGTATGCACCTCTGTATCTTTGACATGTGGGCCAGCCCGGTATACCATTGATGCTCAATACAGTTCTTTCAAGTGTTTGAGGGACTGGGTCTGGAACAGGATATGGCATGAGGACTGTGAAGAAAGCAAGGGCCAGAGGAAGACTTGGACTTTTAACTTCTGTGGTTTGACATGGGGCTCCAGAGATAGAAATGCCAACATAGATCTGACACCCCCACATTTGGAAGTCAGATGGGAGGATCACGAGTTCAAAGCAAGCATGCTATAAAGTGACAGCCTGTCTCTGAAAGACGAGGGAGAAGGAAGAGGGGGAGAGCAAAGAGTTTTGAACTGGATTTGGCTTTCTATTGAGGGCCATCTCTGAGTTGGCCTTGTATTCAGCTCCAAGAGTGAATAGCTATAACCCAGAAGGAGGCTCGGAACAGTCAGGAGAGGGAGACACGCCATTGCTGATGTGTCCGCTGGCTCAGAAGCAGCCCCGGAAAGTCACCTCAGTTCATCCACAGTGTGTTGGCCTAGCCGACTGCCATGTTCTTCATGGTTCTAAGAAGGCTGCTCCAGTCTCAGAATTGGCACCCCGAAGGGGGACACTGCCAGGCAGGATGAAAACTGAGCCACCTTTATAAAAATTTTATGAGACAGTATCGCGTGTGAGCCTACTCACAGAGCCAAAGACAACCCTGATTCCCGACTCTTTTGTCCCCACCTTGGGAGTGCTGGAATCACAGGTATGTGATGCCACATCTACCTGCCTGCCTGTGTCTCCTTTTGAACATAAGAATCCCCCAGAGAGGGGCTAGGGTGTGACCCAGCAGTAGAGCACCCACCTACTATGTGCAAGGAGCTAGGTTCAATCCCCAGTACTCTCCCCACCATAGGAAGGTAGAGTGGAATCTTTTAAAAAAAAAAAAGTGAGATAAAGAGGGTTGTGGGGGATGGGGGACTCTATTAGATAATGCTTGAATCTTACATTTTTATTATCAAAAACAATATATATGCTTTTATATAAGTGTATTATATGTTGTATATAAAATGTACTAAATGTACTACATTTAATTATATTTATAATAAATGCAGTACATTTATATTGTATATAAAATGTATTAAATGTATATGTATTAAAGTATATAAAATGTGTTAAACGTAAAAATGTATTTAAAGAACACAATACGTGTATTATATGATTAAAGATCAATATGACCACTGTCGAGATGGTGAGATGGGAAAAGGTGCTTGCCACCAGGCCCCATGTGATGAAAGGGGACAATCAACTCCCCAAAGTTGTCCTCTGACCTCCACATCTAAACCACAGGCAATAAATAAATATAATTTACAATTTTTTTAAAGAACACGAGGACAGAGACTAGACCAATATCCATAAGAGCCCTGCTGGTGTTGGGTGTGGACTCCGTATTTTATTTATTTTATTTTAATTTAATTTAATTTTATTTTATTTAATTTGTCTGTTTGGGCTGGGAGTTAAGTTCAGCCTCACAGGCAGTACTGGATCCAGCGGGCAGGAGTCACACTGGTCACAATCATGGTGTGGGGTCTGGGCTACCCTGGGAGAAAGTTAGAGTTAGAAGATGATACTACTTGTAAGGCTCCAAACTGAACGCCCCTCTGCTTTCTGCACCTGATTGAACTCTGCTCCAGGGGACGACTCCTTGACATGGTGATGCTAGAATGTGCGGGGGCCGGCTTCCACATGGGAGTCACCCTACCTGACTGCAGTACAGAGGGTGGAGGGAAAGATCTGTGGTATCAACTGTTAGGGCTGCCTCAGGGATTTCAGATAACTCTAAGCTCAAAGCAGAGGGAAGGCACCCAGAGACAGCTCCACCTGTGCCCCAGGGAGCTGGAGGCGGTGCGGGGGCAGAGGAGGTATAAAAGGATCAGCCCCACAGAAGGCTGAAGACACTGGACTGGGCTCCGGATCAAGGACAGAGCTTAGCCAAGTCACTCCCAGGTGAGAGGAGCTTCCTCGGGGGTTGTGCATGAACCTCCCTGGAGACTGGGGTTCCAGGGTCCTAGACGGGAGGCCATGAGGGGTAAGAGGGCTGCTATCCACCCACAAGATAGAAGCAAAGGACCTTAGGTGCTGCCCTGGAACAGGGCCTGAAGGAGGAGGGCTGGGGTCTGAATCCTAAGAGCTGAGGGAGAAGGCTGGGGTCTGGACCTTTGGGTCTAAGGGAGGACGGCTGGAATTGGACTCCAGGGTCTGAGAGAGAAGGTCTAGAGTCTAAAACCCAAATGTCTGAGGGAGGAGGGCTCTGACTAGATTCCTGAATCCCAGAGAGAGGAGACCCGAGGCCTGGACTCCTGAATCCAGGGACGGAGGGTAGGGCTGTGTCTTAGTGCCTCATCTTTCGTCATCCCTTGCTCTGGCAACATTTAGCTCTCTCATCTGGCAGTCCCCTGAGCCACTGTCACCGAGATGGGAGTCTGGCTCCTTTCCCTGCTAACTGTGCTGCTGTCTTTAGCCCTGGAAACTGCTGGACAAGGTGAGGGCTTGCTCAGTGTCCCCAACATTCTGAGTCTGAATCCCCTGTCCCAAATAGCTCCTGCCAGGTGACCTGACCCCGTGACTCTGTGATCCTGGTTGTCTTTTCTTCTCACCTCAATCAGGCAGACTCCCTGTGGCCTCTGCAGGCTCCAGAAGCCTGTGGGCTATCATGAGTGGTCCCAGTCTCTCCCTAACCCATTCTCACGTCCCCTGCATGATCCTCCATCCCACCCTCGACCTTTCCTCCCAAGCCTTATAGACTCCTCACTGACTCTAACTCCCTGTTTACTGTCTCATTCTCCCCCTGGTGCTGGATAAAGGAGAAAGGATTATAGATGGCTACAAGTGTAAGGAAGGCTCCCACCCGTGGCAGGTGGCTCTGCTCAAAGGCGATCAGCTTCATTGTGGAGGAGTGCTGGTGGGTGAAAGCTGGGTGCTCACAGCAGCCCACTGCAAAATGGGGTAGGTTCTGCAAGGGCAGGCAGGGTAAGTCTCTTTTGGGTCCCTGCCTCTGTCCTCACCCTCCTCTCTCTTTCTGTTCTGTGTTTCTCTCTGTGTGTATTTCTGCCCCTTTCTTTGGCTCCCTATTTTTTCTCTGTGTTCTTCTCTCTGGGCTTCTAACCCAGCTCTTCCTCTCACTTTCCCTCTCTTCCTTCTCCTTCGCTTCCTCCCCTCTCCTCCTTTCCCCTCTCTCCCTCCTTCTCTTCCTCTTCCCCCTCCCTTCCTCCTCCTTTCTCCTCCTCCCTTCATTCCTTCTCCCTCCCTCCTGCCATCTCTCCCACTCCCTTCCTTCCTCCTCCCTCCTTCCCTGAGTGTCACTCTCTTCTCCCAGTCAGTACACGGTGCATCTGGGCAGTGATAAGATAGAGGATCAGAGTGCCCAGAGGATCAAGGCTTCAAGGTCATTCCGACACCCTGGCTACTCCACAAGGACCCATGTCAATGACATCATGCTTGTGAAGATGGATAAGCCGGTCAAGATGTCAGACAAGGTGCAGAAAGTCAAGCTTCCTGACCACTGTGAACCCCCAGGGACATCGTGCACCGTCTCTGGATGGGGCACCACAACCAGCCCAGATGGTGAGATTGTCTCAGTGTGGGATCCAGCACAGCCCCCTCCCTCACACACCCTCTTCCCTTTTATCCCTGATCTTGACCTGGTTCCTCAGGTCCCCACCCTACCCAGTCCCCTTACTGAAGTCCTCCTCCCCACAGTGACCTTCCCCTCGGATCTTATGTGCTCGGATGTGAAGCTCATCTCCTCCCAGGAGTGCAAGAAGGTGTATAAGGATCTGCTGGGGAAAACCATGCTGTGTGCTGGCATTCCCGACTCTAAGACTAACACATGCAATGTGAGTCCCCACTGCCCCCACTCTCCCATCAAACCCCTGTCTGTCCACATTGGCCCAAAGCTCTTTGTCCCAGCCTGTCCTGGCCATCACCCAGATCCTACCTCCTTAGCTCTCTCACCTTCTGTTGGTCAACAACCTTGATTCATGCATGGACCGCACTAGCCAGAGGCCAGTAGCTCAGTGGAGCTGAGAAAGATGGAGATAAAGGATGCAGGATTGTGAGTGAGCCTCCTACTTCCAAACTTTGCAGAACCTTCAAAATACTGTGATTAATGGTATTTCATCTTTACACTCTTGAGACAGTATTCCTCTGTGGTCAGGCTGGTCTGGACCTCCCTCTGTAACTCAGGTTAGCCTGAAATAATCAAGTCTAACCTAGAACTAGGTAGCCAAGGCTGGCCTCAAATTCACAGAAATACACACACCTGCCTCGGTCTTCCCAAGTGCAGTACTTACAGGGGCAAGCAGTACACCAGACTGAACATTCCTTCTTAAATTTTATTTCTAAGATTTATTTAGAATGTTTCTGTGTATATGAATGTCTTGCCTGAGTATATGTAAGTGTGCTGTATGTGTTCCTGGTACCAAAAGAGGCCAGAAAAGGGCCACAGATCCTCTGGAACTGAAGTTACAAGTGCTTGTGAGCTAACATGTAGGTGCTGGAAACTGGACCTGAGTCCTCTACAAGAGCAGGCAGTGCTCTTAACCACCGAGTCTCCCTAGGCCCCCAGTTTTGTCTTTGAGACAAGGCTGTGTAGTAGCTCTGTCTGGTCTTAAAGTTGCTCTGTAGCTGAGGCAGGATTTGAATCCCTGGTCTTTCCATCTCAGCCTCTGGAGTGCTGATATCCAGTCGCCTCTTGATTTTTAACTCATTCTTCTTCATGATGACCACTAACATTTTCTGCCTGATCCAGATGCCTAACCATAGTCTTGGTCCTAGGACAGGAATGGATCTCTCTCAATTCTCCTCCATGCTCTTTTTTCACAGCCTGTCAGGGGCCTCTGACTTTAGACAACATATTTCCACCTTTCTTTTTATTCCCAATTTTATTTTATTCCTTTGCCTTTTTGCCATCTCCCCGCCCTGGGCTGGCTTCTGTTTCTGTCTCCCTCTCTCCCTCTCCTTCTGCTATCTCCAATCTTCCCAATCCACTCTCCTTTCTCCCTGCTTCTTTCTCTCTTCTTCCCCTTCTCTTTCGCTCATCTTGTGTCCTTCTCTCTCTTCTTTCTTCTTCCTCACTCCTTCTTCCCACACCCCTCCTCCTCCTGTCCCTCTCCACCTTCTCTCTCTTCTTCTTTATCTTCCTCCTTCTCTCCCTCCCTCCATCCCCTCACCTCTTAGGACAGATGCTGTGATGTGTTGAAGGACTGACTGGTGGGAGAAACATTCTTGTCCCTGAGAACCAGGGAATCTCCTCTCCCTGGGCTAGAGTCGGCTTCCTGACAGCCCAAGGGAGTACCTACCCAATCCCTACAGAAGAGTCTCCTTCTCGCCAGCCTTAATTAATAGACTTTATCAATAAGGAAATTATATGTGAATGTCCAGAAGTTCCATCCTTTCCTGCCAAGAAACTCTAATGGAACCCAGGTCATCAACATGACAGTATGAATTCCTACTTTCCCATTAGTTCCCAAAACCCATGCTCCTTAACTAAGGTAGAAGTCAATTCAGATTGTCAGGACAAAGACTGAACTAGACATCCTTTAGTCTTAGGGTGACTTAGGGGTCACGGAGCTTTTCTCTGAAGCCAAAACTAACCTCCTCTGTTCCCCATAGGGTGACTCAGGGGGGCCCTTGGTGTGCAATGACACCCTTCAAGGTCTGGTGTCCTGGGGAACCTACCCTTGTGGCCAGCCCAATGACCCAGGAGTCTACACTCAAGTCTGCAAGTACCAACGGTGGTTGGAGGACACCATGAAAACCTATCGCTAACGTGCCAGGAGGGCAAGCTGCCAGCCTGGAAGGCTGTGTAAAGCCCTGCCTGGCTTTACCTTTCCTCCAGGACATAGCAAAACCTCAACACTACGTTAAGTTTATAAGCCAATCAGAACCCCAGAGACCTAAAAGCAAATCAAGTCAGGAGACTGAGAAACCTGAGGGCTGTGGAAGATGCCAGAAGAATAAAACTTCCAAATGCAGTAGCTTGAGGATTCCTACGGTCCTTTATTGGAAAGTGGCTGCTAACTGTGAGACCTTCATCCCCTGCCTTGGACTCAGGCCATCCATTTCTAGAGTTCTTTAAAAAAAAATAGAATCAAATTTGGATTCATTACATTACTTATTGTAGAGGAAAAAGAACGGAAACCGCCAACATGTCCACAATAGTAGATTATTTCAGTGAAAGTTCGATTTCTCTCACTACGAAGTTGTGGGAAATACTGCGTATGCTGTAGTGCTCAGCCTTATCCCTGAGGGACTGTTGTTGTCTGATGTTTAATGGGAACATGGGCTGGACATACCCAATGAATACTGATGAGACAGAATAAACTCTGAGTGATATCGATGTGTGTGTTCATAGCCTGGAAAATAATGTTGGGGAGCTGGGAGCATTGATGGTGGAGGGAAGAGACCTATGAGGAAGAGTTGGCAAGATGGCTCAGTGGGTAAGAACACTTGCTGCCAAGCCTGACATGGCCTCTAGGGCCTACACGGTGGAAGGGAGTAACTGATGCCTGCATACTTCCCCCTGACCTCCAGATGTGCGAAGGCACAGGTGTACCTGCACACATACATTGACACAAAACCAGATTGAAGTGTAAATAAAGTCTTCTTCACATTTTTAACTTTTAAGGACATTGTAGCTTGTTTTCAGCCTGGTCCTGGTGGGTGGTGTGTTTTCTTCATTTCTTGAGTTTCTGTTTTCTCACAGGTAAAAAGGGAGGACGGAAAGGGAGGACCTGAGGGGAGAAAGAATGGGCAGTAAGCACTTAAGTCACCAAGGTGAAGGGATGGGGAGGGACCCAAATTTCTCTCAGGTGACAGGGAAAGTTTTCAATCAGGGGTGGAGGAGACAGAAACTGGACATTTAGGTCCTCTGGGGGTCAGCCAAGAGTGAGCATCCAGAAACTCAGGGCTGAGGAAGATGGTGGCTAGTAGGCTTCTCTCAAAAGATCAGGGGGGCTCTGGAAGGGAGGGGTGCCTTCTGACTCAGAGCAGAGACACACCTAGGCAATTTGCCTTCCTTCTCTGGGCAGTGACACCTCAGAATCTGCTGACAATGGGATGCAACTAAGGGCCTGACCCTCCCACCTGTCCTTCCTGCTTCTCTCCCAGAGTTCCTTCCCCACAAACATTGTTTGAGTTCTTCAGAGTCTCCACTGACCGCCCTCAGCCAGTCAGTCAGAAATGCTGCAGCTACTAAACTCTGCCCATGGAGAAACAGAGCACAGACCCCAGCCTCCTCCCTCAGGCTCAGGGGTCTAGGCCCCAGCCCTCCTCCCTTAGACTTGGGAATCTGGATCCCAGCCTCCTCCCTCAGGCTCAGGGGTCTAGACCCCAGCCCTCCTCCCTTAGACTTGGGAATCTGGATCCCAGCCTCCTCCCTCAGGCTCAGGGGTCTAGGCCCCAGCCTCCTCCCTCAGTCTCAAGGTCCTAAACGCCTCCTCCCACAGACCCAGGAATCCAGACCCAGCCTCCTTTCTTAGGTTCCGAGGGTCCGAATCCTCCCCTCTGCCCTCAAATCCCAGAGTCCAGACCCTGGCCTTCCTCCATCAGCCTTAAGTCCAGACCTAGTGATTTCTGCACCTGTGTCTCATGTAAGGAATACCAAGGAAGCTGGCCCTGAATTTCCATGGAGTATTATCAGCTTTTCCTCTCTCTTCGAACCACCCAAATCACCATTCGATCTCAAAACTTAAAGGGTCTGCTGTGATGGTGTAAATCTTTAATCTCAGCACTTGGGAGGCTAAAGCTAAAGGAGATCTCCACGAGTTTGAGGTCATTCTGGTCCACACAGTCGCTTTCAGGCTAGTCAAGGCTACATAGTGAGACCCTATCTCCAAAGGATCTAGGGAGGGCTCCGAAGATCACTCAGTGGATAAAGTGCTGGTTGTGCAAGCCCAAAGATCTGAGTTTGCATTTCCAACACCCACGTCAAGCGCACACATGGCCGTGTGTGTGTTTGTAATCTTAATGCTGAAGAGCTGGAGACAGTGGATGGGGTGGGGGTGGGGCTCACTTTCTGATTGTGTTTGAGGCCTGCTTTACAGGAGGCCTATTTATCTATTTATCTCTAGAGAGCCAGAGACACTGTCTAAAAAAAATAAGGTGGAGACATCCAATGTCAACATTCACACACACACACACACACACACACACACACACACACACACACACACACAAAACTCAGAAATAAAATATACCATAGCTTTTTAAAAGATAACCTAGACTCACAGGGGTACTGAAGCAGCCTGGCTACAGCAAGGGTGTGATTGGTTACAAACACAGAATTTCATACTCAGTTGGGTTCTTTGGAAAGGGCTTTGTTTTTCTTTGGTCAGACAGTAGACTTATAGGTAAAGCCAATAGCTGCTGGAACTTGCATTAAGAACCTATGGTGGAGCGTACAACCCATTTGCTGTGGGTACGTGTGTACATCTCTCCTCCTGCCTCGGAGGCCAGCCAGGGTAGACTTTCCCTCCACAGCTGGCTTTTGCCTTCATCTCCTGTTTTGCTGGTAACAGTACGAAGGGAAATATCATCTCTGAATCCCCGAGAGGATCAGCACGATGGATCCTGACCTCTGTGTGTTAGTGACACGAGGTTTTCTAGGGGTAACCAACCACTTTCTGATCCGGTTTGAGGCCTGCTTTACAGGAGGGAATTCATACCTGATACTGTAAACCTGGTCAGTAGGCCAGGGCTTGGGAGGTCATAGGCCCTGGGATGGGGAATGGAACACCTACTGTAGTTTAGTTTAAATCGTTATATTGTCAAACTGCCCTCTAAATATTTGTACCCACAGACTAGTGCTACTCTCAACCTTGACCAGAGTAACCCCTTTATGCAGACACCTGGTCAAGGTGGGTAAGGGGGTGACTAAGGGTGACTAAGGAGTGCTCAGCCCTCAATAGTGACTAACGGGACAGCTATTCCAATAATGCCAAAACTCAGAGAACACGGAGGAAGAGTGTACACACAGAGCATAAGAGGACAGCATAGACTGCCATGAAATGACATGTTCTTGACATGGTGGTTGCTCTTGCCTTTGTGAACTTGAAGCAAGTCTGTTTATCTGCCTGAAAGGAGAGGGAAGTGAGAGGGGTAGGCTGGGATCAAGATGGGATCCATCGTATCTCAACAGAACTAGCTGGAGTCAGTACTCTACAAAGTGAAAAAGGAAGGGGGGAAAAAGAGAGGCGAGGACATGAAGGCGGGAGTGTCCGGGGGAGTAGGAGGTGGGGTAAGGGGCGGCTGTGGTCAGAATGCATTGTACGCAGGTATGAAATTGTCAAAGAACAACACAAGATGCCCTTTTTAAAAAGCAGGGATGACAGGCATCGTGCCAGCTCTGTAGATATTAAATGTCTAGTGCTTGTGAACAAGAAGGAAATAGGAGGGAGGAGGGAGGAGGGAGGAGGAGGGAGGAGAGAGGAGGAGAGAGAGAGAGAGAGAGAGAGAGGTGGAGACGTCAAGTATTTTTCAAAGACCATTAAGAAAGAAGGCCTCCCACCTGGTCAAAAGAATGGAATCTACCTCTGGTCTGGGTGGAGACACGACACTGATTGGCTTCAAAGATTAGAACATGACAAAGATTAGAGATGACTACAGACTACTATCTCCTCAAGAGCTAATCCAGATGGACCTGTCAATCACCTGGCTAGGAGTGCACCTCACAGGAAATCTGATTCACCTGGAGGCATGCTAAGGCAAAGGGAGGAGTAATTACCCCCTTAATGAGATCATGAATCTATCCTTCCCAGAAACCCCTCCTCCATGCAGGGGTTCCTGCTGCTTCCATGCTCCTCTGACTTACTTTTTTTTTCACATACTGACCCAAACACAGGTATATTTCCCTGAAAGTCTGGGATTTCTCACTCTCTCAAGGCCCCTTACGCTTCCCCTTTGCCGCTGCTTGCCAACCTCCATTGCTCAAGTGTGCGAGCAAAGATCACAGTCTTCTCCCTTACCCTTCTCTGTCTCCCTCCTCTAGGCAGCTTGCCTTCTCTGTTTAAGACAATATTTTTATTAATTTAAAAATAATTTCATAAATGCCCTGTCCCTGTCCCCTCCCTCCTAATTTCTAAATAAATTACCCCTCCAAGTCAGTTTTTAAATTCTTTTATTAACAGGACTAAAATTTCCAAAAGGAAACCTATATTTTCCAGGAATACCCACTGCCGCCCCAACACCCAACACCCCCACACCCCCCATGTATGTTGCTTCTCCGTTCTGTTATCCCTGTCTTCTCCCCGGCCTCCCATTCCTTCTCTCCTCTTCCCCACTGTAGCCCCTCTCTTTGCTCTCTCCCATCTTTCTTCTCCTTTCTACCTTTCCTTTCCTCCTCCCTCTTCTCTTTTTCCTCTTTGCCTGTTTTGTTCTCCCTCCACCCTGTTGTCTCTCTCCCTCTTCCCCCTCCTCCTTATTCTTCTCTCTGGCTCTCTCCCTCCTCCCTCTCCCTCCTCCCAGGCATAAGTAGATGCTCTGACCCTGAGCTACAACCCCCAGCCCATTGTCTGCCCTTACTATCTTGTTATCTTTCTTCCCCATCTGTGTTCCTTCATCCTTTAAGTGGGAGACAACGCTCCCACCTCTTGATATCATCATAAAGATTTAATGATTCCCCATGTAAACAGTGGCTGGGACAGCATCACACAGAGCACCAATGATAGGAGTTGGTTCTGGATGCACACGGCTTCTCACATTCTCCCTGCTTACTCTCATGAAGTTTTTTTTAAATTTTTTATTGAATATTTTGGCTGAATCAGTCAATCTAGAATCAAACATTCGCAGATTTAAACACACGTGTCCTGATCAGAGATAAGGATGTGAAGATAATGAAGTTCACTGACAGATGTGTGGACCTCATTCTCTCTGAAGATCTTCTAGTCCCACCATAACTTGGGAACAGAGGAGACAGTGGGACGGGAATGGGCATGAGAAGGTCACAAGAGACTCAAACCCTACCTGTTCCCTCCTTCCTCCACATGGATGATCCTTCTGGAGCCCACTTACCCGGTACAGTAGTACAGAATTTTATTATCATCTTCGGGAAATTGTAGAGAGATGGAACATGACTGCCGCGTTGGAACATGTCCATGTTGGAATACCACTGTGTTGAAATACTCCATTTTGGAGTAATGTTAGACTAAACCATGTTGGAATACACTGTTTTTGAATACACCATACTGGACTATATGTCAGGGCAGGACATTTTAGAATTCTCCGTGTCAGAAGGCTTCCGGTTTTGGATGCTGCCATTTTGGCTTGTGTTATATTGAAATACCACAATGTCGGAAGTTGAGTTCCAGCTCAGGCTCTACCACTTCCTGTGGGCTTGTACGTGAGCGATGGACTTCCCTAGTCTGTGCCACAGGTTTCCTATCCACAACAGGAGTGGATGTGATGAGGTCATGGTAGTCATGGGTCAACATTTCCTGAGTTCCCTGTGGATGCAGCCATGAGTCAGCATAGTCCATGCCCTCTGGGGCTCAAGATCCAGCAGGAGAGATGGACACTGATACAGATGGCTCTGGTCCAGGCTAACACCTGGAAGGAGACACCTGTGGAAACCCACACAGGAGAATGACTAACCCAACCAAGGCAGGTGGCATTGGGTGGTGTCCAGTGGGAAGTTATTCTCAGAGACAATGTTCCAGGCAAGACCAAAGGGACAAGAGGTGGTCAGCAGGAAAAGGTGGGGAAAGCATGGAACGGGAAGGAAATTTCAGAGTCAGAGACTCCCTCCAAGGTCATAAAGCATGGAACCACCCGGGGCACTTGATATGGGTTCCAAAGCTAGAGCACTAAAAACATGGGTAGGGCTGGTCCAAACAGTGTATGGCCAAGGGATAAGATGACCTCCCACAGAGTTGAGTTAAAAGTGTAAAGGGGTTATCAGATTCCAAGCACTCAATATGCCAGGACATGAGGCAAATGGGTTCTTTGGTGATCATTGGTATCCTAAATTCTGGACCATTAGTGTCTTGCATTATAAAATGGAATTGAGTGAGCTTCTGCTTTTGTTTTGTTTCATTTTACCATACCAGGGCTTGAACCCAGGGTCTCACACATGCAGACCTATGACGCCAACTCTCTCCTTTTCATTTTAAGATGGGGTCTCATTCTGTAGCCTCAGCTTGCTTTGAACTTGGAATAGTCTTGCCTCTGCCTCCTCACTAACTGAGATGACAGACCTATGCTGTATCTTTTCAGCTGTTTTCTTTTCTAACTTCCTACATTTACTTTCAAGGAACAAATGAAAATTACATAGGCTTATGGTATTTTAATAAGCGTACACACACAGTGTTCGACAGTTAAGCAAAGCTAGTTAACCTAGGCACCACTCACACCTGTGATAGGAGCACGTAAGAAAACACCACTTGGTAATGCTGAGGAACGGAACTGAGGAACATGCTAGGCACGCTCTCGATCTCTGGGCCACACCTCAGACTATCACTGGGGGATTCTGGAAAGATATTCTACCTCCTGCCCCTCACTAGGGGTTTCTAGGCAGGTGATATACAGCTGAGCCACATGCACTACCGGCCACTGTAGGGCCCTAGGCAGGAGGTATAAAAAGAATCCACATCCTCAGTCCCTCAGTGGGGGATTCTAGACAGATGTCCTAGCCCCGAGCCACGCCTCCAGCCCTTTGCTGGAGATCTATAACTGGGTCCCTGGTTGCTGAAGATCCTCCAGTCTCAAACTGAGGAGTGGGACAAAGGCAAGACAAAGGGGAACAAGGTGGGGGTACAAAGACAAGAAGCATGAGGAATTAGGGGCAGATCTGTGAGAAGCAAGGCCAGGGGATAGTCCAAGCAAAGTACAGGGAGACCCTTCTTGAAGTCTAGTGAGTGGTTCAGAGAACAGAGAGTGAGGTGGGTGAGGGAACCAGGCTGACCTGGGACCGGAATACAGGACCAGAGGAGAGTGGGCCCCACAGAAGGGAAACAATGAGACAAGGTTAGAGAGCCAGTGGGTTGTGTGAGGGGGACTGACTGTGTCTGGGGAGACAGTGAGACACTAAGTTCAGAAGAGACCCAGCATGAAGTGTCCAGTGTATCCTCGGTGGTAACTAAAGTCTTCCCTAGCCAGGGCAATGGGGCCTGAGCAGTGCGAGATCAGGTTAATGAAGAGAAGGGCGCGTGGAGCGTCACACCCAGCAAGTGCTGAGGGGCACGTTATTCATGCACGCTGCTATTGCCTGATGGCTTCCTAGTATGTCTCCATTTCCCCTCTTCATCCCCACACCCTTCCCCAGGTCCCTCCACCCTCCACAAGTCCCTCCCTTGCAGCCCACAGTGACCACTGCCTACTCTTCCCACACACGCCTGCGTCCTCTCCTCTTCACTGCCTTGCTCCCCAGACCCAAGTTCAAAGGCGCCTCCCCATGATTCTCCCAGGTCACGACATAGCTTATCGCTCTTGGTGCTGCTCCCCGGTGTCTGCATGCCAGGTTCTCTCCACTCGTGCATCTCTCTGCACAAGCAAAAACCCCAGGAGTGACTCTTCACCTCCTCCTGCACCTCACTAACCGAACCATACACACCTTGCCATACCTTCTCACACCCCAGGAGCATAACTACATACCAAGTGCACAAATGTTTCCCCAAGTGGTACAGGAGGAGAGCCAGCAGAGAAACAGAAGTTGGGAGAGTCCAGGGGTCTGGAGGACCGACAGACAGAAAGACAGTTGCACAGAAAGATTTTATAAGGCAGAGGAACACACGAAAGGGAGAAATAGACACAGAGAGAAAAAGAGGGGGAAGAAGTAGAGATGTGGAAAGAGAGAGGGAACGATAGAAAGTCTGAGACAGACACAGAGAGCGGGGGTGGGGGTGATGAGCAAAGGCTCGAAAGATGCCAAGACGGCAAATACATTGAGATAGATGGAGGCAGACACAGAGAAGGATCCACAGAGAACATGAAGGTGGGCAAACTTGGAGGATGGGTGTGTAGAGCTCTAAAATATTCAGATGAGGGACTCAGCAGGGCTGGACCCAGCAGGGCTGTCACTCACACTGATACAAAGAGAAGTCATTGAGATAGCCTCCCGCCCATCTTCCTGGGAGCATGGCACCAGGTTTCTGGGGACAGACAATGCCCAATTGTTGGAAGACTCTTTCCCCATATTGCTCATGCTGCTTCCCAGCCTGGGTTAGGGGTGGGGGACAGTTTAGTGAAACACCCTTTCTCAATAGCTGGGTGGCAGCTCCCACTCTCCTCGGGACACGGAGGTCTTCAGCACCCACAGAGGGACTTACAGGTAGGTGAGTCACTCTGACCCCACTGAACCTGGGCAGCTGGTTCCAGTGCCTCAAAGATACAAACCCAGGAGGAGAAGCTGCAGGCTCCCTAGGGGGTATAGGTGGGGTACTTGGGGAGGCTGGGGCACCACTAGCTAACCTGGGAACTGGCGTCCAGTCCTCAGTCTTATTATGTCCCCAATCCTACAAATCCAAAACTAAGAATGAGCTCCCATCCCCCGCTATGTCCATCCTAAAGGTTTTGGCCCAACTCTTCTCCTTTGGACCAGGGGTCCAGGCTCTTCCCTCCTCCTCAAACTAAAGAGTTCCACATCAACACTCCCTACTTAGGCTTGTGTTCTAGGCCCCAGCCCTCTTCCCTTAACCCAGGAGTCCAGATGCCAGTTCTCCTTAGGCTCAGGGATCTAAGCCTCAGCCTTTCTCCTTCAGACCCAGGAGAACATATCATTTCCTCCCTCAAAATTCAGAGATCCAGGGTCACTATATTCCAGAGAGGGCCACTGGCTTCCCCATAGTTATCTGGTCAAGGGTCACCAGAAGCAGTGCTGTGGGGCAGAAGGAATGTATGTGGGAGGCTTGGGTGAAGAAAAGGGTGTGACTGGCTTCCTCCTGGCTCAGAGACTAGAAGAGAGAGGGGGTTAAAAGGGAGCTGGGAGACTCTGAGGACAGAGCCCGCCTCTATCTGGGAGGCTACAGAGCCAGGCGGGTTTCTGGAGACAGTCTGCTACTTGGGACCCAGCACCAGGTGCCTACCCCACTATTTCATGCAGGTCGGATCATAAGGCAACCTTCTGTCAGTCTGTTCTGCCCCTTCTCTCGTGGAGCACCCTGCCTTGCTGACTTTCTCTGCCTGTGATAGGTGGTGTCCTTTCCCCCCCCCCTAAATTCTGGCAGGTACACTGCTGGCCAGCAGCAGGTAAGGCCACAGGTGCTGCAGCACCTATGGGTATGGGGTGAGTGAAGGGTAAGTAAGGATGGATCAATGTGCAAAAGGAAAGTCCCACAGAGAGGAAGACTATCAGGGGCCTCTTGGACTAACGGCTCTATAGTGGACACCAGAGTCCAGGGCTGTGTTTCTTCCCCAAAGCCACTGGAACCATGGACATGGTCTGTGTAATACTGTCTTGCACCTGCTCTCACAGGACCCTCAGATTCAAGCTGTGAGTTGGGAAATGAGAAACCAGGAGATGAGAAGAGGGGGGTGTGCAGAGATCAAACAAGGTCAGGAGAGCAGGACAGGATAGGAAGGATGGAGAGGGTAAGGAAGGAGCAGGGTGGGGACCTGAACAGAGGCTGGGATATGACTAATGGAATCGTTGGCTTCCCCTTTCAAGATGCCCACGAAGATGCTGACAGTGAAGACGCTGGCCCTGTGCTTGATTCTTGCTAAGTCAGGTGACTAAAGGAACGTAGAAGGGGGAGGGGCTGGTAGATGCATTGGCACTGTTGACAGACGGTGGTTTAGGGCAGAACTATGCAGCTTTGAGATGAGGAAGGCCCCGAGGAGACTGGCTAAGAACAAGTCTGGAAGGTAGGTTTGAAGATAAGGCATGCATACAGCTTTGAGGATGGAGATAGCTAGGCACGGTGGCACATGCCTTTGATCCCAGAACTAGGAAGGGAGAGGCAGGTGATCTCTGAGTTTAAGTCCAGCCTGATCTGCAGAGTGAGTTCCAGGCCAGTCAGGAATGCGCCAAGAAACTCAGTCTCAAAAAGGGGGCTTCGGGGTGGGTCGGGGGAGGCTGGAGAGATGACTGAAAGGTTAAGAGCAGAATTCAATTCCTGAGTTCAATTCCCAGCAACCACATGGTGGCTCACAACCATCTAGATCTGTTGCCCTCTTCTGGCGTGCAGGCATACGCGCAGGGGAAACAAAAATAAGTAAATATAAAAATAAAGACCCAGAGGGTGGAGGTAGAGGAAGAGGAGATAGATTTGGAGGTGACAGTGAGATTAGGGACCTATTTGATTGCAGTTCATCTCAGAAGGATCCAGGATCTCTGAGCTCTTCTCTCAAACCCTTCCTCCCTCAGCCTGGTCGGAGGATCAGGATAAGGTGGTACATGGAGGCCCCTGTTTGAAGAACTCTCACCCTTTCCAAGCTGCCCTCTACACCTCGGGTCACTTGCTGTGTGGTGGGGTCCTCGTCGGCCCACAGTGGGTGCTGACAGCTGCCCACTGCAGAAAACCGTGAGTTTCCTCTGTCTTTAAGAAGTCGATGGAAGGGGGTCCAGCGGGTGCCTTGTAGACTTCAGAAGGGAGGTAGACGTGGGCATCCATCATTCTGTAAGCATCTCTCTTCAGCCAGGTACCCATAGGTTCTGGGATCCTGGAGGTGTCTCAAGGCCTTTAAAAAATAGTGCACCATTTGCATGTAACCTATAGATATCTTTGTGTGGACTCTAACGTATATCTCTGGAGGGGCTGTCAGGGCAGGTGGAGTGACTGCCATGAGTTCCTTCCCCGGCATCTCCTAAGTCGGGCCTGGCATTCACCACTCTAGTGTTAGCATTTGAGAAATGGAGGCAGGAGAATCAAAGTCACAAGCTGAGCCCCAGCTACACAGGAAACTTGAGGCCAGCTTGGGCTGCAAGAGACTTCCTCAAAAAGGGAGGGGGCTGGAATGATAGCTCGGTGGTTAACCTGCTTCACAGGCATTAGGACTGAAGTTTAAATGCAAGCACTGGTGTCACAAGCCAGGCGGCCTCCAAATGCCTGTAGCTCCAACCCAGAGGGTTCCAAAGCCTCCTTTCTAGCCTCTGTGCATGCACAGCTATGCAACACATACTCACGGAATCAAATGTTTTTAAAGGTTGGAGAGATAGGTCCTCTTGCTGAGGATCTGCGTTCAGTTCCCAGCACCCATATGGCAACGCTGAACTGTCTGTAACTCCATCGTCGGAAGATCCAACACCCTCTCTGTCCTTCATGGGCACCTGCACTCAAATGTGCATACCCTACCCACACATGTATTTAAATACAAAAATGAATCTTGTGAAATAAATAGTGAGATTGTCTTTAGATTACATGTAGTGCCCATGGCAACACAAACATAACATGAATAGCTGTTAGATCCTTTTGTTTAAGGAACAGTAACTAGAAAAAAAAATCTATTTTTGTTTAACCCAAGCACATTTCCCCCGGATACATATTTTAAATGTTGAATTTATTAATCTTGTTGCATGGGTGTGCACACGCCACAGTGCACCTGTGCAGTTCGTAGGACAACTTCGTAGAGTCAGGTCCTCTCTGTCCACATTCATGGCGGTTCTGGGGCTCAGCTAATTGGGCTTGTGCGACAGTCACCCGACCTGCTGACCTGTCTTGCCAGCTCCTCCTCTCTTGTTGCTTGTCTTTGAGTCAGGGTCTCTCTATGTTGCCCTATTGGCTTGGAATACACTATATAGACCAGGTTGGCCACAAACTCATAGGAATCCTCCAGCGTCTGCTTCCAGAGTGCTAGGAGTAAAGGTGTGCACCACCACGCTCTGCTACTCCCCCAATATTTCTAACCTGTGGCCAATTGAATCCGTGCAAGCAGAACCCGCAGCTCTGGAAGTTTGCTGTCAAGCTGTGCAGTAGAAGAGTTTAAAAGGCAAAATTCTAGAAGAATGAGCTTGCCTTTTACTGAGCTGGGGAAGATCAAGGGAGGAGGGAGGAAGGAGAATGGAGGAGGGCGGAGGGGGAGGGAGGAGGGGGAGGGGGACAGGTGATCTCTCTAGGAGCCTCCAGTGAAGCCCAGGACTGTAAGTGAGTCCTACCTGTCTTCTTCCCAGGAATCTGGAGGTGTACTTGGGGAAACACAATCTACGGCAAACTGAGACCTTCCAAAGGCAAATCTCTGTGGACAGGACTATTGTCCATCCCCGCTACAATCCCCAAACCCATGACAATGACATCATGATGGTGCACCTGAAACGTCCAGTCAAATTCTCTCAAAGGATCCAGCCCCTGCCTTTGAAGGAGGACTGCTCTGAGAAGAATCTCAACTGTCAGATCCTGGGCTGGGGCAAGATGGAAAATGGTCAGTGAGGGGAGATGGTTGGGAGTAGCCAAAGAGACCCAAGGGAGGGGATCTAATGATGGAGGTGGGAAGGAAGGTGGTAGGCCATGAGAAGGTGCTGATGGGGAGGATCAGTAGGCCACTCTGTTTGTAGGTAAGAGACAAATGGAGGGAGAGAAGGCTGAGGAGTTGGACCAAACGTGGAGAGGCCACAAATGAAAGGCCAATGAGAAGAGAAGTGAGAAGTCATGGAGGAGTAATGATTAGTGGGGAAGTCAAGCCAAGAATGGTGGGGAAAGGGATCAAGCCGGAGACGGTGACAAGGAAAGCAGATTCTAAGCATGAAAGAGAAACAAAAGGGGAGTCTGCGGGAAATGAGGGAGAAGAGCAGTAAGGACAGCTGTTGAAGGGAAGTGTGTGGGCCTGGCCCATCTCCCTCCTCCTAGGTGAATTCCCAGATACCATCCAGTGTGCTGATGTCCAGCTGGTGTCCCGGGAAGAGTGTGAGCGCGCCTACCCTGGCAAGATCACCCGAAGCATGGTGTGTGCAGGCGACAAGAGAGAAGGGAACGATTCCTGCCAGGTGAGACCGGGGACAGAGACCTGAAGTCAAAGACAGACAGGAAGACAGACACGCAAACCAAAACAGAGCTGAACAGAGATCGAGAGAGTCAGCCCGGGAGGACACTGGGGGACAAGACAGGAGAAGAGACTCTGCTTCGCACATGTAAAGACGGATAAGAGAGGATCAAGGCAGGTCCAAGCGGAGAGGTTGGCTCAGTCAGTAAGGTACTCACCAGGCAAGGATGAGGACCTGAGCTGTAGGGCATGGTGAATGGCATGTGCTCGTGATTCTAGAACTTGAGGACAGAGGCAGGCGTATCCCTGGGGTTCATCGGCCAGCCATCCTAACCTAATGGGTGAGCTTCAGCCTGTGAGAAACCCTGTCTCAAAACACACAGTGGACGACTCCTAAGGAAGGATGCCTATGACAACTGGTCTCCACCTGCACATACATGTTTCTGCATGCACGCATACTCTCAAATGTTCACACACACATGAGAGAGAGAGAGAGAGAGAGAGAGAGAGAGAGAGAGAGAGAGAGAGAGAGAGAGAGAGAGAGAGATCAGAAACAAGAACAAGGAGTTTAGATGCAAGGTCAAAGAGGGAGATACCAAGAGACAGAGAGATGCTAAAATGGCTAGCCAAATATGGGTAAACCTAGCAAGCCTGAAAATTTAAGAAACGATTTCAATGAATGGTCACCTTGGTGGAAGTTTTGAACAACTGGGGATGCCCAGGGGCCAGAGACATGCTACAGAGAGCTATCCTTCCTCAGAGCTGCAGCCATGAAGCCCATTTGGAAATAGCTGAGCTCCAGATTAGGGGGCATCCCAGCTTCAAAGAGGGATTCTATGCCCGTCTCTCAAAACCTGCAGTTGGGCTTCTCTGGAACTCATTCACAAGCCTTGTCTTGTCCCCAGACCCACAGCAATTTCTCCTGCATCAGCCTGTGGGGTACTGGGGATGAGAGGCATGCACCATCACACCCCTCCAATCTTCAATACCTTATCTGGAACCTCTCTACCTGTTATCCTCTCAGACTCCTTTTTACTCCAGAATGACTCTAGACCATGGAGGGCCAACATCAACCTACCAAGAAAACAAGGGTAGGGATGGGGTGGGGGCAAGGGTGGGGAAGCCAAGAAAGTGAGATAGTGGTTTGGAAACAAAACAGGTAGGCGTGGCTGGCCTGGGATCAAGGGATGGGGAGCATTGAAAGTTTGTGCCTCCCTCTTGAGTCCCTCCCTTTCCAGCCTCCCCTACTGATCTTATCACTTTCGTCTCCCTGCTCTTCTCTCTCCCTCTACTCCATTGATAACCTTTACTTTTATGGACCTTGGTGTCTCTCTCTGTCCTGTGATCCTCTTCCTGCAGGGATAGACAGGTCTCCATCCCAGATAGGGAAGCAATAACCAACCAGTGAATGACACCAAAGTCCAACTTAGTGAACCAACAAGATTTATAGGGGTTACTTCCGGGACCATGGGCAAGAGGTTACTTACAGGAGCAGAAATGACTCATGGGCATTACCAAAAGCTCAGCCCATCATGGGTGACAGCTCATCAAAGCCAGAATGTGGAGCACAATGCACAGCCTGCAGGCAACACAGCAGGTTGGAGAGCGTCTCCCTCTGGCAGCTGAGGTACTCAGGGTCTCTTCCAGGCAGCTCATGTTGACGTAGGGAGACTCCTGGTAGCCCTTACTGCTTATACATACTTGGGGAAGAAGGGACCTAGTATATCTGGTCAGTCCCAACGCCTTCCTGAAGCATTGCAGTTGTTTGCGTATGGAGCTTAAGGAACTTCGCCATGGGGTGCAAAGTTTCAACTCCCCTTAGAACATGTTGTGTCTTAACAACCTTCTCCCCAAGATGGACGGTTTATTTAAACACCCTCTCTCTCACTGTACCTTTGTGGAACTTGGTATCCTTAAGCCCCCGTCTATCTCTGTCGTTTCCTGGGAATTAAGTCCAGGATCTTATGCCTGCTCAGCAAGCTCTCTATTGGTGAGCCGCTGCCCCCTCCCTCTCTTACTTTGAGAAAGGGTCTTCCTACATAGTACAAGCTAGCCTTAAACTTGCAATCTTCCCACTGTGGCATCCTGAGTAGGTCAGATGACAGGCATGACTACCAATCCAGCCTTTCCTCCATCTCCAAGTATCTCTAACTCCCCTCCACTTCGCCTCCTCCTTCTCCTCCTCCTCCTCCTCTCCTCCTCCTCCTCCTATGTGAGTTTCTGATTTTCTCTCTCTTCCACACAGGGTGATTCTGGAGGTCCCCTGGTATGCGGTGATCACCTCCGAGGGATTGTGTCATGGGGTGACATGCCCTGTGGATCAAAGGAAAAGCCGGGAGTTTACACAGATGTCTGCACTCGTATCAGATGGATCCAAAACATCATCAGAAACAAGTGACTCTGACATGAGACATGCAGTTCTTGATCTGTCTCTCCCCTGACCCTAGCTGGCTACATATTCTCTCTCCCTGAAACCCTGCCCCACTCTCAGAGCCTTCAGATGTCCAGCTCTGCCCCCTCATGCTTAATAAATGCAGTGACACAGAACACAGAACACTGCCACATATGCTTTGTTCAATCCTTGCACCCCAGGGGGATTGGAGGATACAGGCTACACCTACTCCATGGGTGTGGTTAGCAGATGGAACCCCAGTGTGGCCACCCTTGACAAGTGCTTTCCTTTAGAGTGTGAATGCTCTCATCTGTAAAATTGGGATAATATTGGGGCTGGAGAAATGCTCAGTGGTTAATAGCACTTACAGCAAAAATAAGGAACAGGTGTTCATTCACATCTACCAGTAAAAGGCACACAGTGGGTGCTTTTCTTTATTCCATTTCTGCTTTCTAGAAGCCTAGCTTTGCCCACTGCCACAACTCAGTTTGATATCCACCTTGGATGACTCTCCTCAAGCTTTTGTGTTATAGTAGAGGTGAGATAGCTACAGCCCACTCCACCAGGATCCTTGCTTTTAAGTCAGAGACCAAGAGTGAGCTAGTGCCGTAGAGTGACTCTTGAGGCAGATGCTCAATAGGAGAGCATTTTTGTTGTGGTTTGATTTGATTTGGTGGTGATGGTGGTGGTGGTAGTGGTGGTGGTGGTGGTGGTGTGTGTGTGTGTGTGTGTGTGTGTGAGAGAGAGAGAGAGAGAGAGAGAGAGAGAGAGAGAGAGAGAGAGACAGAGACAGAGACAGAGACAGAGAGACAGAGAGAGACAGAGAGACAGAGAGAGACAGAGACAGATGGGGGTGTGTCTCTCTATGTAGCCTTGGCTGACCTGGTACTTGCCGTATAGACCAGATTGGCCTTAAACTCACAGAGATCCACCAACCTCTGCTTCCCGAGTGCTGGGATTAAAGGCATGAGCCACTGCTCCCAGCTTCGTCTCCTTACTTTTGCTGCTGCTGAAGTGACTAAAGTAACAAACACCATCTTGTCTCCACTCTGTGCCAGTTTAGACTCTTCTCAGTTCTCTACTCACACTCCCCAATGACAGCCCAACAGCATGGAGGGGATGGTGTTTTTGAAGGCAAAAAACATAGTTACATCTTTATTAGTTGAGTGTCAGTGTAACCTTACAGAATTTTTGACTGAATATAGTCATTATTTCAGATACAACATGATAATTAATTTTGATTTATGTGATTTTTGGTTATTTTAGTTTATGTTTAGTTTGTATAAAATATTGAGTATTTTGGTGAATACATCTGGGAGATGGTCAGGGTCATGGAAATTGCAAATGTGTTTGCCAAGGTGGGCATAGTGTGGTGGCGCACACCTTTGATCCCAGCACTCAAGAGGCAGAGGCAGGTGGATCTCTGAGGCTACCCTGGTCTACAAAGAGAGTTCTAGGACAGCCAGGACTACATAACAAACAGAAAGGGTGAGAGGTCTGTAAGACGGTGGTAGGAATAAGAATGATAGCAGACGAGTATCAAAAAGGACCTCAGATACCAGCATCTAGGCGAGGACTTTCTCCTAGAGGTCATAGGAAGACACGGACCATTTGAGAGCAGTCAAATGCACAGCGAGACAAACGTAACTGTAGGGTGTGGGAGGCATTTTGGATGGTGGTTCAGGGAGAGAAGAGGTGGACCTGGGACTGGGGCAGGGTTGAAGAAAGATGTCTGGGTGTGGAGGTTGGGCGGGTGGCACTAGCAGTGAGGGAACGTCCTAGGTGTGAGAGATCACACCAGGCACTGGATCTGAGGCAGAAGTACGTGACATGCCTGTTGACATCTGACAAAGGGCCAGGCAGGAGAACTGGGCTTGGCTGAGAGAAGAGTTCAGAGCTGAGAGTTAGAACTTTATGCAGTCCAGGATGTCCTTGAGCTTCTCATCCTCCTAGCTCCACCTACTGAGTGCTCAGAATACAAGCATGGACCACAATGCTCAGTCTTATGTGTGATGCTAGGCAATGAATCTGGAGCTTAGTACATATTGGGCAAGTTCTCTGCTAGAGCTTCAACCTAAAAACCAATGAAATACTAACATTATAGTCAAACCACAGTGGGGAGAAAGAGAGCTACCATTTTGAATAGATGGGAAGGAGAACTTGTGACCACCAGGCAGTCTCAATCAGCACTCTTTAAATGTTAGGAGCAGCAATTACAGTCATGAAACTGGCCAGAGCCACCAAGAAACATTCAGAAAATGGGTGTCAACATCCCTGAGTTGGGATATCAGGCACGATGAAAGTAGCCTAATCCAGCCACACAGGCTTGTCACCTCACATCTTAGTTAAGATTACTGTTGTGGTGATGAAACACTATGAGCAAGACGGCTGATTTAAAAAGCATTTAACTGGGAGCTCACTTACAGTTTCATACAGTGAGTCAATGACCATCATGGCAGGGAGCAGGGTGGGAGACAGGCGGGCATGGCGCTGGAGCAGAAGCTAAGAGCTCACCTCTCGAACTTGGAAGCAGAGAATGCGAGTGGGCGTGGCGTGGGTTTCTGAAACTCCAAAAGGTACAGAAAGGGTCCACAGGCTGGGTCCAGCTGTTTTTCACACTGAAAGCATCTTTCACCTGAGTGTGGAAAGGTTTAAGATTGACCCCTGGGAATATCCACAAACTTGATTTTTACTCACATAACAAAGAAGACACCTCTCTCTCTCTCTCTCTCTCTCTCTCTCTCTCTCTCTCTCTCTCTCTCTCTGTGTGTGTGTGTGTGTGTGTGTGTGTTAGAAAGGGAGGGTGAGTGAGCATGCCCATGGGCATGGGTGTGAAGTCAGGTCCCTTTTGTGGAGGTCAGAGGACAACTCAGGGGTCACTTCTCTTCGTCCACCTTGTTTGAGACTGGGTCTCTTCTTCACCACTGTGTTGCCAGGCTGGCTGACCATTGAGTTTCTGTGGATTCTCTTGTTTCTGTCTCTCATCCTACCAGGTGTGTTGAAATAATGAGATATGCTGCCATGTTTGACTTTACTTAGATTCTGTGGATTTGAATTCAGCCATATACATATATAGCCAGATGTTCTATCCCCTGGGCTATCTCTCACATCCTAAATAAATCTCTTTTGTTTTTCTTTCTCTTGTGGTTCCTGGAGTGGATTATCTAGCTTCAAACATACTAGGAGAGCACTCTACAGCAAGCCATCCCCCCATCCCTCTTAATACATGATTTTTGAGTTTGTATCTACAAACATTAAATTTATATACAGTATTGGGATATTTGAAAGAATGCAAGAACAGTAATATTTTCAAGTATAATGTGCTTGGGTAAGAAACTTATCAGAATGTCTGGATTTTTTGTCTAAAAACTAAATGGCTTCCACAACAGTGGGTGTATTCTTTTCAGAAGTGAGATTTGAATTTAGTTTGAAAATGGGACAAAATAATACTGTAATGATCTCATCAACGTGGCTCTAAAGAAACCTCTAGAAGACTCACAACTGGTCAAAGAGCAGAGAATACTCAATTGTACAGTGCTCATCCATAAACAAAACTTCTGTAACACACACACACACACACACACACACACACACACACACACATACACACACCACTCCAATTCTCAGAGAACTTACTGAAGAGGGTGATAAAATATCTCAAGAGCCAGAAACTGGGGAAGAATACTTTTAAATAGTGTATTTTAGACATGACATGGTCACTGAATTCATGAATTTATGGTAGTGTGGTTACCCTGTATAAGAGATGCACAAGAACAAGCCCATAGATCTTACATCATGGATGTCAGGGGCCTTCACAAGCCCTAGCTCTAGCAGAGAGCTATTGGCAGTTGGTGGCTGCTGAGGGAGAAAGTTAGGTTCTAGTGGTGAATGACCCCTAGCAAATTGCCTTTGCTCCAATGGATGACCCCAT
Source organism: Rattus rattus (assembly GCF_011064425.1). Lineage (NCBI taxonomy): Eukaryota > Metazoa > Chordata > Mammalia > Rodentia > Muridae > Rattus > Rattus rattus. The sequence goes on along the minus strand of NC_046155.1, from coordinate 155,557,065 downwards.
ACCATATATATGCAGGCAGCACTGATTGAACTCAGTGGATTATTAGAAACAAACAATAAACCCCTGCTCAATCAGAGGCTACTATAGCTCCAGGAAGGTCACTGGACTGAGGACCTCTCCCTTTCTCTTCATACTCACAGGCTTGATACTATCCCCAATGTCCCCCTCCCCTCTTCATCACCATGTCTAAGCCCCCAGTTCAGGAGACCCCTGCTCCACCAGAGGCCACCCTTACTATCAGAACTCCAGGTAGACCACCCACCTGTGGACCTCCTCACTCTCTTGATGCCCCCCTTACTATCCCCAACCCCACCTCTCATCATCATTGTTGTGTCCAGCTGCCAACTTGGGAAGAGAGCTCCTGCCTGACTGGAATCCAGGTTGGCTGCCCAGTCCATGGACCTCCTCAACTCTCTTCCCCCTCCTCATTGTTGTATCCTAGCCACCAACTGGTGTGGAGACCCCTTGCTTAACCACAGGCCACACCAGCCAGAACACCAGAGAAGAAACAGAAACCAAGGAACAAAACACCCATCTAAAAAGGCAAACTCAGAAATTAGCACCAGGCCTATAATCTCCCCAAACCGGGATGACAAGATGCCAGCATTAAGAACACAATCAATAAGAGGAAGGGCAATATGTCTCTGTCAGAACTTAGCTATCTTACTACAGCAACATCTAAAGAGTCCAACACAGCTGAAGCACAAGAAAAAGATCTTAAAACCAACGATAGGTGTCCTTAAAGAGGCAATGAAGAAATTCCTTAAGGAAAACACAAAGAAAAAACTGAAAGAAATGAATAAGTCCCTTAGAGAAATATAGGAATATACAATTAAACAGGTGAAGTAAATGAATAAAAGAGTTCAAGGCTTGAAAATGGAAATAGAATAGAAGCAATAAAGGAAACAAAAATTGAGGAAATTCTAGAAATGAAAAATTTAGAAATTCAAACAGGAATTACAGGGGCACACTTTGTCAACAGAATACAAGAGATGGAAGAGAGAATCTTAACCATTGAAGATATGATAGAGGAAATAGATACATCAGTCAAAGGAAATGTTAAATTTTAAAAAGTCCTGACACAAACTATCCAGGATACATGGGACACTATGAAAAGACCAAATCTAAGAATAATAGAATAGAAGAATCCCAGCTCAAATGCCCAAAACATATTTTCAACAAAATCTTAATAAAAATGTTTCCTAACATAAGGACATGCCTATAAAAGTCCAAGAAGCTTATAGAACACCAAAATAGATTAGACCAGAAAAGAAAGTTTCCTCATCACACAATAATCAAAACACTAAACATACAGAACAAAGGATGTTAAAAGCTGCAAGATAAAAAGAGCAAGAACACACACACGTGTGTGTGTGTGTGTGTGTGCGCGCGCATATATATATATATATATATATATATATATATATATATATATATTAGACCTTATTTCAAGATAGACTCTAAAAGCCATAAGGACCAGGACAGATGTCCTGCAGACTCTATGAGACCACAGATGTCAGCCCAGACCATAAAACCAAGCAAAACTTTCAACTGCTATAGATGGAGAAAACAATAGACAGCACACCCAAACATATGGGACACAATGAAAGCAGTGCTAAGAGCAAAGTCCATAGCACTAAGTGGCTACGTTGAAAAAATTGGAGGGTTTTCATTGTAGTGACTTAGCAGCACAACTAAAGTTCTAGAACAAAAAGAAGTAAGCACACTCAAGAGGAGTAGATGGCTGGAAATGATCAAACTGAGGGCTAAAATCAATAGAATAGATGCAAAGAGAATGATACAAAGAGTCGACAAAACAAAGAGTTGGTTCTTTGAGAAAATCAACAAAAAAGACAAACCCTTATCTAAGTTAAATTGAAAATGGAGAATTCAAGTTAACAAAATCAGAAACAAAAGAGGGACACAGCAGCAGACACCAAAAAAAAAAAAATCTACAGAATCATTTTTATGATTAAAAACCTGTGTTCCACAAAATTAGAAAATCTTAAAGAATAATTTTCTTGATAGAACCACTTACCAAAGTTAAATCAAGGCCAGATAAGCAATTTAAATAGACCTATAACCCCTAAGGAAATAGAAACAGTCATTAAAAGTCTCAACCAACCAAAACAGCTGAGGGCCAGACAGTTTTAGTGCAGAACTTTACCATATGTTGAAAGAAGAGCTAATGCCAATACTCTTCAAATTATTCCACAACATAAGAACAGAAGAAACATTGCAAAATTCATTTTATGAGGCCACAGAAACCCTGAAACCTGAACTACACCAAGATACAACAAAAAGAGAATTACATACCAATTACTCTTATAAACAGATGCAAAAAAACTCAATAAATATTTGCAAACTAAATCTATGAACACATCAAAATGATTATCCACCATGACCAAGTAGGTTTCATCCCAGAGATGCAGAGTTGAGTCAACATAAAAAAGTCAGTCAATATAATCCATCATATAAACAAACTGAAAGAAAAATATGATAATCTCATTAGATACCAAAGACAGCCTTTGATAAAATCCAACACCCTTCATGATAAAAGTATTGAAGAGATTAGAGATACAAAGAACACACCAAACATAATGAAGACAATTTACAGCAAGCCTATAGGCAACATCGAATTAAATGGAGAGGAACCCAAAGCAATTCCACTAAAATCAGTGACAAGACAAGGCTGCCCATTCTATCTATAGATACTCCATATCTATTCAGTGTAGTACTTGAAGTTCTAGTTAGAGCAATAAGACAACTGAAAGAGATCAAGAAGATACAAATTAGAAAGAAGTCAAGTTACCGTTATTTGTAGAGGATATAATAACGCACATGAGAGACCCCAATAATTTTATCAGGGAACTTGTACAGCTAATGAACACCATCAGCAAAGTGACTGAATTCAAGATTAACTAAAAAAAAAAAATCAGTAGCCCACATACATACAAACAATAAATTGACTGAAGAAGAAATTAAGGAAACAACATCTTTCACAATAACCACAAATAATTTAAAATATCTTGGGGTAACTCTAACCAAGCAAGTGAAAGACCTTTATGACAAGAATTTCAAGTTTTTGAAGAAAGAAATTGAAAAAGAAATCAGAAGTTGGGAAGATCTCGAATGTTCATGGATCAGACACAGAGACCCAGAGCCATTAGGCAGAGAGAGAGAGAGCTTAGGTTGGAGGTCTCAATCAAGTCTCCCCACTTGCAGATTAGAGTTTGGAGGGGAACCCCAGGGAAGAAAAGGAGGAGGAATTGTGGGAACCAGAGGAGTCAAGGATACCTGGAGAGTACCACAAATTGAATTAACTAAGCAGGGCTTATGGGGGAATCACAGAGAAGGAATCGGTCTGCGTTAGGTCCTCTGCATTTATGTGATAATTGTTGAATCCGTGCTTTGTGGGGACCCCTGACAGTGGGAGTGGGGGTGTCTCTGACTCCTTTGCCTGTTTTGGAGGAGACCCTTTTCTCCTACTAAGTTGCTTCGCTTACCCTTGATTTGAGGGTTTGCACCTGGTCTTACTCGATCTCGTTGAGCTCTGTTTGGTTGATATCCCTTGGAAGCCTGGTATTTTCTGGGGGAAACAGATGGGAATGAGGAGTGGATGTGGGGGAGAGAGGAGGTGGGAGGGAACTGGAAGAAGTAGAGGGAGGTAAAGCTGTGGTTGAGATGAACTACATGAAAGAAGAATAAATTTTTAAAACTTTTTAAAGAACAAACAAGGCATTGGGACGGGGTGTGGGGATCTGGGAGAAGCTGGGGAGGGAGTAAATGTGATTGTGACCGAAATACATTGTACGCATGAATGAACTTCTCAAAAAATAAGTTTAAAAATATTTTTTAAAGATCTGGCTAGGACGGGTTGGGGGATTTAGCTCAGTGGTAGAGCGCTTGCCTAGGGGGCGCAAGGCCCTGGGTTCGGTCCCCAGCTCAAAAAAAAAGAACCAAAAAAAAAAAAAAAAAAAAAAAAAAAGATCTGCTAGGTGCTAGAAAGATGGTTCAGCAATTGAGAGCACTGGCTGCTCTTACAGAGGACCTAGGTCCAATTCCCAGCACACACATGCAGTTTACAACTGTCTGTAACTTCATTTCCTGGGGATTCCATACCCTTAGATAGGCGTACATGCAGACAAAACACCAATGCACATAAAATAAAAAATAAACCAATCTTTTTTTTTTTAAAAGATCTCTCTAAAGGGCAGGGGAGATGGCTTCTCAGTTAAGACCACTGAAGACCTGAATTTGGTTCCTGGCACCCGCATCTTGTCTCACAACTGCCTGTAATTCCAGTGCTAGGGAATGGGGCATCTTCTGGCTTCTATGGGTGACTACATGCTGCTTATACATATAAGCTAGCAAAAGACTCATACACATTTAAAAAAAATAGATATCACTAATTAAAACAATTGAGGCATAATGTAGCTCAGTTGGCATTCATGAAGTCCTAGTTTTAATCCAAAACACTGCATCAAACAGGTTGTGGGGTACATGCAACCCCAACACTCAGGAGCTGGGGGCAGGAAGGTCTGCAGTTCAAGGCATCTTCAGCTGCGTAGTGCATTCAAGACTTGCTTCATAAATAAAGTAAAAAAAAAAGTTGGCTTTTATCTAAATGTGATGGTTCACACATATAATCCTAGCCAAGAACTAGAGGTCAGCCTGGCCTACAGCGTGAGGTTTTATCTCAAGGAACAAAAACAGGAGCTGAGGAGACCACTCAGCAGGTCAAAGCACTTGACGTTGAGCCTAATGACCTCGCCTCGGTCTCTGAGACCCACGTAGTGGACAGAGAGGCCCAGACTCCTACAGGTTGTCCTCTTCCACTTGAGTATCACACACACACACACACACACACACACACACACACACACACACACACACCAAATAAAACACAGAAAAATGATACATAAAGTAATAAATAACTATAATACAATACAATTTTTAAAAGTCAAACGTTTAACAACTGTAAGCTAAACTTAAAAGACCACATAAGTGAGAAAAAAACAGAGAAATTGGTGGCTGGTTTTTGTAGCCATTTAATCATCGCATGAAACCTCAAGGTGGGTTTTGCGGTTTAGTTTTTTTTCCTCCTATGCAGTAGAGCCCACCCCAGGTTCTAACACCTCTATTGGAATCTGTGCATGGTAATGACTGTCATTTCAAGCGGAGAAAGTTTGTGTTTGGCACGAAGCTCACGGATCTTCCTGTGGGGATAAGACCTGGAGAATTGGTGTGGGCATGTTGACAGAAAGAGAAGCCAGGACACAGAAGAGGGCAGGAAAGGCTGCCAGGTGGTAAAGATCAGACAGGGAGGGGTGCTGCTCTGCTCCCCATTCAATGCCCTATTTCCCAAAGCGCTAGGAGCCACCCAACTCTGGTCCTGGCCCTTGGCCTCTTTTCCATTAACAGGGTGCCCCACCCCATTGCCCCATTGTGTCATCCATGTCTGGCTGTGCCAGCTGGACCAGGGCACCTAGTGGGGGCAGCCTGCTTCCCTTCCTCTGGCTGACCCTTGGCCTGGGACCTAGTATCAGGGGTGGAAGTTGATGATGGGGTTTCATCTACAAACATCTTTGTCTCTCCTGCTCAAATGACAGGGAGGGGCATAGGGAGACAGTAAAAGACAGAGAACCAATATTCAGAGACTAGACATGAATGGGATGAAAATCAGAGAGACAGAGAGACAAGACAGATGGGGAGACAGAGAGGCGAAGACAGGGGGAAACACAGAAAGACACACAGAGAAAAAAAAGAGAGAGAGATAAGGAGAAAAAGAGGGACAGAACAGAGACCAAGAAGATCAGTGATAGAGAGACAGATGCCTAGGAGGCAAAGAAACACACAAAAGCAGACAGACAGAAACAGGGACAGAGTGATGGAGAAAGACACACTGACAGAGTCATTGGGTGCCAAGGGGACAGACAGCTAGACCACAGGTAGAAGAATTTTAAAAACAGAGTGGGAGGGATGAGACAGGAGACACAGAGTTGTAATGAGTGAGTGGATGTGGAACATTAGCTATCAGGGAGAGTGCCTGGGAGCTGGTGAGATGCCAGGCTGAGGAGGGCCCGGCCTGCGCTGAGGACCCCTCCCCATCCTTGGGGCCAGGCAGGGAGGGAGTGGCACTCAGCACTGGGTGGGGGGTGGAGGGGAGGGGAGGCAGGAAGAGTGAGTGCTGGGGCCCAGACCGACAGGAACCTCACTGCCTGGGAATGTGCCCCAGGGACCAGTGGGTGGTTATATCACCAGGTGCCAGCGCAGAGGAGGAGGTGGTGGCTAAAAGGCTCAGGCCAGCTTGAGAAGTCTGCAGCTATTTTGGGAGCCAGACCCCACCACCCACTGCCCAGGGAACAGGGGCAAAGTGTCAGGTGAGGCCTGGGGAAGGGTCTCAGCAGGTAAGGAAAGAGCGGGAAGCTGATCCGGCTCTGTCTTATCTTGGTTGGATTCACCCCGCCTCTCTTGCTGTCCACATGGACAGGGACTATAAGATGCTGGCAGTCCTTCCCCTCCACTGCCGGTCCCTGGGTGCTCATGGTGAGGCAGGGACGGTGATGAAAGTGGAACACGACTTCCAGAACCACCTAGGCCTCTTCAGAACCACCTAGCCTCGTCCTCTATTTCTTACCAGGTTCAGCGGTCATGGCGAGGGCAGGACACCCCTGGAAATGGGCAATGGCTACCCTGATCGCAACCCTGGTTCTGGGGGTCTCAGGTAACCAGGGTCCCCTAAGTGTGTGGGGAGGACTGCCTCTGTGGACCACAGGGTGTGTCTCCAGGACCAGGTGAATGTGTGTTTGTGCCTCTGTGGTTACACAATTAAATGTGGGCCCCGTGGCTGTGTACGTATTGCGGAGAAGGAAAGGGCTTTTATGTAATTTGTTTATTATTATTTTTGAGACAGAGTCTCACTGTGCAGCCCAGGCTGGTCTAGAACTCATTATTTAGACCAAGTTGGCCTTGAACTTGCAGCCAATCCTTTTATATTTGCCTCCTGAGAGGTAGAATTGCAGTTGTGCGCCATCATATGTTCTTGCTGTTATTGGTTTGTTTGTTTGTTTTTTAATTTATTTTACTTATGTATTTGTAAAGATATTTTGCACTGTGCATGTCAGTGCCCAAGGAGGCCGGAATAGGCTTCAGTTGGAAGCTGTAGTTGCAGCTCGCTGTGAGCCGTCAGGTGGACACTCGGAATCATACCCAGGTCCACTGCAGGAGCAGCCAGTGCTCTTAATCGCTGAGCCATCTCTGCAGACCCCTTAGTTTTAGTTCTTAAGACATAATCTCACTTTTAGCCCAGGCTAGTCTAGAACCTGTCCTATAGCCCAGGCTCTCCTGGTACTCACTGTGCAACCCTGGCTGGGTTTGAATTCTAGGCAATCCTCCTGCTTCAGTTCCCTAAGTTCCAGGATTACAAATGTGAGTGATTCTGCTTGCCTTGCATGTGTCCTTGTCCCCTATGGAGTGACTGCATGGCAGACGGTATGGATCCTCTGAGGCTTTGTGGGTAGTCAGATGTCCATGCACCTCAGTTCACTTTGGTGCTGCAACATTGTGGGTGCACATTCCAGCTTGGCGTAGACGTCGCTGGGCATTTGGCTCCGTGTGTCTCCTCTGCACCCCAGTGTCTATGTCTGGGATGCAGTGCAGCTCTGCTCATCCCCGTGAGAATGCATGACCCTCGTGTTTGCAGACAGCCCCTTCTGAGTGCAGGGCTGTGTCCGTGACTGTATTTGTGATCCTGTGACAGTTAGGGCTTTACATTCAGGGGGTTGTGTGTTTTTGGAGGGCTTCAAACACAGCTGGATGTGCTCTCATGCCCCTGTAACTGGGGTTCCTGACTCTGCCTCTAGAAACTGATTGAGAAGTGACTGACCGTAGCTACTGAGATGGTTTTCTTGCACTGTGCCATGCTGGAAAGTGAAATACGGATGTCCTTTCAGTGTGACACGTCAGCATGGCTGTGTGCAGAAGTGTCTGTGGTCTCCCCATCCACACACACCACCACTCAGGTGGCCAGGTGGACGAGCTCCAGAGAGACCACCTGTCACTCGGGAGCAGCTGCCTTTGGACACAGTGTGTGGGTTTGTTTGTTTTTTGTTTTTTTTGTTTTGTTTTTTTTTTTTTTTTTTTTTGGTTTTTTTTTGTTTTTGTTTTTGTTTTTGTTTTTTTGTTTTTTTTTTTTTGGAATGTGCCTGTGAGTGCAGACAGCACTGAGGCGACCCTTCTCTGGGCCATTAGCAGGAACACGACCAATGATAGCCCGTGAGGGTGAGGGGTGGGGAACAGAATGCATACAAGTCTATGTGAGAATCCAGAAAGTGAGACTTGCTGGGCCCTTCCAGAGTCCCTGTTTCCTGTCCCCCACCCCAGCTCCACCCAAGGGCTCCCACTCTACCCACTGCTCTCACCAAGTCCCTAGGCCAGGCTTCAGCCCCAGAGCGTACCCCTCTTCGCTAGGCTCCATCCATTTGCTATAAGTGGTTCCAAAGCTTAGCTCCATCTCCCTTTCCAGAGTCAGGGTTTTTGTGGGACTTATCACCCCAAGTGACCCTGCCTCAGTTCTCCCTAGACTAATTCCAAGTCCCCAGCCTCTCGGGTCTTGCCATCCTGGTGCCCTAGTCTCCAGAATAGGTAGGGTGACCAGCTTGTACCACTGGTCTTGGCTTCTGACTCCACTTCTGGAAGTTAGGTCTCAATGCTCAAGCTTAGTCTGCCCTTAAGGGCTCCTGTGCCCCAGGGCACCCTCCTTCTCTCCAGGTATTTCCTGTTGAGTTCCTGGGATATCAGGAATCCCTGGAGCTCACGAAGTCCAAGAAGCCCACTGGAACCAAGGTTCCCTGTCCTAAATCCCAACTTGCTGGTTGAGTTGTGGTTTCAGCTTGTTCTACGAGCTCCCTCCCTGTGGTCTTGGCTCTGCCTACACTGCTCTGACCCCACCCCTACAGATCTGGCCACATCCCAGTCTTGGTTCTATTTCCATAGTCCTGACCCCATCTTTCAGTCCTGGCCTACACCCCTACAGCTCTGTTTATATCCCTAGATCTCGGGCTCAGTCAATCCTTCAGTCCAGGCCTATAATCCCTGGCTTCCCCTCCACAATCCTGGTTCCAACTCCTTATCTAAAAGCCTAGCGTGTCACGTCAGACAATTTGGGCAGTCCCAGTTTCTGACTGTAAGAGCATTCCTGCATCTAAGCCCCTTCCGACCCCTACCGCTAGATCCATTCTCCACTCACTCTATTTCCAGAGCTTGCTCTTGCTGATGATGTTGCCTCTTGTGACAACTCCTCTGGCACCAAACCCTCTGGGACCAACAGAGACCTCAACACGGATTCCAACTCAGGGGAGGACACCCGTTCAGACAGCAGCTCTCGGATTGTGAATGGGTCAGATTGCCCAAAGGACACACAGCCATGGCAAGGTGCCCTGCTTCTGGGGCCCAACAAGCTGTACTGTGGGGCCGTTCTGATCAGCCCACAGTGGCTGCTCACCGCAGCGCACTGCAGAAAGCCGTGAGTGGGCCTGGAGAAGAGGGGGTGGAAGAAAGTTAGGGATGGGGCAGGAGAGGACAGAACTGGGGAGGGTATTGGGAAGGAAGACTGGATGAGTTCATGGATAGATGGATGGAAAGATGAATGGATGGATGGAAAGATGAATGGATGGATGGAAAGATGAATGGATGGATGGAAAGATGAATGGATGGATGGATGGATGGATGAATGAATGGGTGGATGGGTGGGCAGGTGGTGGATGGATGAATGGGTGGATGGGTGAATGAATGGGTGGGTGCATGGGTGTGTGAGTGGGTGGATGGGTGGATAGATAGATAGATAGATAGATAGATAGATAGATAGATAGATAGATAGATGGATGAGTGGGAGGATTCATGAATGGATAGAAACTTAGAAGGTGGATGGAAAGATGGGTGAATGAAAGGATAGAAAGGAAGATGGGGACAAACAGCGTGGGGAAGAGGTAAACACTGGTGAGAGCTGGTCTGGGCATGGGAGATCAGGATAGGTGAAATTACAAACTTAAAGGGACAGAGACAAAGAAAGATTGCAGCAGAGATAAGAAAATGCTAGGAGAGAGACAGAGGTGATAAGGATTATACAGAGACATAGACACATGGAATGGTTTGGTATGAAGTTGGGATTAGGACCTATGAAGATGGGGTTGGGAAGGGGCTGAGCGTACGGCTTGGATTGGAGACTGGGATGGGGTTAGAGTCAGGAAAGGGATTGAACCTGCCTGGGCTTGGAGATGGGGATAGTTGAATGCAAGTTGAGAGATACATGCACATGGATTTGGGTCAGGAAAAGAGAAGTGTTGGGGTTGGGCACACATACATTGATGGTCTAGGGTGAGATGAATTTGGGGTTGGATCTAGAATGGAGGTTAGTGGAAAGTGTGATGGGTAGAGAGAAAGACAGAGTTGACAGAGTTTGGGACCAGAAATGGATATGGGACAAATGATGTAGTTGGGCTAGTTTGTGAAGTGAGGGATGGCTAAACACTTTTGGGTTGATTTGTTGTTTTGCCATTATTTTGCTGTTTTTAAGAAAAGGGCTCACGTAGGCCAGGATGGCCTCAAACTAGCTATGCAGCTAGAGATGATCTTGAACTCCCAGTCTTCCTGCCTTTGTCTCCTAAAATCTGAGATTATAAGCCTGTGCTCCCATGCACTGATGGAATGGTTGCATTGGGTGTGGAGGATGGTTTGATTATAGACAAGACACAGTTAGACTTGAGGTTGAAAATGAATGCTCAGGCTGACAGTTACTGGAGGGTATGCACTTACGTTGCAGTTGGTGTGAAAGATGAGAGACAGATAGGCTGGGAGCTGGGAGGGGCTGGAGGTGCATACGGGATAGAACCTGATAAAGTTAGGTGTAGAGTTAGGGTTGAGGATGGTGTAGAACTGGGTTTAAAATGGGGGAAGTTGGGGTTGAGGCCAGGGTTGAGTTGTGGATGAGGATGGGAAGGAGTGAGGTTGGGGATGACATAAAGTTGAGTTGAAGATGAGTGGAATTGTGGTTGAGGATGGGTTAGAGCGGGTAGCGATTGAGACTGCCTTGGACAGGGGGATAGAGTTCTGGGCGGGGATTGATCGTTGCCATATTCCTCAGAGTGTTCAGAATCCGTCTGGGCCACCACTCCATGTCACCTGTCTACGAGTCTGGGCAGCAGATGTTCCAGGGAATCAAATCCATCCCCCACCCAGGTTACTCCCACCCTGGCCACTCCAATGACCTCATGCTCATCAAAATGAACAGAAGAATTCGTGCCTCTCACTCAGTGAAGCCCGTGGAAATTGCTTCTGACTGTCCCAAAGAGGGGACCAGGTGCATGGTATCTGGATGGGGGACAACAAGCAGCAGCCACAGTAAGTATCGTGGTTCCTCCTAATCCCTGCTCTTCCAAGCAGAATCTCCCCACATAGCACAGGCTACCCCGAACTAACCCAGACTACAACTGTGTATTCTGTCACCGCCTGACTAGAGCTTGGGCAGCAAGCTTGCTCCACCATGCCCAACTTTGTTCTCTCTCTCTCTTGCCCTCTGTCCCTTATGATTCTCTTGCTTAACAGATAAATTTCCCAAAGTCCTTCAATGCCTGGATATTACTGTGCTCAGCGAGGAGAGGTGTAAAAACTCCTACCCGGGACAGATAGACAAGACCATGTTCTGTGCTGGCGATGAAGCAGGCAGGGACTCCTGCCAGGTAAGGACTGGATGCAACTCCATTTATCCAGAAAATTACATTTATTTTACTTATGTGTGTGCACATATGTCATAGTGTGTGCGTGCAGGTCAGAGGACAACACATAGGAGTCAGTTCTCTTCTTCCACTATGTGGGTTCCAGGGATTGAACTGAGGCCATCAGGGTCCTTTTACCATCAAGTCCCTTTACCTCAGCAGCCTCCTCAGCAGTGCATCAAGGGCCACCCTGGTTACCTATACTTTATTAAGCACCGAGATTCTTATTTTCACAGAGCTCCTGTCCCAGGACACTGTTCTATATGATGCTCACACAGATTGAGCCTCCACATTTTGCTTTCAGTTTTCGTTAGTAAGTTTTTAAAAAAGAGAAAGAAGTGGGGCGTGGCTTGTCATCTCAGATATGTGGGAGGCTGAGTTAGGAAGAATGAAACCAAAGGCCAGCCTAGGTTACAGAGTAAGTCGAAGGTTGGCCTGGGTAATGTACTGAGACCCTATCTCAAACTAAAAGGTAAAGATGAGGCTGGGGGTGTGGCTCAGTGGTAGAGCCCCTGCCTAGAATCCCCCAGTGAGGGGCTGGGGGCGTGGCTCAGTGGTAGAGTCCCTGCCTAGAATCCTCCAGTGAGGGGCTGGGGGCGTGGCTTAGTGGTAGAGTCCCTGCCTAGAATCCCCCAGTGAGGGGCTGGGGGCGTGGCTCAGTGGTAGAGCCCCTGCCTAGAATCCCCCAGTGAGGGGCTGGGGGCGTGGCTTAGTGGTAGAGTATTTTCATGACATGCTGCAAGGCTTGAGTTTTATCTCCTGCCCCACAAAAGAGTAATTAACTAACTACGGATATAAAACTAATGTTACTATTATATGTTATTTAATTGAACATCTGTGGCCTCTCTATGTTCTCAGGTGAGATGTTTTAGAATTGATTTAATGTGTAACAGTTATAAATATACAGCCTCCACCCTGCTTCTGTGATGCCTTTTACCCTGAGAATCCATCTCAGTTTGCTAGACATACAGCAGCTTCGGTCTCACAGTTCAGGTCCGGAAGGAGGAGTCAAGGCTGCTCCCTGTGGCTAGAGAATGCACTGCACAAAGGTGCTACATCTCAGGGGTCCCTTTACACAATGGCCATCGTAGTTCTATTTATGTGGCGTCTTCAAACATGTAATGTCTCATTGCAACTGAATTCATCAGGTGAGTTTTCTAATAAGTGCTAATAAAATGCCATGAGGAAAGAAAAGAGAAAACTTGTTTTAAATATTTTTTTTAAAAAAGAGCATATAGGATAGGCTTCATTGTTGGAAGTACTGAAGAAGCAGACATTAATCACAAAATCCTATAATCGGGGGGCTGGAGAGATACCTCAGCTCTTAAGAGGCTGGCTATTCTTCCAGAGATCTCATTATGTTCCTAGGACCCACATCTGTAACTCCAGCTCCAGGGGATCCGACAGCTCCTTCTGACCTCCTCTGGTACCTTCATTCCCATGTATATAGTCACACACACACACACACACACACACACAAAATTCGACATGGGTTCTATGGGTTTTGTGGGTTGCTACCCCTTTGAGGTTGAACGACCCTTTCACAGGGTTTGCCTAAGACCATCCTGAATATCAGATATTTACATCACCATTGATAACAGTAGCAAAATTACAGTTCCAAAGTAGCAACAAAAATAATTTTGAGGATGGGAGTCACCACAACATGAAGAACTGAATTAAGGGTCAAAGAACTAAGAAGATCGAGAACTACTGATTTAATGTAATAAAAATAAATCTTTTAAAAATGTACAGTACAATTTTTAAAAAACCTATGTTCAAGAAGCTTTACACCTAGGGCTCTTTCAGAAAATTATAAGGAGTCACCAGAAAATAAAACACTAGGACTCGTCTTCATTGTGGTCACGAGGAGGGCTTCCTTATGCGTACATAGGCAGGGACTGTAAACCACCCTGGCTAAGGAAACAGAACAGTCCTATACAAAGGTCCTAAGACGGCAAAAGGGATGTTTGACTGGCTCAAAGAGTGGAAAGGAATCCATATTTCTTGGGCACAGGAGTTGTGTTGAAGAAAGCAGTATATGAGCTGAGGCACTGGTTTCCTGGTGGATCCCTGAGGCTTGCTGGCCAGCCGACCTAGCTGAATCTGTACGCTCCAGGCCAAGGAAAGACTGTTTCAAAAACCGAGATTGATAGTGCCTGAGGAATGGTGTCTGAGATTGTCTACTGACCCCCACATGTACATGCACACAGGTGTGCACACACGCATACATACATGCATGCATAAAGAACAACAATAGTGAGCACCTGCAAGAAAGACACTAATAAAAGCACTGTGGTGGCTGAGTAAGGACTGGCTCTGTTCCACATTACTTACAGGCATTCACTCACTAACACAGCCAGCAGCTGTTGTGAGCCTTAGTTGACAGGCTCAGAGGAAGTTAACTGATGGACTCTCAAAATTCAGTGCAAAGATTCAAAGAAAAATCACTGAGAAAGCACTTGAGCCTGGTACCATAGGACTATCATCCCAGTTATTCTGAAGAGTGAAGCAGGAGGATTGCAAATCCCAGTCCAGCCTGGGCTACATAGCAAGATCATGATTCAAAAACAAACAGGGAGGAGAACAGACAAGATGGGAAGGGGAGAAGAAGGGGGAAGGCAGAGGGGGAGAAGAAAAGGAGAGAAGAAGGAAGGGAAGCAGAGGTGGATGGATGGATGGATGGATGGATGGATGGATGGATGGGCAAACTGACAGTCAGATGGACAGATGGATTGACAGATGAATGGATGGATAGATAGAGGGGAGAGAAAAGGAGACAGGTTAGACATCTTGTGAGGAGAAAAAAGATAAGGAAGCTAGCAGAGACAGGGCTGGAAGGGGTGTGGTGTTAGCTAGAGTCTGGCTAGCCGGGGGCTGGAGAGATGGCTCAGCGGTTAAGAGCACTGACTGCTCTTCCAGAGGTCCTGAGTTCAAATCCCAGCAACCACATGGTGGCTCACAACCATCTGTAATGGGATCCGATGCCCTCTTCTGGTGTGTCTGAAGAGAGTTACAGTGTACTTGTATATAATAAATAAATCTTTAAAAAAAATAAGTAGAGTCTGGCTAGCGGGCTTTCTACAAGCTGAACCTGAAGTAAAATACTGACAACATCCTCCCTCTCTCTCTCCACTTTGCTCTGTTTTACCTACATTCAATCCTGTTGGCCCTTTCACCCTTGTCTGCACCTGCTTCCTGTGTCCTTTCTGCATTGACTCATGGTACTGAATGTCTTGTTCCTCCCCATTCGACCTCACCCCCACCCCTGCCTCCTTCTGTGCCCCCACTCTTCCCTAACAGGGTGATTCTGGAGGACCCGTGATCTGCAATGGCAAGCTACAGGGCCTTGTGTCCTGGGGTGATTTCCCCTGTGCTCAGCCCAACAGACCAGGTGTCTACACCAACCTGTGTGAGTTCGTTCCTTGGATTAAGGACACCATTCACTCCAACTAATGAGCCATACCAGGAACCATGGAGCCAGTGCCACCCAACTGCAATGAGGAGCACCGTCCCTCTTTGAGAATGCTGAAGCTAATGTCAGTCTCTCCAGACCTTGCTCTACCTCTCCTGGCACCAAGATCACCATCCCCCAAGGTGGACTGGCCCTGTTTCTGTAGCCAGACCCTAGGAACACTTCCTGAAATGACTAGATTGGGTTCAAACCCATCACTAGCAATGGACCCATCCACAAACCCCGAGTTGAGCCTTTTCCTCAGCCGTGAACCAGATTTAGACCCTGAAATAAAAAAACAAAAAAACATGGGAAGAACCCCTTTGCTATTTCTCCTTCTGTGCCATGCAGTTGTGGACAAGTAGGGATCTTAGTTATTTTTCTATCATTTAACAAGACAACAACACCATGACCAAAGTAACTTATAGAAGAAAGCATTTCTATGGGCTTACGGTTCAAAGGGTCAGAGAACCATGACCATTATGGGGAGGAGCATGGTGGCAGTCAGGCAGTCATGGTGCTGGAGTAGTAGCTCAGAGCTTAAATACTGAAACAGATCCACAAGAGAGAGAGAACATTAACTCAGTATGGCACCAGCATTTGAAACCTCAAAGCCCACTCCCAGAGACACACCTTACCCAACAAAGTCATACTCCCTAATGCTCTCCAAACATTTCTACCAACTGAGAACCAAGCATTCAAAAACATGAATCTACGGAGACCAATCTCAGTCAAACACCACAGTGGCTGCTCCTTGCCCCCAGGGGGTCTTTAGATGACTTTACGTTTTCTTCACAAACAGTAACTATCTTACTATTAAGATGCCGTGGTAGACTTTGATTGTGTTAATTAGGTGAGTCAACGGATCTTTTGATTGCTAGACTTTAATACTTTGCAGTCAGCCTCCAGAGGAGGAAGTGACCAAATAAGGGAATAGACCTTGATGGCTAGCTTTAGGACTGTCATCTAACAGTTTAGCAAGGCAGTGGGAAATGGGTGGGGGGTAGGCAAAGCCTGCCAGAACCTTGCTAGCCACACTCAAGCTGTCCCAACCCAGAGGTAAGAGGACTTAAACCTCTATAACTCCAAACCTAAAACAACCTTTTTTCCCTTTAAGTTGTTTATCTCTGGTGTTTGTTTCTTTTTTAAATATATATTATTTTACGTGTATGGGTAGTTTGCCTGCATGAATGTTTATACACCGCCTGTGTCCAGGGCCTGTGGAGGCCAGAAAAGGCATCAGATCTTGGGGACTGGAATTACAGTTTGAGACGCCTTCTGGGTGCTGGGAACAAAACCCAGGTCTTCTGGAAGAGCAGCCAGTTAGTTACCTTAACCTCTGAACCGTCACTCCAGCCCATCTTTATTATTCTTCAATTTTTTTAATCTTTTGTTGGGGGCTGAAATGAGGGGGCTCTTGCTTTTAGAGATTAAAGAACTTCTGTGAGAGTTAGTTTTCTCTTTCTGCCTGTGGGTTCTGGGATCAAAGCGAAGAAAGCCTTTGCCATGGATTCATCTCATCAGGCCCTAGATGTCTTTATGTTTATGTTTTGTTTATGGGTATCTGTCGATGGGTATGTGCGCTTGAGTGCATGGCCCACAGAGGCCAAAAGAGAGCATCGATCCCCCAGCGCTATACCTACAGGCTGGTGTGAGCCTCCCAGTGAGTGTGCCGGGAGCTAAACTTAGGTCCTCACCAAGAGCAGTATGTGCTCCTAACAACTGAGCCACCTTGCTGACCTCTAGATTTTTTTCTGCAAAGCCATCCTAAACCATGCATACACAATGTGAGTCCCACTGGGTGTTTGTTTGTTTGTTTGTTTGTTTGTTTGTGGGGGTAGTAGTGGTAGGGGTGGTGGTGTTATTTTTGAGAGAGGGTATCTCTATTAGCTAGCCCCTGGCTGTCCTCGAACTCCCTATGTAGACCAGGCTGGCTTCAAATTCACAGAGACAAACCTGTCTCTGCCTCCTGAGTGCCACCATGCCCGTTTCCTAGAGTAAAAGGGGTGCTGTGCTGTGTTCTGAGTGGCCAGGGCTATACTTTATTAAAAGGTTCGCTGGCTCTGAATGGCACAGCCAATCAACAAAGCACAAGTTGGAGAAGAGGGTGTGACCTTGACCAAGTGTTTTGATTTCCAGAAGTGCTAACCCTGGGGGAATTTCTCCCAAACAACATTTTTATTCTATTTTTAATGGAGTTTTGATTTATTAATCCTCTGACAGAAAAGAGCATACATTGTATTCATGTTTTACCACAGAGAGAACAGGTAGACAGGAGGATCCTTGGGGTTTTCTAGGCAGCTAACTTAGCCTACTCAGTGCCTTCCAAGCCAGTAAGACCCTGATTCAGAAAACAAGTGGACAGATCCAAAGGACCGACACCTGACATTAGCCTCTGCCCTTCACACACCAACATACCCCATACAGGAATGTGCATTCACATGAAGACACTGGGCTTGTGACATTTACTGTAACTAAAGGGGAAACCCAGCAAGGGAAGCTTGCGGTGGATTCTCCACCTCTCACAGACACGGGTCTCATCTACAACCTTGTTGCAACGTTGTTGCAAGTGGCAGAGCTTGGATGCACCCTGACTCAGGATCAGAGTCAAGGGTGAGCAGAGAACTCAAGACAAAACTGTTGTTTGGTTTCAGATGTCAGGACAAGGGACTGAGGTGCATATCTTACATACCAAAGCAGATCTCGCCTCCACGTTCTCCCAGCATTTCTCAGTCCCTCCCTGGCATACTCTGTCCCCAATGTCCCCAACAGTGAACTTTCCATCATGGGGCAGAGACTCTTCCTTTATAATCCAGACATTTTTTGTCTCCTGGTCTCTCTTGTTTCTCTCTCTCTCTCTCTCTCTCTCTCTCTCTCTCTCTCTCTCTCTCTCTCTCTCTCTCTCTCTCTCCTCCCTTGTTCTTCCTTTCTCTTCCCTCTCTCCTCTCTCCCTTCCTATGGTGACTTCCCTGGCCTCCTTCCTTGGGGCCAGTAAATGCTCCCGAGAGCAGCTTCAGATTAAACCTGCCTATATATATATTTTTTAATCTGACTTGAACTGGCTCGTTTCATTGGTGGAGAAATAATTTTTCAGATATGACTAGGAAGAAAGACCAATGCCCTGTGTCCCCTCTGACTGCACACTAGATAAATTGGATAAAGCTGAGATGAGCTCACCCAAACCCTTCTACACCCCAGGCAAGATCAGCTCCCACTTACGTTAGTTAGCAAGTGACCTGGAAGCATCACAGAAGCCACAGGACCTAGCGCAAAGCTAGGAGCTTGGACGGAAGCCAAGGGCTGGGCTGAGCAATGGCTCAGCGGTTAAGAGAGCTGACTGCTCTTCCTGAGTTCAAATCCCAGCAACCACATGGTGACTCACAACCATCTGTAATGGAACCTGATGCCCTCTTCTGGTGTGTCTGAAGACAGCTACAGTGTACTTATATAAATAAGTAAATAAATATTTAAAGAAAGCAAGCCCAGGGCTACTAACCCTCAGTCTTGGGGAATGTTTGTTTACATGGTAGAAGGGAGCAAGCAGAGCTGGAATTGTGGCTCGGTGGTGGCACTGGTCTAGAATCCCACAGTGAGGGGCTGAGGAGTTCTTTCCGGGTCACATGTGGACGTGAGCAGTATCTGCTTGGTCAAGAATGAAGTAGGAGGGTGGTTGATAAGCTCATTTCAACTGCACCCATCTTATCTAAAGTGTGGAGTCAGACGAGGTCACAGAAAGCCTCCACCTTGTTCCAAGTGACAGGAGTATGAGTTTAATCCTCAGTGCTGGGTTTAAACATTTTTTTTTACTTTTTATTTTATTTTATGCATGCAGGGGTCAGGGGGTCATGAAGAAGCAGGTGCATGTCATGGCCACTGCCTGTTCTGAGAACGATTTGCAGGATTATCTTTTCTACGTCTACCCTGTGGGTCCTGAGAGCTGAACTCCGGCTGTCAGGCTTGGAGGCTTTACTGGCTGAGCCATCTTGCCAACCCCTTTCCCACCCTCAGCACTGATTTTTTTTTTCAAGCATGAAGATGGGAAATGAAGCTGAGAGGAGTGGTTAACACAATTCCCGAACTAGGGAGGCTGAGGCAGGGAGAACCTGGAGACTAAGGCCAGCCTGGGCTACTTAGTGAGAACTTGTCTCGGTAACAAACACAAACAAAACCACTGTGGGTGTAGTTCGGTTGGTGGAGTGCTCGTGAGGTATAAAGAGGGAGTGGTGTCGGATGCTGTAATCCAGAGTTTGGAGATGGGAGCGGGAGGCTCTGGACTTCAGGGTCATCATTGGCTAAATAGAGAGTTCAAAGCAAGCTTGGGATTCGTGAGACCTTGTCGCAAAAACAAAAACAAACAAACACCGTTTAAAGGAAGATAAAGTCTGAATATCCCTCCCCTATTTCTCACTTAGAAGGTGGATACTCTGAGGAGGACTAACCATCTTAAAACACAAGAAAAAAAGCCGTCAAATGGACAGCAAGCCATTTATAACCCACCCTCTCAGGAATTTCCTTCCTGCTCCAGCCTTGAATGGGTTTCTCCCACCTCAACTGGGATCCGGGAAAATAAAATGCAAATGTCAATGATACTGTCTTCGTTTGTTTGCGCTGATCCACAGGGGAGGGTGTGGGAAAAAAGGCTTCCAGAAGGTGGAAACTGAGCTAACACTCATGTTCTTGGCAGCCCTAACTTTCTTTTCTCACATGAGGATGTGTCTTTTCCATGCAGACGCCGCTTCCAGAGTGGGGAGGAGGCAGGCGTCTGTGAGCAGTCCCTTAATATCAAGGGTGGAGAAGGTTCTCCCGCACAGTGTTGTAAGACCGAGGAGCACAGGGCTGAGGTGGCGAAATAGCAAGCTTCTCACCCTAGGACACATCACATCATGGCACTGTGACAAACAGAAGTGACATTCAGAGCAAGAGTGAGCTTATCATCAACTGGGTCCAAGTGCAACATCGGAGAGGAGACTCAGACAGGTGGATGTGTAAGTCTAGGAGTTAACATGAATTACAACAGCAGCCCAGATGGACAGGGGAACACAGGATGCTTAACAAATGGTGTTGGGAAAACTAGTTCCCTCCAAACCAGAAACCAAACCCAGGGCTGGAGAGATGGCTCAGCAGATAAGGTGCTTGCTGCACATGCCGAACGCCCTGAGTTTGATCTTTCGAACCCATGTAAAGGTGGAAGGAGAGAACTGACTCCCTAAAGTTGCCCTCCAACCTCCATACCCATCATATATATTCACACAATAACTGATAGGATTAGGCAGCGGGTCCCAACAAAAAACACACCATGAGGCAAGGCAGGTCTCACGTGGGAGATTTATTGGGTGAGAATACAGAGGGAACTTCTGCGAGAGGGAAGAACGAAGAGAGTGGGAGCAGGGAGAACGTGACTTTTTAAATGAGATTTGCGCATGGGCAAAGAGACAGGCAAAACACTATCGAGATGATGTGTCTGGTCGCTGGGTCCTTCGAAAGCTGGCTGTAAAGATGCCTGTTTGTTGTGGACTCACTTTTAGCTGTCCACGGATATGTCTGGTTGCCAACAATAACAATAAATAATTGCTTAATAAAAAAGAAAAAACTGTGCCCCCCTTCCCCCACTCCTCCTTATATAATCCAGACAATCAAAAAACTCACACTTAATGTAATCTAATCTGGTTTGAATTGGCACATTTCACCAATGGAGAAATAACCTATCACTTGGGAAACTCTGGGTCTCAATAAAACAAAAAGGGGAGCTGGAACGCTGACTCAGCAGCTTAGAACTTGGCCTTGCAGAGGACTCAGGTTCTATTCGCAGCACCCACGCAGTGGTTCGCAACCATCTAAGCTTCAGTTCCAGGGGATCTGATGCCCTCGTCTAACTTCTAAGGGCACCAGGTTCACATGTAGTGCACATGTACATGTGCAGGCAAAATATTTGTATGCACAAAGTAAATAAGTCTTAGAGGAAAAGTGTAGGGGTACACTGACTAAGGATTCCCAAGTTGGCCTATGGCCTCCACGGGCACTCTCCTGCATCCACACACTAGCTGCACGTGAGATATATACATGCTCCACAAAAACAGAACAGGCCACTACCAAGCCATGTGCGCTGGCACATACTTGTGTCCTCTCCACTCCAGAGTTGGAGACGAGTAGGATCAGGAATTCAAGGCCATTCTCAGCTACACAGTGAGGGTATGTGAGGTTCTGCCTCAAAATAAAAGTTAAAAACCTCTTAGGTACAACATACTTGGAGATTTAGGAAAGAAAAACCAAGGCAAGTATATTTGACTCTGGGGATTGACTTGTTAAGCCTTCAAACTCACAAATTGTTCAGACAAAATTCTGAGTAGTTTGAGGATTTGCATTTTAAGTGTTCAGGTTTAAAGGTGGAATAGACTGTGAGAGGCATTGGCTGTGAGAGCCAAAATAGATCTATACCTATACTGTGTAAGAAACAGCTGTGAATTTGTGTAGCTTGTGTGTGTGTGTGTGTGTGTGTGTCTGTCTGTCTGTCTGTCTGTCTCTGTGTGTGCATGTGTGCACAAAAATGCAGTTACTCTCAAAAGCTAGAAAATGGTCTCAGATGCCCTGGAACTAGCATTACAAGTGATACTGAAAACCAAATTCCAGTCCTCTAGAAGAGCAGCGAGTTCTCTCTTGAGTCATCTCTCCAGCTCCTTAATTTGCTAAGGAGAGAACGTGGGGAGGTGGGGGGAAATGTCTTCATTAAAAGATTGATCAAAAAAATCAGCTTTAAAAAATAGCATAATTCAAAAACTATTGTTCTTAATGAGGTATTTCATGTTATCAGTTATCATGGGCCAGTGTGATGGCTCAGCGTGTGAAGGTGTTTGCCACCAAACCTAATGACCCGCGCTTGATCTCTGGACCCACACGGTGGAAGGAGAGAATGTAGTCCCTGAGCAGCGCACAGCAGAAGCTGATGAGCCAGAAAAGTGGGTCCCTCTTTACAGTCCCAGCCTACAGTCACAGGAGTAAATTGTGCCAAGGGAGCTCCAATGGCTGTCAAAATGGTGATATCTTCTCATCTTGCTGCTGTCCCAGGAGCTGCCCATGGTGGTGGCACCTTTCCTGCCTCAGTTTATGGCCTTGGGGAAATACCACTGCATCTGTCCACAGTGGCAGCTCCTTCCCTCCAACCTCCCCCCACCCCCCAGGCCCAGTAACCCCACAGGGATGGCACCACAGCAAAAGCCAGCTGCAGCCAAGAAGGACTTCCCACTCTAGCCCATGGACCCTGATGCAGGGAAAGGGAATGAAAAAAAAAAAATCCACCAATCCCTAAGAAAAAAGAAAAAAGAAGAACAAGAAGAAAAAAAAAAGAAGAAGAAGAAAAAAAAAAGAAGAAAAAAAAAAAAAAAAATGAAGAAGAAGAAAAAAGAAGAAGAAGAAAAAGAAGAAGAAGAAGAAGAAGAAGAGAAGAAGAAGGAAAAGAAGAAGAAGGAAGAAGAAGAAAGAAGAAGAAGAGGAGGAGGAGGAGGAGGAGGAGGAGGAGGAGGAGGAGGAGGAGGGGAGGAGGAGGAAATCATCACTCTCTGAGCAGCAAGCACCACCAGTCCTCAAAAAAAAAAAAAAAAAAAAAAAAAAAGAACAAAAACAAAAAACAGAAAAACACTAATCCTTCCCCAAAAACCCACCAATCCCTCTGAAAATCACCAGCTCTGGCAGGAAAATCCCACCAATCATCGCTCTGGAAATCTCTGCCCTAAGAAGCTCCACCCCCTCATTAATCTTATATAAGCACTTTCCCTTTGTCCAGTTCCCTGCTGTCCACTCCAAGGAGCAGAGGGCTACCGTCCCTGGATCTGCCCCTCCCTCCACACTCTAGACCCTCCAATAAATCTCTTTCATGAGATTTTCTGCCTGGTGTGATTCTCTAGTCGGAAGACACCAAGAAGAAAAGAAGCAATGAAGCGAAGAAGTGGAGCGGGGCTGAGGTTCCTGAGCTCCTCAGCCCCTCAGCTCAGCTGGGAATGGATACCCTCCCTTGGGAACCACAATGCCTTTGCTGGGGAGGCTTCTTCTCAGAGTTGTGTGGTTCCTGAGCTTCCGAGTCCCAGGATACCCCTCCACTGGGACACTGTCCCACCTCAGAGCTGTATGGTTCCTGGGCTTCCGTGTCTCAGGATGCTCGCCCATCCAAGCAGAAACACCTACAAGAGCCAACTCACCAAAACTGGCTTTGACCTCCAACTATGCGCAATAGCTCTCTCGTGCACCACCCACATATCCAAATAAACTACATGTGATAAACATTTGGGGGAAAACTGAATGAAGAAGTCCTTGACACTGAATGAAGCTAGGGAAATGGAAAGGAGGGGGGTTGGTCCCACGAAGGAAGCTCAACATTAACAAATTCGAGATGTACTCGGGTCAGCACAGAGCCTCCTATTCTGAAAATCTCTCAGGTATTGTCAGCTCTCGCAGGCACACGCCCTGTGACTCAGCAATTTCTCTCCTGGCTGCACATCCACACCCAGGAGGGGACATGTATGAGCCTGTGCCTCTCATTGCTTCAGGTCTCCAGGGGTTAGAAGCTATCACATGCCCATTGTTAGATCACAGCCCCTTCAGCTCACGTTGTGTCTCCCCTAATTCAGTCTCTACCCCTTGTAGTCTCTGTGCCCCTCCTCCTAGCTAATATGAAGGCCTCTCATAACTTTGAGGGTCTCACAATGCTCTCTTTCCCCCACCAACTTCCAGTTGCAGACTAAATTTATAGTTCTACTTCCTGTCTGCCTCAGTGCCTCTTGGCTAGGTCACGTGATGCGGAGCCTGTCCCCCTCCCCTCCTCTGAAGACCTGTGAGAGAATTCCCTTGGTCCATGGACCTATGGCTCTTTATCTCCCTTCAGTGCTCCATTGAGCTAGCTCTTAATATTCATGAACTAAAGGATCATAGCTGCCTGAGGTCATGTGGTCACAAGTAGACTATTCTCTGGTTAGTGGTCTACAATGTTATTTCATCAGCTTTGTTTTTCTCTTGTCTTCTTTTTCTTCTCCTCCTCCTTCCCCCCTTCCCCACTTCTTCCTTCTCCTCTTCCTCCTCCTTTTCTCCTCTTCCTCCTCTCCCTCCTCCTTCTGCTTCTTCTTCTATTTCTTCTTTTTTTGTAAAAACCATGTCTTATTTATTTAGTCTGTGTGCATGTGCTGGTGCATATGCTACAGTACATGTGTGAGTTGTAGTATATGTGTGGAGTTCAGAGGAGTCTTTCAAGACAGTCAAACCTCTCCATCCAGCCTGTGGCCCCAGGGGTCACATGCAAGTCATCAGGGTTGTGCCATTATTAGTTAAGGCCCTAGCCTGTTTCTTTACCTATGAATTCTAAGACCCATCATGAGGGGATTGTTGTGTGGGTTGGGGTGGGCATCACAAGGAGAGGCCCTGGTTCTCTGAGGAATCCTAAAGGACAAAGAGACTGGGGGAGAATGTGCCACATTACACAATATTGGTGACAGTGACGTGCTTTAAAATGACACACTTGGGACATAAATCCCCAGCCCCACAATGGATGTTTTGTAAGCCTGGGGTAGGGAGAGGGAAGGGAAAAGATAAAGGGAGGAAAAATGAAAGAAGTTATTTACAAACTCGTGAAGATGTACCACATGTTGTTGTCACCCATCCCCCTCCCAGCAGGAAGCCCTGAAGAATGTGGTCCTGCTGTGAGGCGCTCTCTCTCTCTCTCTCTCTCTCTCTCTCTCTCTCTCTCTCTCTCTCTCTCTCTCTTTCTCTCTCTCTTTCTTTGGATTTTTCTTTTCAGCATACAGAATAACGAGTTTCATTATAACATTTTCAGACCCATATAGCAAAGCGTTTCTCTCATGTCTTTTCTTTATTCCCTATTTCTTTGGCTGTCATCTTCCTCCCCCCACCCCCAAAAAGCGTAATAGTCTTCTGGGGACATGGTTCCTTCCTTCCCTTTCTTTCTTCCTTCCTGGCTTTTTTGGGACATAATCTCAACTGGAGATGAGGATCAGTGGTAGAGCCTTTGCCTACCATGGCCTAGTGAGGAGCTGGGGATGTGGTTCAGCTACAGTGACCCTGCCTAACATACTCCAGACTCCAGATGCTACCCCCAATACCACAAATAAAAACAGGTAACAAAATCCATAAAAACAGAGTAAGATTCTTGAGCCATAAAAACCATCAAATGCTGGCATGTGTTCTCTTGTTTCTCCTCCTCTCCCAGGCCAGACCCCTGATTGAGAGAAGTTGTGTCCCTTTGCTAAGGACATTAGCATTTTCCCTGTCCAGCACGCATTGCATGGAACCTGTAAAGCTTGGCTACTGTCACAATCCCTATTATGAGCTGATTACCTAAGGGATTGTTTGAGACCTGGTGTGAACACTCAAATGACTCAGTTCTATCCAGTCCAGTGAACCTGTGTGCCAGGAACTCTGAACGTCCCAACGTGGCTGTTGACTTTCCTTCCAGGATCCTCGTGGCTCATCTTGCGATAATCAAAGTTGACCAGCAAGTGTCCAATAAAGATAAAGCAAGCAGTAGGGTGGAACTGAGGAAGCAGGTGGCACAACCACTCCCTGAGCACCTCCCATATGCCAGATTACGATGCCCAGGGTGGCTTTGAACTCTCAGTGATCCTCTTGCTTCAGTCTCCCAAATGCTAGGATTACAGCTATCAGGCACCACCCTGTCCAACTTTGGACACATCTTTATCATGACATTTTATTTGGGGGTTGAAGAGATGGTTCAGTGATTAAGAGCACCTGATGCTCTTGCAGAGGGCCTGGGTTCATCTCCTAGTACCCACGACCAGCAGCTAATACACACATTCTCTCTCTGTCTCTCTCTCTGTCTCTCTCTCTCTCTCTCTCTCTGTCACTCACTCTCACCCTCGCTCTCACTCTCACTTTCTCTATCTCACTTTTTCTCTCTCTCTTACACACACACACACACACACACACACACACACACTTAAAAATACCATAATAAGACTTCCAAAAATAAAATCTTATTTTGCAGTAGCTTAATACATTGTGAAATGGAGGCGTATGCCTCCAAGGGTGCTTCTCATTGTTGTGTGGAGCTTTTGCTACCCCACTTTAAGTCCGGGAATGGACCACCCTACCAGCCACCGCCTAGAGATTATTGTCTCCTCGGATGAAAAACACAGACACACACACAGTTGTTTAATTTCAACTTGCTTTATTGTCTCAACTGTTGATTTCCTCCAACCTACCTCGACTAGTGTGCCCTTCCCAGAACTCCCAGCTCAGCACCCTAAATCTGCACTCAACTTCAGCTCTTCAGCTCCTTCACTCCCAGCTCCACACCTCCAACCTTCTGCTCTTAGAAGCCTCTGTGGCCGCTCTGCCCGAGATCTCACATGACCGGTTGGCTCTTTTTCTCTCCGAAGCAACTCTCCCTTCCTCCCCTCTCTCTCCTTTGTCTGCCCCTTGCCAGAAGTTCTGCCTGTACCTTCCACCCAGTGATTGACCCATGCCATCTTTAGTGATAGATCAGGAACCAATTGGAGAACAGAACCTTAGTGTCAGAACCACCCTTACATCTCATAAAGACTGGAATGTCAAAAACAACCAAACAAACAAACGATGCTATTAGCTCAATGCTGGCCTTGTAGGGAGTGCACCGTGTGCTCTTGTGTACAGCGCCTACAGAGATCAGAAGAGAGCATCAGATCCCCTAAAACTGGAGTTACAGATGCTGCGAGCCACCTTACCAGCGTGCAGGAGTGTATGTCAGAGGACAACTTACAGCCTAGTGACCTGAATTTGATCTCTGAGATCTACACGGTGGAAGGAAAGAACCAGCTACTACAAATTGTTCTGTGGGCTCCACACCCCCCTTTCTCTCTCTGTACATTTCTTTAGTGTTTGGCACTCTTTTAATATAATTTTTAATTAATTCTTTGATCACGATCACTCCTTAACTCCTCCAGGTCTGCCCCATCTCCTGACCACAAAATTAACATTTCAAAGTACTAAAGAGACTGGAGAGATGGTTCAGAGGTTAAGAGCACAAGCTGACCTTCTTAGGGTACCGGAATGCACATGGAGGCTCACAACTGCCTGTAACTCCATGTCTAGGGGATCTGACATCCTATTCTGGCTTTTGTGGGCATCAGGAATTCAGTAGTATACAGACATACATGTTGTCAAGACACTCATACACACAAAATAAAGTAAAAAATATTTTTAAATTGAAGTAATGAAAAAAATGGGTTGGAGAGATGGCTCAGCAGTTAAGAGCACTGACTCCTCTTCCACAGGTCCTGAGTTCAAATCCCAGCAACCACATGGTGGCTCACAACCATCTGTAATGGGATCTGATGCCCTCTTCTGGTATGTCTTAAGACAGCTACAGTGTACTTATATATAATTAATTAATAAATAGAGTAATGAGAAAACTTTTAAGACAGTCTCACTATGAAGTCATGGCTAGCCTGGAACTCCCTATAGACCAGGCTGGCCTCAAACTCAGAACTCTGCCAGGCTCCTTAAACCATCGGGGCGGAGCTACAACTCTACCAACTCAGCTACTTTGCTAGCTCCTTAGTTAATTTTTTAAACTGGCTTTATGATTGTGAGTGCTTTGTCTGTGTGTGCACCACATGCACGCCTGGTGCCGTGGTGACGGTTAGAACACGGCATCGGATCCCCTGCAAATGGAGTTACAGACAGTTGCAAGCCATTTTGTGGGTACCGGGGAAAGAACCCAGGTCCTCCTCAAGAGCAAAAAGTGCTCTTAACTACTGAGTCATTGCTTCAGACCCAATCACAATCTTAAATTTTTAAATTAAGATTCATTATTTATTTATTTATTTATTTATAAATACAGTGTTCTGACTGCATGTGTGCCTGCAGGCCAGAAGAGGGCATCAGATTAATTACAGAGGTTATAAGCCACCATGCGATTGCTGGGAATTGAACTCAGGACCACTTGGAGAATATGCAATGCTCTTAACCTCTGAGCCATCTTTCCAGCCCCTCAAAATGTTTTTTTTTTTAAAGGAACCCGTCAAAGCCACCTGTGTGGCAATACCTGCCTGTTAATCTTGACACTTGGGAAGTGGAGGCAGGAGGATCAGGAGTTCAAAGTCATCCTAGACTATATGGTAAGTCTGAGGTCAGCCTGGGTCACACGAGACCCTGTCCCCACAGCGGCAACAGAAAGGA